>NW_003852528.1:1582974-1585262 GCF_000181295.1 Otolemur garnettii | reverse complement strand
TTAGGACATCCTGACTTCACAAAGACCTTCATTCCAGGGCTCAACTCCAGTTTTCCTGGGTGGAGCTCCCACGGGTGGGGCCCTGTCCACTGTGGACAGATTACCCAACACTGGCCAATGTCCTTCTAGACTTCCAAATTGGACCAGCGCCTGGAAACTCCTGCTGCACTGCCTGGCCCGCCCGATCTGGGGTCTGGACCGCTGTCCGAGTCCCTCTCCCTCGTGGTTTCTGGGCCTTGGACTGCTGGCTGTCTTTCCCTAGGTTCCCCCCTCACCACCACACACAGGTCACTCACTCCACTGTTTGCCGTCTCCACCCCTCCTTCCTCCTAGGCCCCATTTTTCCTGGAACCAGCAGGCTCCCACCCAGGTCCACAAGTCAGGACACTGTTCAGCTTACTGCAGCCTTTCCTATTTTTCGGTTTTAAAAACAGTGTATGATCTACTCCACCTAGAATGTATTGCATCAGACGACCTGATGGTACGGGTGAGGCTCACTGTGATATACTTCTGGATTTTACAAATAATTACAAGGACATACACCATTTATTAAATATCTATTTTTCTTTTCCCTATTTTTGCTGATGCTTATTCAATAACACAAAATTCTCCTCCATAATCTGTGCTGTAAGGATGTGACAGCCACCAGCCACCTGGGGCTGATAAATACTTGAAATATAAATAGTCCACATTTCAAAGACTCAGTACAAAAAAAAGGATGTAAGGTATCTTATTAATTATTGTTTTGAATGATCATATTGAAATGGTACCATTTTTGATATGCTGGGTTAGATCAAATATATTATGAAAATTAGTTTTACTCATTTCTCTTTATCATTGTTTAATTTAGCTACTAGAGAATATGAAATTCTATATGTGACAATCTACATTTCTATATATGACTGCCTTTAACTCAGGGTTTATATTGTATTCCTTTAGGATCTTAGATTTTTAAACCAATATTCTAATGTTTTAATTAATGTTCTTCTGAAAATACTTCTCAGTGTCTTGTGAGATTATAAACATCTTCTCTGTTACTCTCATTTTTAAGACAGTCTTTTTGGAACTCTAAGACAATTGTTTTTTCATATAAATTTTAAAACTATTTTTGCCAAGCTCATAAAAATACTGTTTGGATTATTCATCTGTATGTCTAGAAATATTTTTCTCCCCTTTAATAGATATCTTTTATGACTTCCTATAAAATGGAGGTTTTATTTATATTTTGTCTATTTTCTCAAAATCCCTTCTATTTCTGATACTGTTGTAAAGAGCATCTATATTCACATTGGTTTTCACGTATTTGTGTTTTAAAGCCACTCAAGCTGATTTTAAATAACTCTATATTTTTAACTGTCTTATCTGCGAAGAGTATTTTTCTCCTTTCAGGGCATATTCATTTTATTGTTTCCTCTGTTTTTATAATGATATAATGGGTGAGACTCCCAAGCCTTTACAAATAATAATAAAAGTGGATGTTGTGCCCCGAAATTATTTGTTAATATTACTTTTTAGAATATTTACACTTCTAAACTTGGCAATGCCTTCCAAGCAATCAAAGCCAAGGAAAATGCCTCTCCAGGTTTGAGCACACTTCTTGGGATGGAAACAGATCCAGAAGTTTCCAAGTTAAATCAGCAGTGTAGAAAACAGAATTTCCTTCTGCCTTTCTGCATTCCGTCCACTTTAAAAACAAAACAAAAGCATGATTTTTTCGGTTTTTAGACATATTTTCATAGGGTGCCATGCAAGATTGTAGACAATCCCTGATGTTTTGCAAAATATATCAGTGGACAGAGGAACAGTTATGTCTTTTTTATTCCCTGAGTTTGAGTTCAAGGAACACGAGTTAGGGGCTGGCTTTATGTTAGGGTTAGATTGAGAGAAAGGGTTAAGGTTAAAAATAAAACCTGACTCCAATGCATTTGTTTACTGAATTTCAACTTTAAAGCTCTCTAAAATCCCATATAACATTTGTTTTAAGTTACTAAATCCTCAAAAGATCATTTAGGGGTATGTTTTGCTTTGCGTAAGTAGATAAACAAAGAAGTTACTGGAATATGTCTGAGAGAACATGGCAGCCTGGTAATTTTTGCAGGATAAGCTATAGGAGCAAGTAGATACTCTTAGCTCTTATAAAGACAAAAGAAGGACAGGTCATTGGGTTTGCCATTAGACAAGACTGTTGTGGCTGCTGGGTCCTCTAGACAGAGGGACGTGCCGCCTCCCACACCTGCAGGGACAGAGGCAGCTGGACACCTTCCGAGTCTTGGTCCCTGGGGAAGTGC
>NW_003852528.1:1581454-1582702 GCF_000181295.1 Otolemur garnettii | reverse complement strand
TGGTAAAAGGGGGGCCCCTCAGCAGAGCCACATTCTGGGAAGACTCTTCTTTCCTAACTCTCCCAATCACCTGCTCTTCTCTCTCATGGTCGCTCTGGCAGAGTGGGGGCCGTAAACCAGCTCCTCTGGGACTAGTGGACACACACACGGAGACCTTTTGGGATGTTTCAGTTGCTGACTGATTAGCTGTCACCCTCATCTGGAGTCCATCAGCTGACCATAGTCCTCCCAAACAGAAGAGCAGCCTGAGCCCCACAGCTCTGCTGATGACCGCTCTGTCCTCGGGTCACACACAGCACGTGCAGCATCTGGCCCTCCATGAACTTCACACTGAGCTAATCCACAGTTCACTTCTAGCAAGAAGCCTCCAAACCTCTCAGCACAGTGTCTACACAGGGGTCCACTCGCCTCCTGACCTCTCAGCACCCCTGACCTCTCAGCACAGTGTCTACACAGGGGTCCACTCGCCTCCTGACCTCTCAGCACCCCTGACCTCTCAGCACCGTGTCTACGCAGGGGTCCACTTACCTTTTGCAACAAGAATCAGTCTCATTTGCCCCTTTTTGACTCAGCACTTTGGTGGGCAATATTGGGAGAAGCTCCCCCTTTTCTGGCCTCTCCTGGGGTGTCCCCGTTGGGTGGGCCCCCCAGCAGGGGAAAAGTTGTTTCCCAGGAGCCTGGGTTTCCTCACTCCTTGAGAGTTCAGATTTAATTATCTTCGTAAACCTCCTCCCACCATACCAGGTGGGAAGGAGTGATAACGTGTTATCTCTTCTGCTAAGCCCTTCCTAAACACAGGCCGTGGTCAGCTGATTGGAGACAAGATAAAAGCCGGGTCCAGGGTCCCCTTTGAAAATGGTAATGAATCTAAACAAGAACTCTTGGATGGGTCCTTTCTGCTCTGGTTTGTATTAGCTATGCAATTAAAGGGTTTACACAGGGAGACCCTCAAAGGGGAATTCTTTACCACATGAAAGGCAGAAAAGGTCAGCTCCTAAAAGAAGGCGTTCCTGGGCTTTTCTTGGTATTTTTCCCAGACCTTGGAAAAGGCCAGTGCTTTTGAAACAAGAGGTCACTGGGAGGGAAGATAGTCAGAGGCAGCCGACAAAAATGTCCTTCCCAAAGCAGTTTCCTTCCTTTCCCAGCCCTTCATGGCCCCAGATCTGCCCTGCATAGAATGGAAGGAACGGGGAGAAAAGTGGTTATTCTGAGAGGCCTCAAGAAAGAAGAGTTGACTCAGGAATTACC
>NW_003852528.1:1578266-1580288 GCF_000181295.1 Otolemur garnettii | reverse complement strand
CACAGATGATGCCAGGCTGGCCTTGGAACACATGCTGTACCTGGGCCGCTGCCCCAGAAGGACACGCTGAGTGCTCAGCTGGCAGGCTGAGCTGGCAGTGTTATGAGAAGCACCGTCACTAAGGACTGGAACCTCTTCCCACACACACTGTCCTTTCCCACACACCCCCGCCCCCCTGGCCTGGGGTCTGACAAGTCTCAGGGCCATTCTGAGGAAGGCAATAAGGCCAACCCCAGACCCCAATGCAAACAAAACCATAGCGAATTGCTGGATGGCAGGACAATTGAGGCTCATTTTAAAAAACAAGGAGAGGAAGTGGACAACTAGAACCCTCTTCTTTTAAAAAAACAACGGTTTAAGTTTAATTTACACACAAAACAGATACAAGTCCTAAGGCAATTTTCACCAATTGAACACACCTGTGCAACCAGCTCCAGGCTCAAGACTCAGCCATGGACCCTTCTCAGGTCTCCTTCCTGTCACCTCTCTACCCCCACTCCACCCCCCACCCCCACCGGGGTAGCTGCAATCAGCATGAGTTTGCCTTGTCCTTTTTCAAGCTTGACATAACTGGGATGACATGGCATGCTTTTTCTGGAACTGAAAGAAAGGTCCTGCGGTCTGCTCATCCTCCCGGCTCTACACTGCTCTCCTTAGTGAATAAATAGCACACTATTTACCCACTAATAAATAGTGGTTCCTTTGGTAATTTCAAGACTTTTGCTATTATAAACATTGCCCTGTAAGTACTTGAGTACACATCTTTTGGAGACAAGAGTCTCATACTGTCACCATGGCTAGAGTGCCCTGGCCTCAGCCTAGCTCACGGCAGTCTCAAACTCCTGGGTTCAAGCATTCTTCTATCTCACCTCTCGGGTAGCTGGGACTACAGGTGTAAACTACCATGCTTGGCTCATTTTTTTCCTATTTTTCGTAGAGATGGGACTCTTGCTCAGGCTGGTCTCCTGAGTTTAAGGAATCCTTGCACGTCAGCCTCCCAGAATGTTGGGATTACAGGTGGAGTCTTTCCTTCCCTTCCCTTCCCTTCTCTCCCCTCTCCTCCCCTCCCTTCTTCTTTTCTTTTCTTTCTCAGAGTCTTACTCTGTCACCTTTGGTAGAATACAGTGGCATCATAGCTCACAGCAACCTCAGACTCTTGGACTCAAGAAATCCTCTTGGCTCAGCCTCCGAAGCAGCTGGGACTACAGGCACTTTCCAACAATGCCCAGCTAGTTTTTCTATTTTTAGTAGAGATGGGAGTTTCACTCTTGCTCAGCTAGTCTCAAATTCCTGAGCTCAGGTAATCCATCCACCTCAGCCTCCAGGAGTGGTAGAATTATAGGCATGAGCCACCGCACCTGGCTAGGAGTGCACATCTTTTAATGAAGGGTGTGGGTACGTACCTGAGAGTGGACTGGCTGGGTCATGGGCTGCACCGGTGATCAGCGTTAGTGGGTGTGGGCTGAGCAGGTGTCACAGTGGGGGCAGCACTTTAGGCTCTCAGGGTAGATGACCCGGCTGGCGCTGTCCCTACCTTTACTGACAGTTTATTACCCCTCATCCCTTCCACTGTAGCCGCTCTTTTCATATGTGGATTAGAACTTTGCACAGCCGCATCTGTGAAGCACCTCTTCCATCTTTTGCCCACATGTTCTATTAGGCTACTTGCTGTTTTCTTATTGATTTGAGGGGGTTTTACGTACTGCACGTACGTATCATACATCTCCTTCCACGCCGTGCTGTGCGTCTAATCTTCTCACAAAGTTTTAACATTATCTTATTTCTTTCTTTACAATTTAGCATTTTTTATGTTTTACTTAAGTACTTTTTGCTACTTCGTGTTCATCAAATGTGCTTTTTTCCGTGTTCTTCATTGTTTTTCCTTTAACATTTAAATTCATAATAAATTTGGAAGAGATGCTTACATGGTATGTTTTCTCCCTGGCTTATCTAGTTATCTCAGCACTCTTCCAATCTTTTACTAAAAATAGTCATACTATGTATTCTGAATATATATGCTTA
>NW_003852528.1:1563157-1577848 GCF_000181295.1 Otolemur garnettii | reverse complement strand
CGCCACCTTAGGTGTATGTGGCTGGCGCCTTAGCCGGTTAAGCTATAGGTGCCGAGCCAATTTGCCAGATTTTCATATGTATAAAACATAATAAAAAACTCGGAGAACTTATTTCAGTGAGTGTACCTAGGATAGATGCCTAGAAGGATTTATCCAAATGGACATTTTAAGGCTCATGATCATAATTGCCAAGTTGTTTTCTAGAAGCTTTGTTAAAATACAAATTTCTGTGAATACTGAGACCACTTTTCTCTCCCTGTGTTATATTAAAGGTTATCATTAAAATCTTTTGACAATTACACAGACAAAAAAACACATGTTGATGCCAAATTGTGTTTTCTTTTAAAAGTGGATTGGAACCCCTATGTTAGCCATTTGCATTTCATCTGCAGAGAGTATAATGTTCAATTACCACCTTCTCTTCTTTCAAGCTAAAGCCATCACTGTTCTTTTTATTGGTTCATCTGAGCTATTTATATTAAAAAAAAGTCGTGTTTACCATAGATGTGTTCCAAATACTGCTTTTAAAGGTTGCCCATTTGTTAGTTTCATATTTGTATGTAGTTGAGCTTGTTAGTTTTCATTTTATTATTTTTCATTACTTTTACAGATTGATTTAGATGGGTAAATACCGGTCTAAAACATGTATCACGCAGTCCCAGGCACTGAGCTCACTTCCCAGCAGCGGTGGGAGTAGCACTGCCTGGTCTCAGGCTGGAGGCTGCGCAGAGCCCCTCAGGTGTGCAGGGACGGCAGGGGGCACGGGGGCGCAGGGGGTGCAGGAGAGCGCAGGGGGGCGGGGGGGCGCCCAGCGGAGGGAGAGGTCGCTCTGCAATTCCAGTGGAGGAATTTGCTGTTTTGAGGTAAGCAGCAAATTACCCCAAATTTACACGAGAAGGATGGGGTGGGGGTTGGTGAGGAAGAAGAAGAGAGCCAGAGAGGGGATAAGAGGCCAGGCCAGAGGCGGTGGCAGCACAACCCATGGGTTGTGGGGTGTCACGTGCAGCGCGAGGCCACATTCGCCAGCTACGCCCGCCAGGCCACAGTGGATTTTAACTGAAAAACCCTTCCTGTCCCACTCATTCCCCCTACCCGGCCCTGTTCTCAAATCCACCTCCCCTGAGTTTGGTTGTGTTTTGTGGGGCTTGGAGAGGTGCGGAGTTTGCTGTGCACACGGAGCAGGGGCCTTCCGTGGGGTCCCTCGGGCGCGGGGGCCTTGGTGCTGCGGGTGGGCGGGCGGGGGCGGGGCTCGGCAGCAGGGAGGGTGAACCCAGGGGCGGGGCAGCCTCAGCCCCGTCTGAGGATTAATTTCTCTAGCTTTCCTGCTTTCCGTTCATTTCGGTCTCCTCGGCATCACCAGGGCTGACCAGTTCCTTCTCCTGGGGGTCTGAACGCCAGCGCTTCCTGCGATCCTGCGGTGGTGACACTGTCAGAGTTTCTCTCCGGCTCTGCCGCCTTCCTCGCTTTTACGTGCACAGTCCAGGGACGTCAGCACGTTCACATGGCTGTGCTCCCGTCACCACCATCCATCTCCAGAACTTTTCATCTCCCCAAACTGAGACTCTGCCCCCATTAAATATTAACTCCCCACGCTCCCCTCTCCCCAGCAGCCCTTGAAACCCGTTCTACTTGACTGTGAACTTGACGACTTTAGGGCCGGCATGTAAAACACACATACCGCTGGGAATTGTGTAGTGGTTGTGCTTTTGTGACTGGCATCCTTCCTACAGCGTAACGACCTCTGGCTTCGTCCACACTGCGGCATCTCACGTTTTCCTTCTTTCAACCCTGGATGCTGCTCCAGTGTCTGCACACCCACGTTTCCTTTAGACTTTCATCCGTCCACGGACGCGTGGGTTGCTTGCACCGCTGGCTACCTGAACGAGGATGCCGCTGGAGCTCTCTTTGCACCTTTAAAATTGAAGCCTCAGTTCCTGCTGGGGGATCACGGGAGGGGACGACATGGCACCCCAGGGTGTGGGTCTCTGCAGACTCCCAATCTCCTGGACCTCCTTTAAAAAGATGGCCCTCCATCTTTTTATATGAGTTCAATGACACCAGGGAGCGCGGTGGCCCGACACTCCTCTTGGCGCAGCCCCTCCATCCCCCGGCACAGGAGGAGGATGAGGAGGGAGGTCCTCTCCCACTGGCCCCTGAGGGGGCTGCGTCCGAGCTGTGCCCCAGCATCAGGGTGAGCCCTGATTGAATCTCCTCCTCAGTTACTTCTAGACCTTTGAGGGCCCCTGACTGACCCTGTTCCTAGATTTTCTTTTTTCTGTGGACTCCAAAGACAGTTGAGTTTCTTGAAACACAGAGAGTAGTTTTTCTAGAGTCACCCACAACACACCTGAGCCTGGTGCCCCCTTCTCTGGGTTGTTCTGAAGGGAAGAGGGCCCAGCATGTGCTGGATGGTCATGGCCGCCTGTGAGAGCATGAGGTTTAGCCTCTGAGATATCGTCATTCATTCAACAAGTGTCCCCCCAAGTTGATTGGTGGTGCTGCTGGGTGTATTGGATACAGATATGAGTTAGAATCCTGGCCATGGTAGAGATGGCTGTGCACCACCGGGGCACACAGCCGCACACAGGGTGACAGGTCCTCAGACGCAAGGACAGACAGCCTTGCACATTGGCCCAGCCTGGCCTTTTGGCTGGAGTTTCAGAGAAGGTTGAGCAGAGGATTGTTACCTTAACAGCCAGCCTCATTTTAAAACACGAGTGCTGAGGCACAAGGAGATGAGTTGATTGTCTAAAAGTGAAATCTGGGTGTGGACAGACCCAGAGCTGGAATGTGGCCCCCTTGCTGAGTCTAACTCTTTGGATTCCTGTCAAGGCTGGCCTCTTGTTGGGCTTTCAAAAGAGATGTGGCTCCAGAATTGCACTCAGAGATTCCATTTTTCCTCTATCTGACTCCTTGCTGGAGTGACCTGCCGTTTCTGGCTCACCCTTCCTGATGCATGAGGCTATTATCTCACATCCTGTGAGACAATAGTGGAGTGTGGCTGCAAGATTACCAAGGGGCAAGTTCCATAAACAAAATCCCTCAGCCTTGCTCCCCTAGCACAGGCAGACTCCAGGGAAAGTTTGTTATCAGTCAGCTTTTGACATTCAGCAGACAGGGCTGAGGGTACATTTGGAAATGTCCTTGCTCTGTGGAATGTGCCCTCTCTTCTCACCGGGCCTGTGTCCTTCCTGCCTCCGGTGCTCTGATGGACATGTGTGTGTCCACCTGCCCAGTGCCCCACCTCCTATCCTGGTAATAGGACCTTATTCCTCCTGTAGGGATCCACCTTCTCCTGTTTTCACCACCACTGCAATGCAGCCAGCGTCTGAGACCTGGGAACCAAGTGGTCCCAAGCAGAACACTTTGGTTCTCTCAGACGTTGGAACATCAAGCTCAGTGGCTCGCGGCTTGAAATTGGCTGGGACTTGTTCACTGAGGACACTCCCCACTGCTCCTGGAGCCCGCTCCAGCTGGTTGGCTCTTGGCTGTCTTTCTATGTTGTGTGGTGTCCCAGATTTGTTTCCTATATGGCACCATTTTGCTTCCATCAGCCAGAGTCTCTTTCTGTTATTTGCAACTATATTATCCTGACTGACCATTGTTGAAACCAAACAGGGAGATGAGGCATCTAGATGAGGTCCAGAGGGTGAGGAGTCAGCGTGAAGGGGAAACACGGGGGCAATGTCGGCGAGGAACCCGGTCTGGGAGGTTCCAATGACGAGGACGTAGGCAGGGGGCGTTGTTTCAGGACTTGTACACTGGGCCCTGCCGAGGAGGGGGGACTGAGTGAGCAATGGCAGAATTCCCAGAGCTAACCCTGGAACCCCGGGGCCCAGGGAGTGAGCAGGCTGCCCCCCTGCAGGTGGAAGTCACTGAGGAAGGTGGTGGGGGCGAAACCATGACCCAGAAAGTGGAAGGATGTGAACTGGCCTAATGTGGACCCTGGAGGTCCTCATCAATTACCTCACTGGACTAGATTAAGAATGCGAGGGTATTCAGCACGCCCCCCCGGGTGAGGGGCACTCCTACAACTTGAACTTACCTTACATGGTGAGAACAATGTAACCTAGAAATTAGTTCCCTCATATTAATTTGAAATAAAAAAATAAAGGACAGAATCTGAACTAAAAGAGAAGAAGGAAGGAGGAAGGAAGGGAGGGAGGGAAAGGGAAGGGAAGGGAAAGAAAGGAAAGGGAAGGAGGGAGGGAGGAAAGGAAGGAAGAAGGAAGGAAGGAAGGAAGGAAGGGGGATCCTTGGATCTACCTTCTAGACACCTGGTTTACTCTCCAGCTCATCGGTCCACAGAACTGGATTGTCACAGTTGCCTGTCCAGCTGGGAGTTTACATAGCACCAAGGGCCAAAGGCAAGTGCATTCCTGACCGAGAGGATAAGTTTTGGGCAGAACTCCTTGTGACCTCCCCTACTCCTCCCAGGATGAGGTCGGCAACACGGGCAATGCCAAGTCCTGACGGAATAGTATTTTTTCTAGGACTCCACAATAGCTGTTTACAAGGAGATTTGACTCGAAAAACAAGCGAAGTTCATATCCCAAGGGAAGCAAGTGTCCAGGGTTCTGAGCCCAAACTCCTCTCCTTGCATTCCAGCTCCAGCAATGTGCCCTCCTCCTACAGCTGGGCTGGACACCACCCAGGGCTGCCCAGGTATTAATCAGGCAAGCTCCCCTTGCCTGATTAATCTCCTTCCAAGGGACGACCCTGGCTCAGACCTTCAGCCCAGAGTTCTGTTCCTCCATGGGCAGTATCTCTCTTTACTCTGGACTGCTGCCAGCTACACAGTAATGGATTTTTGGGTAATGGGTAATGGAGTTTTCCAACAATTTTAAGAGCAGTTCAGGACAAATGCTGTGAACCAGAGGTGTGGTGATACGTGCAGAGAAGTGGGCTTCTAACCATTTCTGCATCACTGACCTCTTTGAGAATATGATGGAAGCTACAAATAGTCTTAAGAAAAAAAGAACACATCACACAAATTTTTGCCCACAGGTTTGGGGTGTTCCTGGAGCCTCCTGATTGCACAATTGGACTATATCCAGGGCATAGATAGAGCCGTCTGCAGACCTGTGAATTCTCCCACTGTGCCTCCAGGGCCTCAGATGTGTCCCTGGCCTCCTATAGGAGGCAGCCAGAGTGTGGAACCACATACCCTCAGGTGGGCTCCAGAAGTGTCTGGCCTCCCGGAAGGGCAGGCACTGGGGCAAGGGCAGGTCTGTTAGGGCACCAGCTGCCAGCCCACATCTGTCCTGGCTCCTAATGGGGCACCCAGTCACCCCGACCACCAGGAGATGGCTCAGGTCGGATCTGGGGTGTTCCAGTGACACAAGCTGGCCATCTCCCTTCAGCTCATCTCTTTTTGCCTAACCACCATCTCCAGCCCATCCTGCCCGGAGCTGCCCCCTGACATTGTGAGATCAACTCAAGACATGTCAATATGCTGCACAGATCTTCCCATGACCACCATCTCCCACCATCTACCCAGAATGAAGTCTGGATGACTTGACCAACCAAGCTTACGAGTAATCCATGAAATGGACCTTGTCCCCCATTAGCCACATCTGTGCTGTTCCCCCTGACACCCTGTGACAGCTTTGTGCCCTGAGCACATTGTTCTGGAATCCTCTTACCAGCGGTCTGCATCCCAGCCTTCTGGAAATGCCCCAGCCACCAGCAGTCTCCCCAGAGGGTGACGTGATTTCACACCTCCCTGGACCCTCCAGGCACACACAGGTGCTGCTTCCTCTGGGCCCCCACGCCTTGTGCCACCTCCAGCAGGGACCTTTTACCCTGGTTCTTGGCTCCAGGAGCCACTTGCTTTGACCTATGCTGTAATCTAACTTCCGAGAATGACTTTTTATTGTCGCTTGACACACTGTTGGTGCTCAAGCTACTCAACAAATGTTGGGCACCTGCTTAGCTGGTTAAGAGAAGTCTCAGAATCTTAGGCCAGGGAGCCCTGCATCTACCCAGTTGCTTGAGTCAACTCTGTAACTCAAGCATGACTTTGGGCTGGCAGATGCAGTTCCCTGAGCCTCCATCTCCTCCCCAGCTCAGTGAAGGCAACACCTGCTGAACTTCAAGGAACAAAGGTGAAAATGCAGTGCCGGGAAAACTCTCCCAGGATGAATCAGCATGTGTGCACGCATCCCCCGTGAGCACACGCTTACATATGTCCCTGCACGCACAGGTGCATACAAAGACACACGCACGCCCAGGGAGACGCTGATGCACATTCACCCACAGGCGTGTGCATATACTTGAACAAACGTGCACAGGCACACAGGTGCACACAGGTGCACACAGGTGCATCCACGCATGCACGTGTACATTGAAGGTATGAGGAATACACACACTGGCCAGTGCCAAATGACCAAATTCACCTTAAATAATAAAAAGAATAAAATCTAAATGTATTTCAACTTTTACTTAAGTTGTTTATTATTATACCTTTACTAAAATATTTGCACTGTTCACTGAATGAAGACCATGATTTAGAGGGTTTGCCTCTTATCATTTTTTGAGATGGCCAAGTGTTGACATTTTGCTTTTAATACGTAAATAATTCTTAGTGGGATTTTTTTTTTTGTAGGGGGGGGAAGACTTATAGCCTAAATGAAATTAAACAAGAAACATTTAAAGGAAGTTATTTAGATAAATACCAGTAATCAAACAGTTCAGCAAAGACTGAGCGAGGACAGAACTAATTTCTGTTCTCTTCCGTGGATTACCATCCAAATTTTTATGGCTATTTTTATCTCAAAAGGTTTTAAAGCAATGTTATTCCTAACATTACCTAACACACACATTCTCTTTCCACTTATTATCTGACAATCTATTTCCTCACTCAACTAGATGAAATATTTTAGTAATAATTTTGTAGATAAAATTAATAGATTTGAAATAATCATTTATTACAGCAGTTTTGCTCAGGCAATTTTTAAACATGCATTTCTACTTCCACAGACTGATGGAATTTTGAGATATAAAGTATACAAGGGGATTTTTATTGCAGGTTGCATTTAGAATGATTATCTATGTTTGGAATTGAATATTCATACATGAGCAATCAATCTGTATGATATGCCCGGCCCATTTTATTACTGTTGTTGCACTGATTAGATAGAAAATCGCCAGCAGGGTCACTGAATGCTTGAGCCACAGTGTGTCATGGAAAGCAGAAAGGATGTTGAAATAGGCACACAGCTGACTGGGCTCTGGAAGGTCAAGGCTGCAGCCAAGGCCACTGCCACAGTCTATCCCTGAGATGAATTGTGTTATTATTCCTATATGTGTGTGTGTGTGTTTAATAATGTAACTGAAAAAAATTATGAAATAATACTCATCCTTTCTGAACAAGCTTATGCACACATGATACACACACGCATGTGCACATACATACATGCACACATGATGCACACACACAAATGCACATACATATGTACACGCACACACACACATGCACACACACAATTGCTCTGCTCCATGTTCCACTCCTCCTAAGTTGTCTCATATCCACAGTCCCAAAACACTAAAGGATGTTCCTACGTTCTGGCTCCCCCGCCTTACGCTTTGATTGACCCATGAAGGAGAAGAAGCCACAGCTGTTCTGAGTGCCGCACGAGTGTCTGGCTCCTCTGTCTTTCTTTCACCTGAACCTTCCTCCCTGGGGCTCTGCTGAGCACCTGTCATATAGGAGATTACAGAGATGTGGACACCTCATTCCTGACTTCAGGAATCCCGTGATCCAGGAAGTGGGGAGGCCACTCACGGCTACTCCCGTGGCCATGCTGTGTTTAGAAGTACTGAGAAGACCACCAGTCCTCCCTCTGCAGCCGGTGGTGTCCTCCCAGAGAAGGGGGCACCCGAGCTGAGACAGTGTGTAGGGGAGTCCCAGGCAGCCAGAAGGGGAGCGCCAGGGCAAAGGGGAGCAGGTGGCAGGGCTGGGTGTGCACTCACCAATCTGCACGGTCTCGGCCCCTCATCAGGGAGGGGTCACAACAGGATCGATGCCTTTCCCCCTGACCTGGGAACCTGCACTAGAAGCCAGGCTGTGCGGTGGCTCTTGGGGTTCTGCCCCAAGTTGAGAGACCTGCTGTGGAAGGGACCCAGCATGGCTTTCTGACCCCACTTCCCTGGCGAGTGGGTAGTGGGCCATCACGAGCAGTGAGCCCCCGTGAGCACAGGCCTTGCTGGAGCTTGCCCCAGGAGGGATCCCACAATGCTCACCCACTAGTGACCACAAGGGGAAGCCGCAGGGTGCTGGGTGGCACTAAGGGGCTCGTGGACAAGCCTATGTAGGGCTCTCAGTTCTCAGTTTTCTCATCCTAAGTCATAGGATAGAGTCCCCAGGTGATGTCTGGGCCCCCATCAGCTCCAGTGCAGCCAGTTAACAGGCCCCTGAGAGGAGAATTGTAGTATCATAGTTGCAGGAAGCTCAGCCACCCTGACAAGAGGAGCTCAGGCTGGGGCCATCAGGAGGAATAGTGCTGGGAGAAAGGGGTACACTGCTGATCCCTGTGGCCTGGCCGCCACCCTGGCCCTTCCCTGCAATCCCCACCACAGCCACCTCCTCCGCCAGCATGCAAAAGGCTTTTCCCCAGGGCTGTCCACCCTGGGCCTTGACCTCATCCCAGACACACCAGCCCCTCCCAGCTTGCCCCGCCAGCCACATCCTGAGATACCGGAGGGAGGGGCTGGGCCAAAGCTGCCGGAATCGTTGGTTCGTGGCTCCACGTGTGGTGTAATCAGTAAGGAAATGGCTCATTAATCACTAGAACATTTTCCCCAAACAAATCTATCAAAGGAGCAGAAAGTGTATACACTGTCCCCTTGCCAGACTCAGTTCAGCTGTTCCTGGTGCTTAGAGAGTGACAATCCTTTCCACATCACATGACTGTTTGAAATAGCCCAGACAACGGTGTTTATTATCAACACCCAGGAAGCCCCAGTGACGCAACTCATCGGCACTGAAAAAGCTGTTCATATCAACAATGGCGGGTTTGCTGGTGAGCACAGCGTTCTGGGTTACAGCCATGTCACACGCAAAGAGTCCTACCCAGTATCCAGGGGCTGGACAGGATGAGGTTGGGCAATCCTAGTTTCAGAACAAGATCTGCTCCCTCTGGCCCTTTGTTATTTCAGAATTTAACTCAAATCCCCTTCCCTGTGTCTAAAATTAGTCTACATATTCCTATCTCTGTGGCCTCCACCTGAGCCCAAACCCTGTCCTCCCACCAGATGCAGCGTCCGTTCCCCACTCAGTATCCTGAAGGAGCCAAAGCAAGGTAAACCGACAGAAAACCCTCCCCTGAGGCCGAGGGACCAGGATGAAATTGGACTATGACTGACAGATCCAGCCACACTCTAAACTCCTGGATCGACCTCCCCGAAGGGCGTGTGGTTCAGCGGTGCTGACCCCAGGAACTCCGCCGGTGACACAGTCGGTCAGACCAGAGGCAGAAGGAGCTGCGGTTAAGTGTGTGCGAGTGGGCCATCTCCCTTCTCGGGGCGAGGCTGAGCAGCTCTGAACCCCATACATGGGCAGTAGAATGGGACCTTTCAGTGACTGGGTGGGGAAAGGCAGGGGCAGGTTCTCACTGTTGGGAGCAAGAGGTTAGACGAGCACAGGAGGAAGCTGGAGTGATCGAGTGAGCTGCACACATCAGCTTGAATCCGTGCCCAGCTTATAGGAGATACAGACAGATAAATAACTGGGTACAGATGTGTGTATATACACAACCAGTGCACACACAGAGATTCCTAAGCTCTTCTGCTGAGAGAGCCTAGAAGCAGTGACACCTCAGTGGCAACAAAGCACACCCAGCACCCAGGTCTTGGCTTCTAATATCGTGGCCCAGTAAAAGGAACCAAGGCTTCTTTGAAGCATTAGCTGATTCTAGAACCGGGGCAAGAAATATACAAGATGAACCTGGGCCATCTTGTAGTGCTAGAAAGTATGGGAGTGTTCAAAAAAGACAACTTGCCAATAATGACATATCATTATTGGCTGTTTGTGACAAAGGCGTCATACCAAGATATTAACAGCAGGTTCAGGGTTGAACCTAAAGTGGGTTCAGGTTATGAACCCTCTGTACTATCTCTTTCTGTAAATCTGAAATTATTCTAAACTGCTTGGTTTTTTACAAAATTGTTAATGACATTTCATCACTCTTAATTCTTTGCCTTTATATTAACAAAAGGAAATGGGAAAAAGGGAGAGCTTTATTTTCTACAAAAAACAAAACAAAACAAAAAATCTGCAGACATGGAAGACACAGCCTTTAGTGAAAAAGAAAAGTGTATTCTGTAAAACAAACAGGTGTGGCTTAAATATGGAATGCCCTCCTCCCATGCCTACCCTCAACTCCAGTCCTGGATCAGGCCGGTATATATATGCAGATGATTTGCACTCCTTCAGTCCTGATTGCTTGAAATTAGAACTGAGTCTCAACTGGGCAGTTTTTAAACCCTAAATCAGAGGTCTTCATGGATGCCTCTTTCAGGCAGCTGGTGGGAAGAGAAGTTTTCTGGCCAGGTCTTTTAACTCTAATTACAAGAACTGAGCTCAGGGGTGCAGACAGGATGCTCAGAACTGCTTTCTCTTGGAACAAAAGGCCCTGACCACCATTCTCTCACACTGCCATAGAAGTTTGGTTCCCATATCTTAATTTGGGGTGAATAAACAAAAGTTCTATGAAAAGAAACTTGGAGAAAAGATGTTATTCCAGGGGACAGTTGGGGAACCATTTACTTAAAAGGAAGGGGCAATCCAAAGAGCAATGGGAAGGCCATGTGCTTTATAGCAAAAGTTCCTGCCCAGGTTGCCTATCAGATCCACTTATGCAAATGAAGGATTGAAACCTGCTTAGTTATGATTGGTCAATATAGTTGAGCCCGCATTGGTTTTTACAATGGAATCCTGATTAGTGGGGCTGGTGAGCTCTGATTGGTTGGCTTCCAAGACCCAAACCAGAGTCTCAAACAAATGTTTCTTTCAAATGGCTGGTGGGATCCTGGGGTTCTGGCCACAGTTTATTCCAGCACTAGGAATAGGAAATGGTGTGGCTTGATTATAGAAAGATAGGTCTTGTGACACTTTTACAACTTTATGATAACAGAGTAGTGGTTGTTCCTGCACCTGGCCATGGCCACCTGGTTCTGTTTTAACTTTGACACCTAAGCCCAATTTCATCTGTCAGCCAGCCGGGAGCATCTTTACAGGTGTTAACCAACATAACTCCCTGTTATCAGCCAAAGGGCGTCTATGTTGTCTGAGGAGCTTAGGGTCTTACTTAGTTTCTTTTCACGTCTAGAACTGTACCCACCTTCTCCTTCCCCTGGTCACTTCCATCAGTCACAGGTCTGCTTTTAATTCTATCATCCCACACCTCCTGTGGTTCTGGAACTTTCTGTGCTCTGTTTCCTCTACAGGAAATGTATTTCCTTTTGTGCTGACGTCAAGTGTTAGCTGAAATCACTTCTCCTCAGTCAGGGATTTCCAGCCCACCTAAGGCAAGGTGGTTTCCGCCCCTTGCCTGATACCCCAACACACGCATGCATGCATGCTGGCGCTCTGTCATACATATTGTTTATAATTTTCATTGTACTTGCCACTGTGCTGACTAATCAGGCTTATTCTGTGTCCCCACCCCCAACAAAAGTCCAACATCCCTGGATAAGGTGTGCCCCAGCCATCAATGACTACCCAACATCTGGCTCAGCACCCGGCACATAGTAGGTGCTTGTTCCATGTTTGTGGAAATAAATGAGTGGGGGTATTAATTGACCTTATGTCTTGGCAGTCATTGACTTTATCAGTTACACATGAAACTAGATGCCATGGGCCTTCCTCCTAAGGCGAATGGTGACAATACGCACACCTGGGCTGCCTCCGTGAGGCTTTGGAGATTAGTAGGCCTGTCAGGAATTACTGTACCTGAAATCCTCACGCGATCACAATTCACAGCAACAGAGAAACAGAAATTTTCACACTTCACTGAAATCAGCCCTGTATTTTTTATCCAAAAGTCTAAACTCAAATACAAAACCTCCAGTAGGCTCAGCACGTGGTCCCACGGTATGGCCCAGCTGCCACGTCACTACTGTGCGGTTGTCAGAATGAAGAGGCATGTGATGTGATTGGCAGAAACCAAAGGCAACGGATGGAAAGGATCATTTGAAGGGGGAAATAGGACCAAAATGTTTGAAAAATGGGCTTTTATTAAGCAGTAGATTTATACATGACATCAGAAATTATGGCAATTTGAGTCTGTTCTGATTCTAGATGGAAATCAGTTGGAAAAAAGAATGAAACCTACACCCCTTGGGACTGGGAATGATTCTCTGCTGCTGCTGTACATGCCTATGACGCTGCTTCAGAGAATGACCCCAACAACGACACAGCACCCTCCACCTGGGCAACTGGTCCAGGGCTTTAGGGTCATAATTTCAGCTCTAAAATGTATTTCATTAAGATAGTGAACCATAGCGACTGTTCATATGGAACAGCTTTAGGGGGAGGATAACTTGGATTCTAGTTATCTCAGCCTTTGGGAGAACGAAGGAAGGGGCCCTCCCGGAAAAGTGTCTTCTCCAGCCAGATAACAGAGCTGCCTGGGATCTCTCTGGTCAACAGAACACACCACTAGTCCTGGGAGTGGTCAGCCTGGGGGTGGCCAGACGCTCTGCCCAGCTCTGGCTGGCTCTTTGGAGGAGTGGACCCTTCCATGGCCCATAGGGGAGGGCCTGTTTCTTCCCTACCAACCCTTGGAATGAGGCCAAGGTGGGCCAGGAAGTTGAGCATCTTGGCCCTGACCTGTGTAGAACCATTCTCACAAAATCCTAGATGGCAGGATCCGAGCGTGGGGTCACCTATCTTGGGGTTTGGTTTTGCCCACCCAGGCACAAAGGAACCCAGAGGTGCTGCAGAAGTGGCCAGTGCCTCAGCTCTTCCCAGGACCTCCTCACTGCTCCCCAGGCCCCCTGCTTCCTGGTGGCAGGAGGGACACCCCCTCGTTATTTGTGGAATAGATGGGGGTTTTCACAAGTGACTTAATTAACCTTAGGAAGGTCCTAGCAATACTTGTATCTGTGGAGGTTTGCTGCCCATTGGGTGTACTGTAAATTCAGATCACTGCTTCTAAAAACATGTATCAATCGAGATTCAATGTGGAATGTGACCGGATGCGTGCCAGTGGCAGTGGGTTGTATTGTATGTGCTGTCCTGGCCTCTTTCTGGCCAGCATCACATTCCCCCTTCCCAAGCAAACTGCACTCAGCAAACAGCGACTGGTCCAGTAGAGCTTCAGTCCCCACCCCTGGGCCATGGACTATTACCGGTCTGTGGCCTGCTAGGAACCAGGCCAGAGAGCAGATAAGAGGTAGACAAGGAAGTGAAGCTTCATCTGTCACTGTGCCCTGTCACCCCCAGATGGGACCATCTAGTTCAGCGGTTCTCAACCTGTGAGTCTTGACCCAAATGACCCTTTCACAGGGGCCTCCTAATATCAGATATTTACATTATGATTCATAACAGTAGCAAAAATTACAGTTATGAAGTAGCAATGAAAATAATTTTATGGTTGGGGGTCACCACAACATGAGGAACTGTATTAAAGGGTCACGGCATTAGGAAGTTTGAGAACCACTGATCTAGTGGGGGGAAGACAAGCTCAGGGCTCCCATGTGTCTGCATTATGGTGAGTTGTGTAATTATTTCATTGTCTATTACAATGTAGCAATAATAGAAAAAAAGTGCATGGTCAATGTAAGCCACATTCCCAGACCGTCCTCCCCACCCTCACCCTGGTTCGTGGAAAAATCATCTTCTATGAATTGTCCCTGGTACCAAGAAGGTGAGGAACCACTGCAGTAGAGACTCCTCAGGCCTTCACAGGTGTCTGTACAAGTGGGGACTGCCTGGACGTCCAAAGGCAGAAACTCCAGCCCTCTCAGAGACTCACCCAGGTGTCCACACCCAGTGGTACGGAGTCCTTGTAGGCCCTTCCACCCACTGGGGGAAGGGGGGGCCTCGTGGCCTCTGTGAGAAAGACACTGCCACACTCAGGTGCAGCTGCCTGCTGCCCCCAAAGGGCCCTGCTGTTCCGATGTAGGAGAGCGGCACTGTCTCAGAGGAGCCTGGAGGAAGCCTTCTCTGCTCAGCCACTCTTGCCCAGGGCTGTGCCGCCTGTCTGCCAGGGCGCCTCCTTCTCTTGCAGTCCCTCTCCACGGGACTCCCAGAGCAGGGCCCCTCTCTCAGGGACAGCCATTTCTATGCCCCACTCCTTCCACCAACATGCATGCAAAAGAAGCTGTCCTGGCCATCCTGGCCAGTCCCCAGACCCTTCCCAGGCAGTCTCACTGCACCCTGTCCTGACCAGCCCCCAGACCCTTCCTAGGCAACCTCACTGCACCCTGTCCTGGCCATCCTTAGCCAACCCCCAGAGCCTTCTCAGGCAGTCTCACTGCACCTGCCCTGGCCGTCCTGGCCAGCCCCCAGTCCCTTCTCAGGCAGTCTCACTGCACCTGCCCTGGCCGTCCTGGCCAGCCCCTAGTCCCTTTTCAGGCAGTCTCACTGCACCCTGTCCTGGCAGTCCTGGCCAGCCCCCGTCCCTTCTCAGGCAGTCTCACTGCACCCTGTCCTGGCAGTCCTGGCCAGCCCCCCAGACCCTTCCC
>NW_003852528.1:1559805-1562955 GCF_000181295.1 Otolemur garnettii | reverse complement strand
GGCAGTCTCACTGCACCCTGTCCACCTGTCACTGGAGCGGGCCCCTCTGCCCCATGTGTACTCTGCATCCCTCACAGAGCTGGGGACACAGGGATGGCTCCTGGGTGAACTCCAGCTGCAGTTCTTCCCCAGCACCCTCCTGTGTGAGGCTCACTCTGCCCCATTACACCAAATTCTTTGAGGGCAGGGATCGTCCCTGATGCTCTAACAGCCCAGCACAGGGAGGGCACAGAGGGGACCTTAGTGAGTTTCTACCGCAGGCTCATCTGCCCCAACATGCTCCAGACCTGCTCCCATCGTCCTCTCTTCTGGCTCAGACAAAGGCTCGGCCGTGCTCTGAGTTGCCCACATCAGAAACCCGGGGCTTGTGCTAGGCCCCTAACTCCCCGTATGGGGATGTCTGTTCACATGTCTGTCTGTCCTCCTGGGTGCTGAGATTCCCAGGTTTCAGAACTGAGTCATCTCTCTCTGCAGCCCCGTCATTTAATACCCACCCACACGAGGTAAGTGACAAATCAAGGTCTGTGCACGGATAATCAGGGCCTCGTTCATGTGCAGGCTCTCCCTGTCTGACGTCACGCTCTGCTGTCGGGGGAGCACGCCTCCGCACCACTCCTGTGGTGCTTAGAGGAGTCTCTAGCCAGACTTTAAGTTATTTCAAGACAGGAGCTCATTCTCATGTGCTGTGCAATCTGTCACCACCAGCCTCACATGTACCCCCTTATCCCCTGAGGAGAAAGATGGGGGGCAGCTCACCACGTGGAGCCCTCAGAGGGGCAGGGGAGGGAGCTGTGTGTGAGCGCTGTAACCACTTATCCATCCCACCCAAATCTGGGACACAGGGGCCCAAAAAGTGAACTTGCCATAACTGAAGACCAAGCCATGGGCCACCCGCACTTGTAACATGTTAGAAATTTTATACGTTTTTTTGGGCAGTTTTTGGCCAGGGCCAGGTTTGAACCCACCACCTCCGGTATATGGGGCGAACACCCTACTCCTTTGAGCCACAGGCACCACCCTACATTTTTTTCTAAAATCTATTTGCTGAGGTTTGGATTTCTTCATACCAGCAGATGACCAAAATAGACCAAGTCAAGGGATTCACTAGGAATTGTCTGAGTGCACAAGTGACTTTAGCGTAGAAGCCGGTTCAGGAATCACTGATCTGCCATCTGCCACCGTGAAGGGGTCTTTGGAACTACAGGCTGGAGGGAGAGTCCTCAGGGAGGGGTGAAGGGATGAGAGGAGGGGAGGGACACCCAGGGAAATGTAGATGTGTGGGGGACACCTGAGACCCTGGACTTATCCCAGGAGTCTACTGATGCTTAGACCAAGAATCTGTTTCTGTCCCCCAGATGCCCAGAGCATCTGATGGACATGAAACTGATTTCCAGGGTACAGCTGAGGCCCCTGCCTTGGGGAGGGGCCCCGTGCTGGGCTGAGGCCAGAGCTCGTTCCTAAACAGATCATTAATTTACCCGACAAATATTTATTGGCCAGAAAATGGCCGCTTGGAGAATTTCTTGGTCTTTGTATCTATTTTGTCACTCTTTCTTTTTTTCTTTTCTGGTCCCAAACCCTCATAAAAACCTTGAAAAGAAAAGGTCTTCCGAGTTTTCAGCCCGCCCAGAGGTGAGCAGGGGGCAGGGTGACAGCTACAGGATGGTGGCCCATTCCCGGTCTCTGTGGAAGGGACCCAAGGGCACTCAAGGAAGCGGCACAGCCAAGGGGGGGAGAAGGGCACGTGGTGGCTCAGGGGACCAGACCTCAGAGATCCCTAATTCAGATGAAATGGCTTGTTTTATTATGACAGAATTCTGCAGAGTTCTACAAGGCTGTAACAGAGTAATGGCCTCAAACCACATGTTACTTCACTTCTGAGCTTGTCTGCGTCCCTGCTCAGCTGTTTCTGGTGACCCGGTAATGTGACAGACTCTCGTGTTTCTCCCGCCAGACCCCTCTGGGACTTGGTCCTTTTGATTTATTATCCCCTGTCTGCTCTTTAGTCTAATAGCAGGGCCTGCCCTGCTGCTCTGGGTTAGGGAACCAAACCAGTGAACTTTGGTAAAGGTTTGCCTCAAAATGAAATAGGCTGTGACTGATGTCCAGGAGGTGAGGTTATGCGGACTGTGACATCTATCTGGGCTGTGTGGAGGCCTGTTGGGTTCCCTCCACTGTCGTTTCTGGGGTCCAGATGAGCGAGGCTGCGGGAGGGCGGGGTCGGATGGTGGAGGCGAGCTTGGTGTTTCCAGGCTGCAAGGAAAGGGCGGCTCTGACGCTTCTAGGAAACAGGCACGTGAGGCTGTGCACAGCTGGAACATCTGGCCATATAAAACTAAAAATAACACCCCATAAAATACACTGTATTCATTTATTTTGACAAGTGAAACACACTTTCCATTACTTACATCTCTGTGTGTCTCGGTGGTACACAGGTCTGATGTTACCGCTGGGGGACCCACGACGCTGTCTCCATCACACGGCTCCACCTCTCCATCCTGCCTACTGCCTTCCCAATGGCCTGGGAGTGCTGACTTCTCTGGTCCTGTCACAGCTCTGTGTGAAAGAGGCCCCTTCCGCCCGCCTCCCTTGTGAGCTGGAGTCCCATCTCTGCCCTTAGACTCCCTCCCGGGGCCACCTTCAGGCTATGCCATGGCTTCTTAGGAAGGAAGATTCTGCCGTCTCGGTTCCCCTGTTCTGCCTCCTTTCTCTGCCCGTTTACCCCGCGGAGTCAATGCCGCGCATTCACAGGAAACATTCCCACTGCCTGTCGGTCTCCTCTCTACTCTGTGATCCATTTTATTCTGAATGACTTAAATGTCCCTTGGGTTGGGCCAGATGTCCATTGTTCTTTAAGCTTCCCAACCAGTTGCGTGCTGTTCCTTCCCCCTCGCGAGTTCTATGTCAGAGCCACAGCTAAGATTTGATGCTGCAATTGATCCACTTGTGACATCTTAAATTCCTCTGCGCTCGCAGCCCTCTGACCACCATCTCCCTTCATACCAGCTCCCTCTTTCTCTAACTCCACTTCAACCTGCCTGAGACTCCAAGAAGTTCAGTCCGTGGTCTTCTCCTGATGCCCCTGCTGTCCTGGCTGTCACCTTCCCTGTTCTGACAACAGTCCAGATGTCGGGCTGCCATATATTGGTC
>NW_003852528.1:1554943-1559715 GCF_000181295.1 Otolemur garnettii | reverse complement strand
GACGACTCTCCCCTTCTCCATCCCCCTCCATCTCTCAGTGACGACTCTCCCCTTCTCTTTCTCCCTCCATCTCTCAGTGATGACTCTCCCCTTCTCTGGGGATCCTTGTGAGGCTTTCCTGCTGCCTGGCCCCCCTCAGGGTGGCCTTTGCCAGCCCCTCCTGTGTCCCACAGAGAGCTAGGGCAGCTCTCTCAAACTTTCTACTTTCTCAAACTCTGATTCCGTGGCCTCTTTCCCTCTGCTTTTCTTTGGAAATACCATCCTGGCGTTAACAACACGGGGTGACTGGAAGCTCAGGATTCTCTCAACTGTCTTCCTGGTCCAGCCACACCTGCATCGGTGACTAATGTGCTTGTCTGCTTCCCTCTCCAGCCACAGAACATGGGCTGGCTCCTGAGGCACTGTCCCCCACGTGTCCTGGGTCTTCCTTTCCTGTCTCTGGGGGCTGCATCTAGCAGTCAGGCTCACTCCACCCTCAGTCTGCGTCTTACCTGCTGACTCACTTTACTCGGTACATTAACATTCTCAAGAGCCTTTGACCTAAGACAAGAAGTCTGGGCACTCCCTGCACTTGTTAGCAAGCACACTCAGACCTCCACGTCATCTGCAAAGCTTCACTGTGGTGCTCACGCTCACACACTCACCTGCTTCTGTTCATCTGTTACCCACCTTTCTCCATGAAAACAAATGTTTTGAGCACCTCTGCTATACCTATAAATAATTAGAAATTCACTTATGCCATAATGTTCACTGCTGTGATTGTTCAAATGTCCTCAAATGGACTGGTTAAATAACAAGGGGATAAAACCAGATTTCTGAAGGCATGTCATGACACAGGGGAGCATTCAAGATGCAGCCAATAGTAGATGATAAATCGGGACCGAGCAATTTATACAATGAAATCTGTATTTGTACTAAAGAAAACACAAACATAAAATTTTTTAAAAGGTCTCAAAAAGGTCTTTATTATAAGTATGGGAAATTCCAAAGTTTTAAAAATTTTTAGTTTAAAGTTTTTAGTAATTATTTCTTTGTTTATAGTGAGGTCTCCTTGACTTACAGATAGCCACCTTCTCACTGTATCCTCATACCTTAATATTCATTTATTAATTTTTGATAAAATAATAAATATTAACTAGCTAGTTTTCAGAATGATGGAATTAATCACAATCGTAGCAAACATACATCCATTATACACACAGTGTTTACTATGGAGCCATGCATAGAAAGATAAACTTAAATCTTATATCAATCCTGTGGTGTGAAAATTATCAACATGTCCATTTCAGAGACGAGGAAACTGAGGCTTATAGAGATTATGTAATTTGCTTCAGGTGGTACCAAAGGTGTGATAGTTTGAATCCAGCCTGCAGCTCTGTATGTACATTAGTTCAAAATATTCTATGTAAATTTTTTTTCTTCTTATCATTAGTCAGGTTTTTGTTGATGTGTCCCACTGTGGTGTATTTGGGAACCTCAGCATTTAGGAAAGTCTTTGACTACCTAAAGATTAGATATCAAAGTTATCATCTCTCCATGTGCATGTAAATCTTTGATAGTATTAATTTACTTTTAATTTATTAGAAGATAATAAATAAGGGATGCGACATGAGCTTTGACGAGGTGCTCATGTGAGTTGATGGTCGTGGTCACCTGGACAACCTGTGGTGTGGAAACAGATTCTGAAAGGGTCAAGTATTTTTCTCATATCTAGATTTTTTACCCACATAACTAGCCGATGACCCAAGCACCATGTAATTAATGAGCAAATATTTAGTAAACCTTGTTTTGCTCAAGTTTTAATGCCGTCTCTATTTAAACCAGGGCCTGATTTCACCCATAGATTTGTTTTTGGTTTTGGTGCTAGAGAACTTCCGTATAACATGTACGTCTATCCTACATTATATTGTCCCTGTGATTCATCCTGTGATTTTATTTGTTGAATTTTGTTTTTGTAGCTGAGAAGGTTTAGGGGACCACTGGAGAAGGCTGGTCCCCAAGTCACCCATGTGTCAGTCATTCATTGAGAGAACAATGATGACTCGGAGGGAAGGCAGACATGGCTTCTTCCCTTTCAGAGCCGGATCAAGGATAAGACCATTGGGTGGACCACTTTCAGTTTCCATCCTAGCTACTCACCTGTGGGACACAGCCAGGCTGGGGGAGAGAGTTGTTGCCTATGTGACCTACAGGGAATCTTGGACCTACATGCTACAGACTGACCGTGTGTGTCCCCTCTAGAGCCATAGAATAAATTGTCATCGTCTTGCTCTTAATGTTGTCGTTTCTCAAGTTTTCTTGGTTATTGGAGTAGAAATGATGTTTAGGGTTGTAGACGCAATATCCAGCTTGAAAAAATACAGAGCAAAAAAAAAAAAAATCAAGAAAAACAACCTGTTGTTAGGAGTCAAAGCAATTAATAAATTAATAGCCTGGGCTGAGAGACAATATACTTGTTAGGTCTATGACACAGAGACTGTAAAACAGTTGAGTAATAGGTTTGTAATCTAGCAGAAAAGTCAGACAAATTGCATTTATAGATAGAAAATTTTTTGATGAATGCTATAACCTAATTATAGCCTAAGAATATGGGGAGGGGGAGAGGAGGGAGGATGGGTGGAGGAAGGGTGATTGGAGGGATCACTTCTATGGTTTATCTTACAAGGGTCCAAGTGAATCTTTCTAAGAGTAGTATATAAACGTCTTAACACAATAACCAAGAAAATGACACAAAGGCTATGTTAACCAGTTTGTTGAAAATATTTCAAATTGTCTATGAAAACACCACACTGTACCTACCCCATGATTGCATGAATGTACACAGCTATCATTTAATAAAAAAAAGAAAGAAAATTTTTTAATGGAAATGCCGTAAATTAAAACAAAACAAAACCTTGTTATTGGAAACAACATAAAGAGCATTGTTGACAGATTCATGTGTAAAATTGTCGTAGCTCAGAGAAGAATCAGTAAACCTAAAGATAGGTCCATATAAATTACCCAAGTTGAAGCACAAAGGGGGAAAAACAAAAGAATAAAGAGAGACCGAGAGAAACAGCGGGGGAAGTGTCCCATAACACTTAGGGGACAATAAATATGACAGGGGTCACAGGAAAAGAAGAAAGATAAAGAGAAGAAGTACTTGAAAAGATAATAGTCAAAAATTTTCCAAAAATAATAAAATATATCAAACTACAGATCAAAGAAGCTCAGAGACTCCCTAAGCTGAGTAATTTTCAAAAACATACATCTAGATATGTTATAATCACACTTCTCAAAACAAATATAAATAGAAAATGTTGGAGGCAGCCAGAGGAAAAAGGACATATAATGTGTAGAAAAATAAAGTTTGGGATTACAGCCAACTTCTCAACAAAAGCCACGCCAGCCAGAGGCCACTGGAGCAAGGTTTTTAAAGTATTGACAGAAATAAACTGTTAACCCAGAGTTCTGTATCCAGTGAAAATAGTTCTCTTTCAAAAGCAACGCCCAAATGAAACTTTTTTTCAGAAAAACAAAAGCTGAGAGAATTTATTTCCAGCAGACCCTTACTTCACGGTACGTTTAAGGCATTCTTCAGGCAGAAGAAATATGATACCCAACAAAACCCAGGATTCACACAAAGAAAGGAGACGCTCCATCCATTCCTCCAAAAATAAAGAAAAGAACCAATAATGCCTGTATCACAAGTCCTTAAGTTTGACACTTGGGTCTGTTCTACAAATACCTAACCAAGACAATGAGTGTAAAAGAATATAAAAGAAGGCTGGCCGCCCCCCAAACATGTAAAGCACCCAAAGATTGCCATTCTTCAGGCTGTTTCCTAGTTTATGTAAGAACACAGAAAATCTAGACCATGTACATTAAACTGGATCTTGTTGGAATTGTCTTTTCTATCAGAAATGTTTTATCATACCCCAAAAGTTTTTGTCTTTTGTTTGAGAATGACTATCAGTGTTCAGACTTTTGGCCATAATTAATTGTCTCTCATTTACAATAATATATTATCATAATTTAAAAGGCTTTGTTTTTTCTTTTTTTTTTATTAAGTCATTTGTACATAGATCATGAATACATTTCTGCTACTGTGGGATTCAATGTGTTGATTATTTATACACATTGGACTGCTTACATCCTACTAATTAAGATAGCCTTCACCTCATTTACCCAATTATAGTGTTAAGACATTTGTGTTCTACACCTGATAGATCCAACTTGTACTTGCAATATGCTCCATAGGTGTGGTTCCACCAAAAAGACCTTGTTTTTATGTCCCACTTGAGAGAATTGGGGCGGTCTTTGATTTTCCAAAATGTGATCTAACTACTGACTTGTTCATTTCCTCGTCTGTAAACAGAACAGTAGTATAGTACATTTCTAATAAAACAGCCGGGATAGTTGTAAAAATATAGATATGATGACAAAATGATAATGAAGAATATTTTTACTCCTCTGTGATCTCTCTGTATTAGCAACGTAGCCTGGGAAAGCCTGTCTGTGATTTTGAAAATTACAATTCCTCATAAGGCTACTGCAAGGTTGAGTAAATTAAAGATTAATGATTATAACACACTTAAATCTTTAGTTACCATTATTATTATTATTTTAGTGGTATAAATTTTACTGACAATCTGAATTAGAGATTTTGTCAGCTGAAGATTTTCAAGTTGGAAATACACACGTAATAATGTCTCAACAGCTTACAAACTTTAGATGCTCTTTTGGTAGTGACCTTTAATAGTCCCAATTTTTTTTTTTTTTTTTTTTTTTTT
>NW_003852528.1:1550820-1554717 GCF_000181295.1 Otolemur garnettii | reverse complement strand
TGGCGCCCTAACCACTTAGCTTCAGGCACTGAGCCAGTCCCACGATTCTTTAGGCTGATCTTGGTCAGCCTTATTTTACTGAGGAACTTTATAATCCCTATTTTAGACTGTGACAAAAGGATTGTGAACTGAGAATTGTCTGCCTCTTAGTACAAAAGAAGTAAGAAATGGGACCTCTGAGTGGTGTGGGCATTATAAAACGGCTCCTTGAAAAGAAAAACAATAACAACTGAATATAGAACATAAGGTCTGCCTAAATAAAACTAAACAAAGTAAAAGGTGCCCGTGCTCACACAAAGAGAAAGAAAAAAGAAGGCAACAGTGGTGCCATTGAGAAGGAAATGACGCTGCTGCCCGCCACTCACTGTTTATGTTCTTATGTTAAAATAAACTAAATACCAAAGAAAAAGAGGAAAAGGAATAATTCTGAAAGGCTGTGGCCAAACCAATTTTAGTCTCTATTTCCAGCAGGCTTAAAATAAAACTAAACCCTGTGGTAGAGGATGGTCTCGTGGCCAATGCAACATGTAATTTCAAAGCTTAAATGGAAACAAACACTCGCAATGGGTGAGTGTCTCATTTGGCAGAAAACATCATCCATAACTACCCAAAATACCCATCCAGCATTGCAGGGCAAGGCTGCCTTTTTTGTTTTAAACTTAAACATCTCTACGTGTGAATAATGATGGTGCCTTTCTCAGGAAGTAAAATGTTCGAGGTGACCGATAGTCCCACCACGGGGGGCTGCGAGTGGTGCTACGTGGGCACCCCTACTAGCTCCTGTGCTGTGGGGTGTACATCAGCCCTGGGAAGCACCAGGAACCGACATGTCCACGCCAATGTGCCTTTCCTGGAGACGGTTCAGGGGAGCAGCCTTCAAGAGCCCAGAACAGCAGCCAGAGTGCCTGGATTTGCACTGAGCTCTGTCACACTGGCTGGCGGATCGTGGGCAAGTTATTTAAACTCAGCATGCCCAGTTTCCTCACCTTTAAAATAGTGTGGTGAAGATGATGATGACAGGATGATGATGAGAATGCTGATGGTGGTGGTGAGGAGAGGATTATATGAATTAATGTGTGTGGCATACTTAGGACAGCCCTACAGAAGGGCATGGCTCTCACTGCTGTCAAAGTCTCCAGAGCAGCGGTTCTCAACCTGTGGCTCCTGATCCACTGTATTGAAGGCTTGCGGCATTAGGAGGGTTGAGAACCACTGCTCTATAGTAACACGACTTTACATTGTGCTGTTTAACTGAGAATTGCCTGGCAGCACAGGTGGTAGTCAGCGGAGACTCAAGAGTTACTCTCTCCCCTAGATTAGTAAAGAATTGGCTGTGGAGGGCCTTGCCTTTCTATCTAATTTACACAAAGATCATTAAAATGAAAATCTACGAATGATCCAAATCCTAATTCCTCATAAATGTACACATATCACACCTCAAAACCAAACGTAAGAATTGCATTCTCCTATATAAAATAGTTTTTATACATAATTCACTTTCTTACAGTAAGAATAAAATTGTAATTATGTCTTTTAATTCAAAATCCAAACTCATGATGCAAACCTGGTGAATGTTTTGCAAAACAAATGGTTATTAGCGTGGGAATAATTGACAAGGCGGCCCTTCAGCGTAAGCACTTAATACATGTCGTAAAATTTTTAGAAGCTGAAACAACTCCTGCACTTGCTAATCTTATTTATTAACTATCGAAATGTCTCCAGGCAGTATAGTCACGGACTCTGAATTAGCAACAGGTGATTGCCAAATATATTACTCTTCCACTTCTAACAATTCCTCTAATTGTCTACACTTCTCTTAATTAAATGTGCATTTCCTTATCTAGTTTCTCAGCAATATATGTAAGGTTGTTCATAGTGAAATGCCGCACATTTATTTTACCTAAAGTATTTTAAGGCACCTTGTCATGAACACATGTACAACATCATCTTTTTTCAAAATGTCAAGGTTAAGTTCCTTAGAACACCGCTCAGTAGAGGAGCATCGATTGTGGAGTATGGGTTCTATGTAGAAAATGGAGTTGGGAGAGCTGCATTACTCCCAAATCGATGTAATCTGACAGAGAGTTTTTAAAATATGCTTACTAAGATAGAACAAAAATATAGCATACTACATAAACAAAACAGCAATAATAATTAAGATGCCATACACTGGTGGTCATGGGTACAGTTCCGTTGACTTCCATTGAACTTGATACCAAGTCGTCGGCTTACCAACGGGAGGTGGGGACGATAACGGATAAAAGGAGGAAGAAAGGAAGATGGTCACTATCGAAGGGAAACCCGCCCTTGGAATTTCCCCAGACATCCACAAGCCTTCCCCCAACTTTTTTCCAATGTTCAGTTTGTACTCACATCTGCAGTGACCCTCCGGCCGTTTGAATGAACAAGCCCTCCTGGGGCTTTTCTCCCGTGCGTTTGGAGGACGTGTGAGGGAGTGACCGTCCTGTGAAGGGAGTCTTGCCCTTCATGCCCTGCTGCTTCAGACCACTGCAGTTCTGTCTAGAGTTCAAGCTTTATTCATAAAAGACATTTTTTTTCCCTTTTCAGCGAGTTCTTGATTGATAGTGAAAGTTACTCCAAGTTTGAAACCAAATACAAATGATTTCGTGATATATTGAAGTCTCCAGGGTCCTCCTGAGGTCACACCATGCCCAGGTGGTTTTTATAAATGGAGGGTGAGTGACTAGAAAGGCCAGAGCTAAGTTTGACCACTTTTGGGTCAGGCTGAAGAACTAGTTTGAATGCACAATAGTGCTCAAATGTCCTCTGACCAAGTCTGTCTTTTGTGACTCTCCAAGCACAAGGTTTGGCTGATGGGACTGTAGTGGAGAACATCTCTCAAACCTTCCCTCCTATCCGCTGGCAAAGAAAGCCATGAGCAGTCAGCCACCTTGGAGATAGTGGGACACTGGGATCCCCTTGATGGCCACCGAGAGTGTCAGGTTGAAAGCAGTGCTTGTGACCACAGCGTGGAAACCTGTGCAGAGAATGGAGTGTGAGCCTGCAAAGACCTTCTGGGAGGAGAAGAGCTTGGCTGCAATGACTGGGGGAGGCGGGTGATGCTGCACGGGAGGTATCAGAAGTCAAGGTCAGAGAGGCGACTTCCAGACTTGAGCAAGCTCTGGGCCGGTAAGGACCCTATTTCCAGCGCTCTTGAGAAAGCTGTTTACTCGGGGCCTTCCCTACGGTGTTCACACGGAAAGCAGGTGGTGCGCGTGAAGGTGAAGGCTGCACCCGCAATCCGTAGGGAACGTATACATGTTACTTGTCATCCGCTTCATAACGATCTCAGACAAAGGCCCAGTAAGTGTGCATTTAAATAGGTACACTTAACAGCAGTATGACTTTATAAATGTTCATCTTTATATTTTTTGTATGAGCTTATGTCACTTGGAGAGTTTTTTGTTTGTTTAGCTTGGAGACCGTGAAAGGAGGAGACAAAGGTAACCCACCTAGTTCATCAGGAGGAAAATTACCAACATGGTGGTAGAGAAAGACTTTCCCTCCTTTGCCATACTGAGGTTTGTTAAATCGGGTGCCTGGATCTCGTGCTTCAAGCTCTGCCCAAGGAGGATGCGACTTGACTTCCCATCCAGCCTTTGTGAGTGGTGGCCCTGCGGCAGCCCTCTGTGTTATGAGGATCTCAGGGATTTCTGGCTGTACTTCAGGTGATTAGAATCTAAGGGTTTTTGAATGTCCATAGTAGGAGTTATGATTGAGGATATAAAAGGTCATGTTGAAGGACGGAGCACACGAGGAACCAGGCCTATGGTATCGATATGTGCATGTGGTGCATGTCCGGTCTGTGAAAGTTAGGTCAACTTAGGAGGTGGTCAGCGTAGGGAGGTGGTCAGTGAGGGGGTGGTCAGTGTGGGG
>NW_003852528.1:1543991-1549325 GCF_000181295.1 Otolemur garnettii | reverse complement strand
GGTGGTCAGTGTGGGGAGGTAGTCAGTGTGGGGGGTGGTCAGTGTGGGGAGTGGTCAGCTGTGCAGGTTTGGCTGTATATCCCTGTCCATTGACAATGATAAGAATACGCTCTTCCTAGTTGAGGCATTAGTAAACCGAATTTCTTCACATGAGAGTTCTAATAGTAAAAAGATTCTGGCCCACTTGAAATGCCAGATTGCCTGTCTCAACAAATAGCCAGAGACACAAGCGGATGCCGGTGTCCAGTATTTATTGAGGGCTCATGTGCCAGGTACATGTGGTTCTCACAAAACCTCATGACCGAAGGGCTCCTTCTCATCTGACCTGACAGATGAAGGAACGGAGACTAGAGAAGTTCAGCAGATTATCTGCAGCCTCACTGCTAGGAAGAAGTAAAGCTTGGGCTTGAACTTGAACTGTTCAACTTCAAAAGCCCCTGTGGTGACCATTACAAGGCCATGGGCTCCTAGAGTGTATATGTGGGGGTGGGGGTGTCATTAACCCCCGGAGACTGGAAACAGCACAATCTCCTGTGGAACTGGCTCTTCCTTCCGCTTTCCTGCCAGCCCTTGGCTAGCGCTGTCTGTATCTCCTACCTCACCCCCAAGCACAGAAAAATAAAACAGAACACCTCCCTGGCAGCCCCTTATCTAAACCTGGCGATCTTGTAGACTCTTCCCACCTCTCTCCTCTGTGCCCTTTCCTCTCGCTAGAAATTCATAAACACTAACGAGCCAATCGTCAATCCCTCCTCAACATCACCTTCCATTTTCACGAGGGTTTTCTGGGGACATAATTTCTTAATCCTTTAAAGGCGTAACTTGACGGTGGGTTACCTCCTGAAGTGTGGCAGTTGGGCCAGACCAGCTGTTCCATCTCTGCAATTCCCTATAAAGTTGCTTTTCTCCACCTCCTGAGCTGGCTGGAGTGATCGTCTGTGTCTGGGGAGATGGTAGCTCACTATCTTTTCCCACTATCTTCTAGGAGAATTCAGAGGGAAAGATATATTTTATTTATCATAAGACTCTAAATTTGTATTATAAGTAGCAAAAACTTTGTCCAAAAAACCTCCCAGATCTCTCCCAGTGAGCCTTAGAAAGTTAGCAGTTAGGAGGCTCCTTTGATCCACAAAACCCTCGGATACTCTGACTTTCTCTGACCCTGTAAATGATGCAGCTGCGGCAGATAAGCCAAATAGCCCTGGGAAGGGCTCAAGTCTTCATCTGAAGCTTGGGGAGGACGCGGTCCACAGCCCGGCTTCCTATCGTAAAGCAAGTGTGCTCCCATATCCACCACTACAAACGAGTTCAGTTTTTCTGGAAAAAAATATCAATGGTTCCATATGCAAACGGTCTGAAGCAATGTCCTTTAATGTATTATCTTTCTACGTTCTGTTTTGTTTTTCTTCTAGAAGAACACAACTGGGAGAGGAAAGGACAGGGAGAGAGATCATGATGAAAGAATCACTCCCTGAGCCCCTCGCCAGGACCAGTTAGGATTTCACTCCCATTCAAGAAACACAAGTGAGGTTTCTTTCAGCTGCTGGCCATAAAATATGTGTGGCTGTGTGTGCAGTGTTGGTGCTGTAATGGACGGTCTGCCAAGAGGAAATTGTTGGCAGATCGTGGGTGGTGGCTTTTCGGAATTCCCTTAGGAGGAGCAGAGATTAGGGGACTGACTGTTCCATCCCCGCACTTTGCACATCAAGGGAAATTCAGCATGGATGTGCAAGGACCTAGCTAGGACCTGTTGCTGTGAGTCTAGCACCAAGAATATAGCTGTTTTTAAAAACTTTACCAGGCAGCCTTCAAAGTATACGTTTTTAAAGTTTATAAAGCAAAATCATACAAATATGTAGCAAGCATGTTTTGGAGATATGTTTAACTGATTAGTGAGACCAGTGGGATGAAAGCTGGTTCAAAGGAAGAGACTAGTGTGGGTAACGGAAGGCAGAGATAAAACTGGCAATGGCCTGTGGGGGGAAAGTAATTCATTAACTTGATTATCTTTTCCAGGCGTCCTCAAACTACGGCCCGCGGGCCACATGCACCCGCCTAGGACACTTATCCAGCCTGCTGGGTGTTTTTGCCTCCGCTATCTGTCCTGCTTAGCAGCTGACTCGACCCAGGGCCCACAGTCTGGCCCTCCAACAGTCTGAGGGACAGTGAACTGGCCCCCTGTTTAAGAAGTTTGAGGGCCCCTGATATTTTCTACCAAATACAAATAATTTGCAACTTATCCTTTGTCTGCATTTTTCGATTCCCATATCAGTTGTAAGTATTATTATTATTATTATTATTTTGACATAGAGTCTCACTCTGTTGCCTTGGGGTTGAGTCATCATAACTCACAGCAACCTCAAACTCCTGGGTGCAAACAATCCTCCTGCTTCAGCTTCTGAAATACCTGAGACTTCAGATGTTCACCAGGACATCTAGCTATTTTCTTTTTTAATTTTAGTAGAGATAGGGTGGTGGGGGGAGTCTCACTCTTGCTCTGGCTGGTCTCAAACTCCTGAGAGCAAGTGACCCACACATGCTGACCTCCCAGAGTGCTAGAATTGGGGGTGTGAGCCACCATACCCAGCCCAATTGTAATTATTAAATCAAATTTAAACAAAATTCTTTTAGATCTTCGGAGGCTCTTCAGGTGGACTTGTTAAAATTGTTAAACATTATTTTAGTATGACATTAGTAAATAACGCTTTGTCTTATTTCTAAGTTGTGATTTTATTATTTCTTAACTCTTCTATGATAACTAGGCAAGAGAATCATTGACAAAGTGGGATTTTCTAGATAGTGAGTCCCTGTACTTCACCCAAACCTCTTTCTACAGCTCTTGGTCTTTCCAATGGGATTGTGAGCATCGCTGGAGACCGGCCTCAGCGGTCCCCACGTGGAGAAGGTGATTGCAATACCCACCCTCTGCAGTGCCTCTTACACACGTGTGCACAGCCTTTGTGTGCCGTGGCTTATCCGTTCACTGGGACCTACCTACAGAACAAGTCTTCTTATTCCGTGACTTATTATAAATACTTAGTAAGTAGGCTAATGGTTTGGAGTTCAATTCTCTATTCGCATGAGTGAAATAAAAAGCAAAATCCTTTCTAAAAAGAGGGAGATGTTACCATACCAAAAGAAACTGAAACAAGAGTACTGAAATGACCAAAGGCCCCAGAAACACCTGCCAACAATGGGCCGAGGGTCCAGCTGCCAGACCGTGTGCGTAGGGGCGGGGCCGTCTCTGTGCACAATGGCCTTGCCTGAAAGGGGCAGTTAAAATACCAATGGAGGGAGACCGGGAGTGTATCCACCTCTCACACCCCTGAGTCTAAAAGATGCCCTTTCAGTGACTTCTGTTCAAATTGCAAATGCTCTCCCTTTGTTCTTCAAGGCCTGGGAGACAGTTCTGAATAATTCCTCCCAACAAATTGGGTTTCCTCTTCCCAGCCACAGAAGCCCATCTCAGTTTTAAAGTGTAAAGTACAAATTTTGTTCAAGGGTCTTAGGGAAGGTTAAGGTTAACAAACCTTCTGAAGGGACTCCGGGCTCCACCTGCTTCTGCAGTCCCCCTGAGAGGCAGCAGCACTGTTCTGACCCTTCCCCACAGAGCTCAGAGTCCCATTAATTCCTTTGCTTTAGCTTTATTGGCACAATTACCCAGAGTTTACAAGAGTTTGGAAATTACTAAGAAATCGCCCAAAAGACCACAGGAACGATGTCCAGTGATGTTCCCAAGCATTTCAATTCCACTCTGAGGGGTCTAAGAACATCACCCCAGATAGAATCAAAGGGCCCCAGCCCCTTGTTATCAGTGGCCAAGTCCTGAGCCTCAAACCCCAGCCCCTTCTGTTTCTCCAAGGTTGGGGGGGACAGGGCCGGGTGAGATCATGGTGGCACACACGGGGCAGGAGCTGGGACTCTGTGTGCTGACAACCACCTTCAGGGATTTTGGGGGTCATGTACTGGGCTTTGGGTCACCTTCTGAGGAAAGTGCTGCTCAGATGCATGGCCAAGACCCTTCCAGGAAATTGGCTTCGGTGGAAAATCAGTCTCTGGCCCAGAAGCGGAAGGCATTTATTCAAAGAGAAGCAGGACTTAAATTCCCAGCACCGGCTGTGCTGTCTGACGGCCGCCTCTGGATATAGTACAGCTGTGATTTTCAGGGCGAGAGACTTGTGTTTCTGAGCTTGCTGAACAGGATGAAAGGAGACACGGACATGGAGGCCTCCCTGAGCTGAAAGTTAGTTGTGAAAAGAAATTAGAAGAAAAAGGTACTTCTTTGATTTTTAAGTGATCTCGAATGTCCTTTCCTCTCTAGGCAGGGCTGACCAAAGTCCCACATTACTCAGGCTCAGAGGGAGGGGGCTTCAGCCCAGCCCACCCATGACCTCCTGAGGTCGGGACAGGGCCCTCACCTCACCACTGCCTGGCCTGCAGCCCTCCCTGGGGTGAGAGGAATCGTGCAGGACCAGCCCCTCTCTGGCCACCACTGGCCCAGGTGGGCTGCCTTTTGCTCAGAGTCTCACAGAAAGTTCCATCAACCTCTGGCTATAGAGACACAAGCAAAACTGTCACATTGGCAGAGATGGGGGAACGATCTTGTATGGTCCCTGACGTCATGCTATCCTCTCACGGAAAAGGAGGCATCACGTGTCAGTTGAAAACTTCTGTCCTCATGCTCTGATGTGCGGGAAGTGACAGGTCTTCCTTTTTTTCAAAATCAGCTGAATGGGACTTCACATGTGTTACTGGCCAGATAGGAGAGAACCATGCCCTGTCACCACTTCCCTGCTCCTGCCTTCCTAGGCCCACCTGTCATCCCCCCACAGGAGCAGAAGGGTCTCAGGTACTTACCCAGACTTTACAAGCCTACCCGTGACCATGTCACACGTGTGATCTGGTGGCTTTCTGTCCAGTGCTCCCACAGAACTGGAAAACTTGGCAGTGTCTGATGCTGGGGTCTTGGTCTCCGTAAAAGTGCCCATCTGGTCCCAGGAAGCCCAGCTTCCTCCTGGGAGTGCAGACAGGGAGAGGCGACTGCTGTCCACAGGCCCCAGGTACCTAAAGTCTGTTCCCCATCAGGAAAAAAAAAATACACTTTTCTCAAAATTTTTCACTCTGGCATGATTTGCAGAAGCTTTCCAATGAAGTAAAAGGAGAGGAGGAAAAATTATCTTCACACGAGTTTAAATAATTTTAAAACAAAGAAAATTAAAGAATTACAGAGACTTCCTAGATGCTAGAAGAGCTCGGTGGCCGGTTCCCCGCAGGTGGGGAGTATGGAGACGGTGGCCAGTGTCCCCGCAGGTGGGGAGTATGGAGACGGTGGCC
>NW_003852528.1:1532346-1542945 GCF_000181295.1 Otolemur garnettii | reverse complement strand
ATGGAGACAGTGGCCAGTGTCCCCGCAGGTGGGGAGTATGGAGACGGTGGCCAGTGTCCCCGCAGGTTGGGAGTATGAGGATGGTGGCCAGTGTCCCTACAGGTGGGGAGTATGAAGACGGTGGCCAGTGTCCCCGCAGGTGGGGAGTATGAAGACAGTGGCCAGTGTCCCTGCAGGTGGGAGTATGGAGATGGTGGCTAGTGTCCCTCCAGGTCGGAGTATGAAGCGCCACTGTTTCCGGACTGTGGAAGGACATAGATTAATTCCTACCTCATATGAAACCCAGCTGTCAACTGTGCGAGGCGTGTTGGGTAAGGAGACCCCTGGTGAGCCCATGCCTGGTGGTCTCAGAGGTGGCCCACTGCCATCCACCCTGCTCTGCTCTCTCTGGGGTGGGGAGGAGGTCTGGCCCCGCAGGCCCTGCAGCCTGAGTCTCTCCCCGCAGGAAGCTCGGAGGAGGTGGGAGCGGGTGGAGACCCTGCAGGGATCTCCTGCTGTCAGGCAGCATCACCTAGAGTGGCCGAGTCCCCTCCTCCCTGGTACCTGCTCCTTCCAGGTAGCCCAGCCTGGTTGCCGGCACAAGTCACTGCCCCGTTCCATCCCCCTGAGACGTGATGACCGCCTCCTGCTGCCGTCAGTCCCCTCCAAGTCCCCTGCTGCCTTCTCAGCTCTTCTACCATCTAGGGTGGCCCTGTCATTGAATTGTCTCCGGTTGAAGACTGAGAGCAGGTTTATCCTCGCTGGGTCCCAATGTGGCCACTTACTCCAGTGTGTCCCACACAGGCCACTGTATCCAGATCATCTGGCTTAGATGAGAGGGTCCTTAGGACTTATTTCCTGGGACTCACACAGCAGGTGGTAGCTATTGCAGACTGTCCCCGAGGGTCCTGAAATGTGGGCTGAAGGAGTGATTTTCTGTGGTACCCAGACATTGGAATCAACAACTGTAGATCACAGGGGAGGTACCTGCTCCCTTTCTCGTCAATCCTTCTGGACACAACAAGAGTTCTCGTCTGGTGCCCGGGTGTCTGGAACATTCCCCTAACACTCGGCCCCTTCACGTCCAAGTGCAGAGAGCAGGGCTCAGACGTGAGGTGGAACCCGATAGCATTGCTCTCTTTTCATGGAATTTGTTTTTACAGCCAACTTCTACTGATGGCAAATGATATAATTTCCCATTTCTGGAGGTGACAACGAGTTCCTTTAATGATGAATTCATTTAAACTAAAAAAGAGAGAGAGAGACTGACTTGGAGAAACAGAAGTAACACAGCACGCAGCTGGTGACACACAGTGGCCCAGGTTTGGAGCCCTGTCCTGCAGAAGTTCTCTGGGTCTGGAGGGACAGACCAAGGTGTAGAACAAGAGAGACAGCTTCTGCCTTCAAGGAGTGCAGGGTTCTCGGCCAAGTTCAACAAGAATTATATGACAGAACATATTAAATAGCAGGTAATTTGTTACAGTTGCAGAGTCTGTAAAAGTTCAAAGATGTGTGGGCCAAAGTGTGTCAGGAGAGGAGGACAGGGGAGGGGACTCACAGACTCCTGGTGCTGGACCCAGGCACAGAGGAGAGGGGATGGTGACCTGGAGTAGGGGAGCTGAGGAGGGTGTCGAGGTGTGACCAAAATGGGTATTGAGTTTCTGGGCTGGAGACTGGGTCAGTGCTGGGGTGCTGGCAGCGCCGAGCAGCATGGTCTCAAGTCTGGGCCAGGAAGTAGGGGGTTCCACGTCATTAGGCCTCAGCTCCACAGGATGCGGCCGTCCTGTACAGCTGGGTTTTGGCAGCAGCACACAGGTGGGGTCTGAGGCCGAGCCCTGCAGGAGGAGGACAGTCTGCTGTGTGGCAGATGCCGTCATCCTCCTGTGAGCCCATCCCTTAGGACGGAGAGTCAGGCAGGGGACTGGGTCAGCAGGGAGGAAGAGACAGAGGCTTTCTGGCCACAGCATGTGGGGTTAAAGCCTCATCCAGGGACAAGGCGAGAAGCCAGGGCTGGGAAGGAGGAGGGTAAACGGCACATGTTAGACCATGACAAGGAATCAGAGGTCCAACTTTGTACAGTTTCCCACCAAGAAAGGCAGAGGTTTTCCTGTCGGGAAATTTGTGTGGATGGCTCTGTCCCAAGGGTGCCGACGTCAGGCGGACGTCCTGTCTGTGACGCCCCCAATGTCTGACCTCCTCTCCCCTCTGCAGGAGCCCTTGTCTTTTGCATCTGGAGTGACAATTGTGATTAACACAAAGCGCTGGTGCCAGGGCCACAGTGGAAAAGCAGGGTGGTGTCTCACAGAACAGCCCACACCCTCAGCGTGTCCCAGCAGAAGAAACAGGTGACTGCGGGGAACAGGACTAACAGTGAGCCTATCTCAGAGAAAACTCTCTCCCTCTTCAGATTTAGATTTGGTAATCAGGAGTTTGCATTTTACTACAAATGACAAGAGAAAAGCCTGAGAATAACATAATATCCCCAGCTCCCTGTGGTGTCACTCTGTCTATGGGGGCGCAGGCTGTCAACTGCCACCGTGATTGAGTGCCCAGCAATTCAGGGGGCGCAGCCCACATGCAATTCAGTCTCACTCTGCAGCGTGAATATACGATGACGTGGGCAGAGCAAATTCCCTTCTGTTTTGGAAACTGACCGTGCAATGACTGTCAGGGTCTGTCTGCAAAATCACCAGCAAGTTCATCATGAACTGCAACTCCTTTGCATCCTGGGGAGGCAGAGCAGACCCCATGACGGGGTCTGAACAGGGTTCAGCAGGGCCAGAGGGTGCTTGTAGGTTCGTAGCGACAGCATCCACCGTCCCAAACTCACCTGACGCGGTGCTGCAAACAGCCTGGGAGCGGTTTCCCCAGGTGTTCCACAAAGGAAGTTTCAAATCGACGTTTACTGTCCAGGTAATAGCAGGATGCCAACCAGGACTTGTGAGCAAAGCTCAGAGGGGAGGGATCCCGTCCATTCAGGGTGAAAGGGAAGGATGAGGGGCAATGACAGCCCAGAGGGAGCAGAGTGGGAGCAACTCTTTCTAGAAGTCAGACTCTAACAGCTCCAAGGCGTGTAGACTTCGGGGACAGCCTGGCCCTGAGACCAGCCACAGGGCTAAGCTGTGTCTGCAGGGGAGGGCAGGTGAAGCAACTCTTTCTAGAAGTCAGACTCTGACAGCTCCAGGGCGTGTGCACTGCAGGAACAGCCTGGCCCTGAGACCGGCCACCACATCTGTCAGGGAGGACAGGTGAAGGGCCTGGACACAGGCAGCCACTGTCCTGGACGGGACCACATAGTCTTGGACAACAGTGCCTGAGCCATGCCCAAACTAGGCCAGTAGCCACCCTGAGCCCACCCTAGACACGGTAGAAGCATGAGAATAGATGGCTAAGTTTCAATTTCTTGCCCACCCTGGGGCTTGGAAAGATTTATTGGACTTAGAAAAATACAAAAATGTGACCTGTCTTAGTCCCAGGTCATGGAGCAAAGTCTGATTCAGTCCTGCTCCCCTCAGCATGATGGGAGGTCACCTGTCCCCTGAGTCCCCACCCATCTGCCTTTTGTCTCTGGGGCTTTTATCCCACCCCATGGTCCCCAGGCCCTGCCCTCCTCAAGTTCATCTCTTCTGCAAAAACCCTCTCTGCACCTTCTGTCCCACGCTGCCTTCTGTAGGCCTGAGACTGTGGTTCCCGTCCTGTTAATGGTAATTCCCAAGCACACCAGGTATCCAGCATGTGTGTTCTCATTTCCACCCAGAGCGTAACCGCAGACGGGGCTCAGACAGCACAGGAACTCAAAAAATGTGGGTCCAATTTCTTGAGGCCCCGGCACAGTGATCCACTGTACAACCTTCACGGCTGGAAGAGAGTGGCCTGCAAAGCTCTGATGGGCCTCCTTGACCACATCCACTCATCCCACAGACACTAGCCGGGCCTCTGTTCTACTCTGGCAGCACGTGCAAGATCTTTCAATAGAAGAGAAGTTTTTAACTAAAACAAACACTAAAGAAATTTCTTTTTAAGTAGGTAGTATTTGCAACCACTTCCCTCTGTACCCAACTTCTCAGTAGCTCTGGCTACAACTGATTAGGGGTCTGCCCTGCATAGCCCAGAGGGTGGCACCATGTGGACCCGCACATGTGCCACCGAGCCTTAGGGCATCCCCCACCTGCCACTCACCTCAGAGCTTTGCAAGTGTAAAGAGAGGAACCGAGGAAGGGAGGCCCAGAGGCACATCCGCTCTAAAAAGAGATCTGCAGGATTCAGAAAACCCTTCAGAAATCCTCCCAGCAAAACAGCTCCGTCCTCATCTTCCAACGTAAACCCCCTTCTGAAGCCAACATTTCCCCCCTCACTCTTCCTCTTCACCTAAACAATTCCCCTGGGCCAAATGCTGCATGAGCACACAGCCCCCGGGGCCCTCTCCGTGTGCCTGCCCCAGTGACCTCCGCATCGTGTCAATATTTAATATTCCGTATTTAGTATCTGCAGCTGTGCATCCCACAGCCGCCCAGAGTGTGCTCTTCCTGATGCGTGGTTTGTAAATAGGGCCCGTGGCAAAGGCCAATGTGCAGTCTTGGAAGTGCCAGTTGGTTTTTATACATTTATTTTTACTTTGCCCACCATGAAAGTTTACTGCAGAAAATACCAAACACTGTAGATAAACAAAGGAAAGCATTAGTCATGATCCCAGTGGCCTCCAGTAAGTCACTGCTCGCAGTGCCGGGAAGGGCAGTCAACAGAGTGCCATGGTCCAAATGCAGTTTTTACGAGGGTGGAACAGGCCAGCTCACCCCAGTGAGCGTAAACCCTCCTGTTCCTCACTGACCTGTAAATCATCACCCTCTCTTTACAGACATTCTCGTACATACTTGCTGAATCCTTGGAATAAATGTGTATGAGTAGAAATTCTGGGTCTAAATGTCAACAGTTTTTTCCTTTTTTTTTTTTGGAGATGAAGTTTCACTATGTCACCCCTGGTAGAGTGCCGTGGCACCATAGCTCACAGCAACCTCAAACTTCTGGGCTTAAGTGATTCTTTTGCCTTAGCCTCCCAAGTGGCTGGGACTACGGGCGCCCACCACAACCTCCGGTTGTTTTTTTGTGTGTGTGTACTGTTGTGGTTGTCATTGTTTAGCTGGACTGGGCTGGGTTTGAACCCACCAGCACTGGTGTATGTGGCCAGTGTCCTAACCACTGAGCTACAGGCACCAAGCCAATGCCAACAGTTTTAAATTCTCCAACTGCCGTTCAGAAGACACTTTGCAGTCCCGTCGCCTGAGAGGCTCCTAACGCCCTTCTGCTGGGCACATGTTCACTGCTGGGCACGTGTTCACTGAGTCTTCTGCAGCTTTTGCTGGACAGACATGAGATGACACCTTCCAGTTCCAATTTTTATCCCTTTTCTCCCATGCCAGTTTATGTCTGCATGTTTCTGAGGCAAATCCATCCAAAAAGGGGGCTGATTCACAGTGTAAGTAGAATTGGTAACTGTTCTTTCCTTAAGCAAGGACCACACAGTCCAGACCACGTGCTGAACTCCAGAGGAGACACCCTCCTTGCCCCTCGAAATCAGGTATCAACGACGGGCTTAGATGAACAGACCAGATGCAGTATATGCAGCATTTGCAAAGCAGGTCAATAGCAGAGGCTACTGAGAAGTCAGGCTGGTCCAAAACTGTGACTTGAAAATGGAAGGCTATGCCAGTGATGGATTCAGCCAATATTTACTGGGTCTCTCCTCGGCGCCAGGCCCTCTCCTAGTGACAAGGAAGAATCACAAAAACACTGGGTGGTTAAAGCCGGGTCACCACAATGGGAGATGTTTGTTTTCTTGTCAAGCAAATGAATTTCCTGAGCTGATAACCACATTCAGCAAATATTAAAGAATATTTGTTTATGTCTCGGGGACAAATATGAACAAGACTTGCCTCTTTCCTAAAGGAGCTCTAAGCGTCTCGAAGTGCAGGGCTGAGGAGTGGAAACTGAACTCCTCTTGGATCTCCTTCTGGATTACATTTTCCCTCCTCGGTGCTATACGAGGTCCACACTCCGATTCTCCATGAGTTGTGGCGACCAGGGCAGAGGTTGTCTCCACTTTGCAGAGAAAGATCGGGCTTAGGGGGGTCGGGCCTTGTGGGGGTCACAGCACTGTATGTCACCGGTTGGTGCTCACACCAGGCCCTTAGATGCTCCTGCTCTGGCCGCTGCCCCTCCCACTTGGAATGGAGTGAAGAGATGGGAGAGAGAAGCCATTGTGCAGAGTGAGGAGAGGTGACCGGGCCATGTGGTTGATTGCACAAACTGAATCTGATATTCAGAACGGGCTGCATAAGGCTGGCCGGCCAGTCAATTTATGTGATTTCAACAGCCGGCCTGTCCTGGGAAAATATTCATTAAACGCATTATCTGGTGTTGAGCCCTCAAATCTGGCTCTGCACTTGCACACACACCCCTGCCCCCCTTTTCATCTGGGTGTGCTGATGTTTGCAGGGACTGGCTCTAAATCAGACCGACTGAAGCAGGCCTGACACCCGGGTGCGCCTTCCACATGGGAAGAGCTCTGAGGTCTATTTACCCTGCTCCTCCCTGTGGGAGCAGAGACAGCAGCACTTGAGCGAGGCTGAGCCTGCCATGCTGCTGAAACAGAGAAGCCAGAGTGTCAGCACAGGGCCCTGATCCCGAGGTCCTGGACAGCCAGCTCTCTCTAACTGACGCCAAGTGAGTTTGCCTCTGGACACTCTGGGATCAAGCTCAGCTGCTATTTCAAATGCCCCTGGATGGTCCAGGATGTTTTTCCCTTGTTAGCGAGGTTGGGAGACCACACCCTGCACCAGGGTCCTGCGGTGGTTCCCTGGGGGTGTCCAGGTTGGTTTAAAGTTGCCAGTGGCAGATAAACACCAGGCCGCATCTCTCTCTGCCATCTCTCTATATCCCATCTTCCCAAGGGGGTAGGGATGGAGAGGAGAAGAGAAAAAGTGAGGACGGAGTGGCAGAGGGAGGTGGGAGCAGAAGTGTTGGAATAAGAGAGAGTCCCCAGAGAATGGTGGTTTAAAACCAGGCCTTGGTCACCTTCAAAATGGGTCTGGCAACACCTGATCCTATTAAGACCCAGCAGCCTCCTGTCCCAAGCCCGCAGGTGCCTGAGCTGTGTCTGCTGTCTACACCACTTTATCTATGAAGGGGACCACCCTCCAATTCAGGCTTTCTAAATGGCCACGGAAGGACCGATTTTGACGTGGGGATGATATGGACAATTTACGATTTGTTACTGCGTTCAACTGAAGAAATAGTGTGGCTCTTGCTTTGCTTGAATGAATGTGAGTGAAACCAGTTGGTCCACAGACACCTGGCAATGGACTCTGTGACGTGAGGACCTTGGACAGTGGGGGCGAACATGGTCCCGCAGCTCCCCTGGCTCAGGGGCTCGTGGAGCAGGCAGCTTGCTCTGGGCACTTTGGGGAAGCAGGTGTGGGTTCACCTGGCCTCTCGCCTGCAGCACCCCTCACTCTGGCCAGCAGTGCTCTCTGCAGCGTTGAAGAGCTCGGCCTCAACAAGCTTCCCACCAACGGATGGGGAGAAATGAGGTGGTGCAGTCTGGGCTCACTGGGGCTGACTTTAACATAAAGTGAGAACTAAACCAACTGTGGATTTATACAAATTAGATGTGCGTATGAACAAAGACCAGAAGGAAATACTAGCTGAAAACATTGCTCTGCTTGTGGGGTGAGGGTGATGAGCTGATTCCGCAATTCCGTGCACTCGGATTGAACATCTCTCAGATCCCAGCAAGGTGCCAACATCCACGCCGTGTAGGTTACGACCTCCAGCAGGGAGAGCGTGGAGTGGAGGAGTCTACAGGTAATTATAGGTTTACTTACAGTGACACGCCAGGCCTGAAGAACATTTGGGGATATGGAAGGAGAAGCTGGAATCTCCTGGGAGCCAGGGAGGCACCTTGTGGACCTGGCTGAGGCAGAGCGATGGCTCACTCCCGGGGAAGACGCGGGAGGCCGTCCAGCCTTGGAGTCTGATCTTGTTCCAGAGCGAAGCAAAGCCACTGAAGGTTTTGCTTGTTTGTTCTTTTGTTAGTAGACTTTATTTTTAGAGCAGCTTAGGTTGAAGGCAACATTGGCAGAAAGTACAGAGATTTCTCACGCATCCTCTGCCCCACACAGGTGTTGCCACCCCACTGTCAACATCCCCACAGGAGTGGTGCAATTGTTATAGTCAGTGACTAATGTTACGCCACCACACTGACACACTTTTGTCACCCAGGGCCCCTCACTCACACTGGGGTTCACGCTCAGTGTTGTATGTTTGGACAAATGCGTAGCGTGTATTCACCACCAGAGCAGCACATGGAATGTCCCCACCGCCCGGAAGGTCTTCAGTGCTTGGCCTGCCCAACCCCGTTCCCCAGCCCCTGGGCACACCAACCTTTTTACCTTTGCCAGAGTGCCATGTAATTGGAATCCCACAGTAGGTAGCTTTTCAGATGGACTTTTAAGTGTTCCTTGTGTCTGTAAATGGCTTGCAAGCCCGTTTCCTTCTGGTGATGGGTAGATTCCACTGTCTGGATGTACCACGGTTTGTTTGTCCATCTCTGAAGGACGTCTGCGTGCTTCTACTGGAGGTTCCTAGGTAGAGGGAGCGTATGCTTAGCGATGTCTTTGGGTGATTTATTTGTACTAGCTTCAAAAATGCTTTTGAGACTTTTATAACCCTATTCTCCCAATATGTTTAGAATAACTATGAATTCCACGTGACCATATAGAAATATATATATGTGGGACCGATACAAGCCAGACACAAGTCATACACTCACACCAGTTACTAGCATGATAAAGTCTGGTGGGCTCAGGAAACACAAATGGGGCCACGGGCAGGGGTCACAGGAGCACAGGGCATCAGTCTGCCTCCCAGAATTGTTTTTACATTTTCCTGTACCCACCACGTGGAGTGAGTGTAAGTGAATAATGTCTCTAAAGGTGAAGAGCTAATCCGTGAGGCCTCTGTCTAGCCTCGTAACCCACGTAGTGAGAGCTTGTTCAGGAACCAAATAACAGTACTCACCTCGTTTTCTTTACCTGAAAAAAGACGACCCAAGAAGTCTACATTGTATATTTAAGAAACAGAAACAGGATCCTGAATTTGTACGAAAGATTGAAAATAGCTGCTGGGAGAATTTAAACGTCACCACAGCAACCCGCATAGAAAGGCCTCCTGGAGCCCCTGCCTGCCCCCTGCTCCTTGGCTCCCAACTCTGCCTGGTAGATCACGGTCCTGTCTGGAAACACGCTTGTCAAGGAGATGGGTCAGATGTCAAAGGTCAAATGTGATCAGAAGAGGAAGAAGCCCTTGGCACAAGCTCCACCCCTCTTGGAGCCTGATTTGAACTTGGCAGCCTGGTTTCCAGGGGTGTCTCAGGCACACAGGTGACATGACCTCCACGTATCACCAGCGTGATGCCTGGTGACCCGATAAGGACATTGGGATGACTATGAAACATTAGGAGCTTTGCTGAGGGTCTCAGAGCCAGTGAGGACAGCTGTGGTGGGAGCCCCAGCCGGGTCCTGGCTCCCTGCCCGTTCCTACCCACCAGACCCACAGCACCATCCCTCCCCTGAGCTGGCTGAGTGACCTCCCACCTTTGTTTTGGGGTTTTTGGTGCCTGTTTTAATCTTCATGTGGGTGGGACTCACGGTCTTCTCTTTCCTTCTGATTTCTCTGGCTCCATGTCTGGTACTCACTTCTGCTGTTGCGAACAGCAGTAGTTTATTCCTTTCCAAGCTGTATGGTATCCCCTGTGTGTGAATGTGTGGGTATGCACACATGTGCTACCGGTGAATTAGTTTCTAGCTTTTGATTCTATGAGTAGTGCCGTGAGCCAACTGTGTATGCCCTGAGCGCACTCATGGTCACTGTGAGCAGACTGGTTGGGGTAGAGAGAGGGAGATGTGGCCAATACATAGTGTAGACCCAGCAGTCTGGGAGGAGACTGGGAGATGGCAAAGGGCAGACAGGGGCAGTCGGGGTGGAGGAGGGGCAGTGGAGAACGGCTTTCCCTCTAGCTCCCACTGACTCTGCACTTCTGTCCTGGGCCGAGCCCTCCAAATGGCAGCCTGCTCATCACTTGGTAGCAGTCAGCAGGGCTGAGCTATGCTACAGGGCCAAGCTGTGCTACAGGGCTGAGCCGTGCTGCAGGGCTGATCCGTGCTGCAGGGCCGAGCTGTGCTGCAGGGCCGAGCTGTGCTGTGCCTCAGGGCCGAGCTGTGCTGCAGGGCCGAGCTGTGCTGTGGCTCAGGGCCCAGCTGTGCTGCAGGGCCAGGCTGTGCTGTGCTGCAGGGCCGAGGGGTGCTGTGCTACAGGGCCGAGTTGTGCTGCAGGGCCGAGCTGTGCTGTGCTACAGGGCTGAGCTGTGCTGTGCTACAGAGCCGAGCGGTGCTGCAGGGCCGAGCTGTGCTGCAGGGCCAGGCTGTGCTGTGCTACAGGGCCGAGCTGTGCTGTGCTACAGGGCCGGGCTGTGTTGTGCTGCAGGGCCGAGCTGTTGAGCTGTGCTGCAGGGCCGAGCTGTGCTGCAGGGCCGAGCTGTGCCAAGCTGTGCTGTGCTGCAGGGCC
>NW_003852528.1:1510263-1532174 GCF_000181295.1 Otolemur garnettii | reverse complement strand
GCTGTGCTGTGCTGCAGGGCCAAGCTGTGCCTCAGGGCTGAGCTGTGCCTCAGGGCTGAGCAGCACCCAGGTCTCAGTGGTGCACACGGGCAGCTGGTTCTTCCACTCCTGGTGAAGGTGCAGTTCGGGCAGCAGGGGGACACTGTTTACCTCAGGAATTTAGACTGAAGAAGGGTCCCCTTTGGCCACCACAGCAAGATATGTCACTTCTCCACGCCCAACCAGTGGGAGCAGAGAAGTGTCACCCCACCTCGTGCTGTGGGGGAGAGTAACAGTGATAATTACCACACCCGACACCCAAGGGCAGGATTAACGCACTACCACAGCACTTTGTACTCATCATTGCTCTATTTTTATTTTTTATTTTTGAGACAGAGTCTTACTCTGTCACCCTGTATAGAGTGCTGTGGCATCATAGCTCACAGCAGTCTCAAACTCTTAGGCTCAAGCAATCCTCCTGCCGCGGCCTCCTAAGTAGCTGGGACTACAGGTACGTGTCAATACACCCCCTGATTTTTCTATTTTTAGTAGAGATAGGGTCTCACTCTTGCTCAGGCTGGTTTTGAACTCCTGGTCTCAAGTAATCCTTCTGCTCAGCCTCCCAGAGTGCTAGGATTGCAGGCGTGAGCCACTACCCCCTGCCCCCATCCCTGCTCTAGACGTTCATCATGTGGAGTGGCCTCGTGCAGGCCCCACACACGCTAACCCCCCGAGGACGGGTCTCTCACTGCAGGACGAAGGCACAGAGCAGGCACACAAATGTGCTGAAAAATAAATTCGTTTTAACCTACTCAATCTTTTCCTTACCTGATATTTTAACAGTGTATATTTATAGCCTCAGATAAATTATTAGTCATTTGTCTCCTGAATTTTCCCTGGAAAAAACAGACATCTTTTTGGAAATTATTATGACTCCAAAAATCCCAGAGCCGCTAAGGAAGACTCATCATGTGTAACCAGACAGATGACCAGCAGAGTCAGGAGTTAAAAATACCACCGTCAGCAAACGTGCTGTCCGCTGCCGCCTGGGCTGGGGAGGGAAAAAGCTCCCACCCAAAGCCTTTGTGCGTGCCGTCCTCGGTTAGCCATGTAGACACTTGCATATATATTTATAGAAATATACCCTGAACTTCACGTTTTAATAAACCTTTGCTTTAGGTAAATATGAAAGCTAAATATCCATATTCTTTAAAAAGTATAGAGACGCACAGGAGGTGTGAGGCCACCATAACTTCCCTTCTTGGTTCGCTGTTTTTATAGTTAGAAACAGCAGACGGGTGTGATTAATGAACTCCATTAACAAATGGTAAATTTTTAACAAGGAAACCTCCCTTCCCCTCAGCCCACTCCCTTAATCTCCTTATCAAATTAGTGCTTTTATTTTCACAACAAAAGTGGTCTTCCTCCCCAGTGGTTCATTTGTAGTTCAGGCTCTAGTGGCTTCAAATTCACTCCTGACTGCGGCCGGGAGGAGCCTGCACTGCCATTCATCTGGGCCACGTGTGCCGTGGAGATGAAGAAGATGAAGACCAGGTTTCCCAGCAGTGTCTCTGAGCCCTGCTCTGCTTGCACGCACATGCCCTACAGTGACATTGTCTTTTCCTCTGTTCTTCTAAATTGCGGTGCAGGACAAAGGGTGGATTCCGAGGGGTGGATTCTACATGACTTCTGCCATCTGGCGCCAGAGTATATGACAAGCAACTGGGGCACAAGGAGTCTGACCGCACTGGCCACGGGTCACATGAGTCCAGGTGAGGCTCTGGGCTGCTCTGGTCCCACCAACCGGACAGGGGGTCCGCAGTCACCTCTGCCCCCGCCCCATCCATTTTGCCTTTCATTTAAATATCACCATCAAAGTAAAATTTGCTATTTTACTATACAAGGATGGGAAAATACGGAAACCGTGTCAAACATCCAGAAGTTCGCGCACTAACATATTTAGAGTTGGGTCTCATTTTCTGCCGTTCATTTATTTTCTCTCCCCCCCTCCACCCCCGCCCCTGTTTCTTTTCCTCTTCTCCATTCTATGCTCGTGTGTGTTTTCACACACCCCAGATAGATGCGGGACTATAACACCGCTTTGAAATTCACTTTACTGTATATGCCAAAGGCTTCTTTTCCTACAAATTGAATATTTTTTGAAAAATTTAAAAGTTGTGTTCCATGATATAGATATTTTATTTAAATATATCTCTATCACCAAGCATACAGAGAACCCCCATATTTTTCATCTATAACTTGAGAACAACACACCTCCTTGTCTATAAATATGTTTGCACGCCTCTGACCTTGACTGAGAATAATTTACTTAGAGTAGAGCTACAGTTCCAGGGTGTCTATGCCGGGGTTCAGATGGTGCCCTCCAGATAGACTGTGCCACTTCACGCTGCCAGTGGTAAGGAGGCTGGCAGTCCTCCTGACCTCTTCCCAATAAGGGGTCTTATCTTTTTAATTAAATCTTTGACAATTTAGTTTGAATAAAATGACGTTCCATTGTTATAATTTGCAGTTCTTTGATTCCTCTAGTTGAAACTTCTTCATAGCTATTTTTTCTCAATTACAAAAGCCATACATGATAATTGTAAGATGTGCAAAGGTTAAAATGTTTGAACCAGAACATTCCATTTTTAAGTAAACATTTCTTATGATCTCACACTCCTAAAATAGTCAGAGTTCCATGACACGGTTTACCCTCTTTCTGAAGTCTTTTTCTCCAACACATATTGTCTGTGTTTTCCTCTGTGAATCTGAGTTCATTAATCCCATTTCTCCCCAGGAGGAATGCTGGTGCCAGCTGTCAGCATGGCAGTTTATGTCATTCAACTGCATTTTCTATTTTTGGTTTGGATACTATTTCTTTTCAAGGGAGTGATGTCATTCATTCAGTTGAGGCTCTGTCCCCTTTATGTTCCCCACATAGTCAGATATAGATTCAAATTTTCACAGTAACCGCTACATAATATTCTATTATATAAATATAGCATGATGGATTCATCTTCCCACGCACTGGAATTTAGGGTTTTCCCCCCAATATTCCCTTTTACAAATAATGCTGTAATGAACATCCTCACATGTGAGACTTTCTGGGGGACATGTGCTCAGTTAGTGAAGTGACACGCCCATCACCAGCTTCACTAGAAGAGGCAATTGTCTTCCCCTGAATCATCCTGTTACAGACTCTCCCAGCTCCACCACCTGCAGACACAGCACAGGGCAGAAGCGTCATTTTTCGCGTCAGTTGTCCGTGAAACTTTATTTTTCCTACGTGATGATCGATTGTTCTAGTCCTAGTACTGCATGGAGGGGCGTCTGGCCTTGATCCAGGGGCCACACGCAGATTATGTGAGGATTTGTTGTGCTTATCTATAGGGTCAGATGTCACAAAAATTATGCAGGGACTTTTCTCTTTCCCCTCAGCTTTTGTTAGTGTGTGTGTATTTAATGAGTGGCCAAGACAACTCTTTCTCTTCCAATGTGAGGCAGAAAAGAAAAACGCTGGGGTGCCCTTGCTGGTCTCCCAGTGTCTCGACACAGCGTTCTGGTAATTCTGGTGGAATAAACACTCCCGGATCAGCTTCCAGCCCTCCGCCCTGCATCCTGGTGTCTTTGTTGGTCTCGTTGCTGATGTCACCCTGTTCTAATTACCATAATCTTATAAAGCCGGACAAATGGTCAGGCGGCCTCCCAGCCCCTCCTTCTCTGGGGCACGTCTTCCCTATGCTTCCCTCTTTGCTCTTCCATATGGATTTTATGATAAAAGCTAACGTCAGGTTTCACTGACAGCCCCTTGGGATTTTGACGGGAATCGTCTGGACTTCACGAGCTAATTTAGAGAGACTTGATATCCCGTCTGTAAATCCAGAACACATTTCCACCTGGTTAGTTATTTTTAAATTGTGTTATGATTTTCTCAATAAAAGTCATACTTGTATTTTGTTAGATTTATTCTCATATTGTAAGTTTCGCTGTATTATCGGCAGAAACTTTTATAATTACATTTCCAATTCATCATTGCTGGAAATAATATCTGCGTTCTTTTCTTTTCACATATCTTTCCTCTGTATATTTTATTAACTTTGGAATTTGGGGGCAAAGCCAGAGGGGTTCTTTTTCTTTGGCTTAAATGTTGTAGGATTTTAGTATAATATTAGTTGAAATAATAATAATAGACATTTTCTTGTTCAAAGAACAAAATAATGCCACTAAACATTACAAAAACAAGATAATTTCTGCTTTATGGAGGTCTTTTATCAATTTAAGATTATTCCCTTTTCTTAGTTTGCTAAGAGTTGTTATTTGATCACACGTGAGTGTTACATTTAACTTGAATTTTTTCTGCATCTACTGAGATGACCATATGGTTTCGTCATAAATCTGGCAACACAATGAGTTATGTTAATAGATGTCCACATGGTGAGTTGTCCACGCTCCCACACTTTCTGCTCAGGATGAAATACTTTCTCTTCCGTGCTTTCATGTCTTTTGTTTTGCGTTCAGTATTTTTCAGCTCATGATAGTTTTAAGAGCTATGTAATTTGTCCTTAGCTATCATAATGGCCAATTTTAGAGCTTTAATAGTGGATAGATGGCATTGCAAACTTTTTCCAACTTCAGAAGCAAAATTTAAAAAATCCAATAGCTCTACAGAAGATGTGTCGAGACAGTGGCGGGAACATGAGACTGTTCAGCACGGGGACTTTTTTACTAATAATCACAAGACTGCTTATCTATGTGATAGGTCATTTTAAAGTTTTATTTTATAATCCTTTCTTTCTCATGCTTGGCCTCCGGTAACCACACAGTTACTCACCTCCATTTCTGTGTTTCAGGGACAACCACCAGCCTGCCCTGACACCTTCCTTGGGCCTGAGTTCTTCAGCTTCAGTCATTTCAAATTTGGCTACCAGTTTTTTTTTCAGAAGGCATTCACTGCATTTTTGGTAACGAGTTTGATTGGTTTTACATGTGACGAGCAGCATCAATTGGACACAAAACTTAGGGCTCCCATTTTTTCTCTCATTGTGCTGTGAAATCTGTTTCCCTGATACTTTGTGTTGTGGAAAAGTCTAAAGTCCTCTATTAGACCATTTTTATTTTTGTTGTCTGCCTGAAATCTTGAGGTATTCCTTCTCCATCCTTAAAGTTGAATAATTTCACCAACATGTATCTCAGGATTTATTTTCTCTGTAAAAATTTCCAGGAATGAGACGTGGGCCTTTGAGCACCGACCAGACTCTTCCTGCTGGTGGGAATGGCGGTGGCCTCCTCCCCTCCCTCTGAATGGCTTTTCTCTTTCATCTGTTCTGGTCCCTGCGTCAGAGGCACCCACCGTCCACGTGGCAGGTCCCGATGCTGTGGTTTTCCTCTAGCGTCTTCTGTCTAATTTCATTCATGGCCTCTTTATTTCTTTACCCTGTGTGGACACAAGCTTCACAGTGAGAAGGAGGGTTGTGGGGTTCTGACGACAGGTAAACAAACCTGGATTTGGGCTGTCCTCTTACCTTCTCTTTGATTTTAGACAGATGCTTAAACTTCAGAACACCAGCCTCTATCTGTTTCCTGAAAATTCCCTCATCGAACTGTGCTAAAGACCAGTTAGATAATGTTTTTGTAACACTTGGACTACTCCTTACCAAAGACTAAGCAATTACTATTACATTCCCTCATACAAAATCGCCAGTGTCCAACTTCCTTTTAGCCTACGGAAGAAATTTCCATGTGGTTCAGCCTAGTGCATGTTTGTTATTCTGGTACTATTTTCATTATTTTACTTTAATGCCTGACCTCTATGCTGTTATTTAGTTTGCTGCTGTGTTATTTCTGTTCCTTGATATTCTAATGTATTTATTACTTCCCTTTATTATCATTTTAGTCTTAACTTTCTTCTGAATTATGCATTATTTGTGTGTTGTTACACATGTTATTTAGATCGTTTATTCCTAACAAGATACTGATTTTCTTTGAGACCCTCTTATTTGACTGGGACCTATTTGCATCCCCCTTCATACAACTTGAGTTTAAGGGAGATGTGCTGATAGTGTATATTCTATAGAGAGCACTTCCCAACTTCAAAGGGCGTTCTTTGTCAGGAAATCTGCCCTGTGCTCTATAGGATTTTTGCAGTATCTCTGGCCTTGACCCCCAGATGCCAGCAGCTTCCTTCCCCCCAGGTTGAGACTATATAGCATAGAACATTTGAATTAGAATCCTCCTTCAAAAATTTTATCCTAGATATTTTTGTGCATGAAAATAGCTATGTTAAATAGCATCTAGAAAATAAAATATAAAAGTGGGAAAATGAAAAAACCTAAATGTTCACAAGTAAATTATAGTATTTGTGCAACCAGGAAAGCAATAAATTACATTTAAAAGTGCTGACACAGTATTAAAAAATCATTCTAATACACTTCCCTTTACACAAGTGATGTTGCCATTTGAGGAAATTTCCAGAAGAATACCCAAAAATCTGGAAGTGATGCCCTGAGGGTCCCACAGTCCACAGTGAGACAGAAAATTTACTCTTTCTGGACGTAAGTTGGTATGAACTGAATTAGCTTTTTTAATGTGTCTGTATGCTATGCATAATTCCTCCAAATTAAACGAGTAATTAAAACAAATTAGAAGTCATATTAGAAGAAATACAAAAGAGAATAATCGCTGAAGGTGCGTGGTAGGCAGGCTCGAGGATCTGTGCAAAACAAAGGAGAAAAGAACCGGGATAATTATAATAAAATAATGGCACAAACGTGAAGACAGTCACAGAATTAAATTAAATAAAACACTGAAATTAAAAGTACTGGTGAGTCTGCATATCAGATGGGTACATATGTCAGGAAAAGATGCTGAGAGTTCAAGAGACATAGCCCACTGAGGTTCCTAAATTTCAAGAATAAAGAAAATAAAGCTAAAAATAGCCACATTATACCGCTGTTACAAGTGCTTTCAGGCAATACCGTGTGTGTGTTTAATGCCTTTCACACAATAGTGCTTGGACATATGGGAATTGCTGACGCCTCCCTGGCCAGAGTGGTATATTCCAAGGCAGGTGCGTGGCGGCCTCCTGCCTCCCCGCCAGGGCCCTACCACAGTGGGGAAGCTCGCGGGATTATCAAGGAAAAGGGAAGTGTCACCAGTTCTTTTCACACAAGCACATTTCTGTCCAACAACACAGGCAGCACACAGACACTCACAGCCGTGACTGAACCAGTGGCGGCAGCCTCCACGCATCACTCCTGACGCAGCTTGCTAAGCAGACAGAGGAACCAAAGAGTCAACTCAAGAATGGAAACCTTATGGGATGTCAGCTCTGGGCAAGTGTGGAGTCAGGACTAGGGAGTTCTGGAATTGTAGCTACAGAACGGGTCGTAGATACCATAACACTTTAAAATGAACCAACCAAGATATGGGTACTAAAACCTGGTAGTAGGGAAGAGTCAGGGTGGAGGGAGGGCAGGTGCCCTCATTGTATCTTTCCTGGTAGCAAATTAACAGGAACTGTGGATTGTACAGTTGCAACCGTGCAACTCGAGAGATGTAGTGATTGTGGTGATGTAGTTGCACCCGAGATGTAGTGATTCCAACTTACGGATTGTTTATCATCTTTTTGTTTGTTTCTTGGTAACGTTTTAGCGGTCATTTAGAAGCCAATTGCTCTTCTCATAGACAAAAAGTAAAGACGCACTTGTCTGAAATTCAGCAGTTCCTTAAAATTAAACCGAACGCCTTTTTGATAAATAACATTTATCACAAGGCCCAATTTCTATAAGACTATTTCCATCCATCTGTCCATTAGTGTGTTGATGTCTATGACGTTTGAAGATGTGTATCTTTTCGTTTTCAAAGCACTAAAGTCATTTTCCCCAAAACTCAGTGAAGTGAAAACTCCTCCTCTCCCCGCTACTAAGGGCCGTCCTCCCCAGCAAAGATTTAATCGTTGCCACCATTCTCCTTTCTAGCCTCCCAGAAAAACGTTAATCTACAGCTGTTCCCTTTAACAAGGGTATCACACTCCGCTCGCTGCCACATGCGGCTCTAATAACTCACCGTTTCCCCAAAGACTCCAACTTGTCAGCTTTCCAATATTTTGCCTTTGCTTTCACATGCCGGCTTTATTATGCAGAAATCACAGGGTCCCCTAGGTATTTCAGCCTATTTCTGTGTATTCGGCTCAATGATTTTGTCTTCCAGGCCCCAGAGCAGTGTCCTGACTTTCAGCAACAACTCCACATTTCCCTCAGCACACTTCTTCTCTGCAGTCTTCCCCGCATCTTTCTTACACTTTTATTTTTCCACATGTGACTTCATATCATCTTGTGACATTCCGAAGTGTCCTCTTTGTATTTTACTGACTAGTTCATGGATGCTACAGCCTAATTTAGGGTAATTTGTTTCTTTGCACAATTGAGTCTCTTCCTCCAAGGACAAGAAGTTGTGTCATTTGCTTATAGAAAATGTCCCTCAGTAGTGTTTATGACACTCAGCAAAATCAAACAGTTCCCTGGACTAGTCCTGCAGGCCCTGCTGTCCAGGGTCACTGCCGTCCGAGTGACTGTGCTTCTTTCTCTGATATTGTCTCGGCGTTTACTTTTCAAATAAAGGAAAGCTATTGACTTTTTCATATTAATTTTAAAATCACACAACTCACTGAATTCTCCTATCAATTCTGATAATTTCTTCATTGATTATTTTGGGTTTTTGGATACACAGCTAATTATCTCTCACCTGATTGCCCTGGTCAGTATTTCCAAAACATTAAATAACAACAGTGAACGTGGTCACCCCATTCACTGCCCCATCTTTAATTTGAATGGCTTTCCCATGTCACTGTCCAGAATGGCAATGCTTTTAGTTTTGAGATTTTTAAAAACATATTAAAGCACTACAATGAATTTTTATATAACATAGGTTGTATATTTAGTGCGTGTGTATATTTGGTATTAATTAAGATATACTGAGTTTTAGCAGATGAGTTCCTTGGCATTTATTTAATTGACTGTGTTATTTTCTTTCTTGACTTATTAAATGCTGAATTAATTAATAGATTCACACACCTGGTCAGTTGTGATTGGCATCCTTGTTTTTAAAGCTTTGTAGAGGGATGTCGGTCCTGCCCAGTGTGGGGCTGGAGAGAGTCTAAGTTAGTGTTTAAGTTTCAGACCAGTTCTCCGAATGTTCAGATGGATGGAGGGGGGCAGATTTTGAATTTCTCCTCAGTCTGTCATTTGAACAGCTGGAGTGTTTGGGATGTGGAGAGCTGTGGGGCTCAGAGGTGGAACCCAGGCTTGGGAAGAGGCCCAGGTGCCCTCACATTGCCTCTCTGGACATTGAGGCTGCGCTGGCCCCTGCCTGCTTGTTTGTTTGGCTGGCCGGGAGACTGTCTCAGAGGACTCTCCACTGGGTGAGTCCAGGCCCCTGCATGGGTCCCCAGCCTACCCACCCTTCCCTGTGCCCTTGGTCACCAGGCTGGATGCTGGTTGCCAGGGCCTCTGGAGTATCTGCCCTTCTTCTCCTGCTGACCCGGCTAATGTGGGGACATCACCTGTGGGGCTTTCTGCTTCTTTTACTCCAATGCCGTTATGTACCTCCTCTCACATCAATTCCCTACACAGCTCAGGAGGCCACTGTGGTCTTCTCCAAGTTCATGTCTCTCTGGCCGCTCAGCGGCCATCCTTGAGAGATGAAGGAGATAAGAGATCTCCAGTTGTTGGTTTGATGGGAGATTTCCAATCCTTTAAAAAAAAAAAATACCCCAACACACACACATGCACCCCTGAATGCTGTACATTTATATATTTGTATTTATTTATTAAATCATAGTTATGTATATTAATGCAATCATGGGGTACAATGTGCTGGTTTTATATACAATTTGAAATATTTTCATCAAACTGGTTAACATAGCCTTCACAGCATTTTCTTATTTATTATGTTAAGACATTTATATTCTACATTTAGTAAATTTCACATGTACCCTTGTAAGATGCACCATAGGTGTGGTCCCATCAATGAACTTTCTTGGTCAAAGTTTGAAATTTCACATGCATTAACAGAGCTCTGGAAAGAGGGGAAGGCTGTGACCTGCGGTGCAGGCAGGCTGCTGGGGCAGAGATCTGGATCCTGGCTGCTCCCCAAGAGTCCTGGGTGAAGTCGCCTGGGGCCCTTCCTCCTAGCCTGGAACCAGCGCCAAGAGCCATGACCATGACCCGGTCCCCCCCACTCAGAAACAGGATCCTCATGATTTATGCCATTTCATCATCTCAGAGGCAGACTCTGGGGCTCCCAAGCTGACCGTCAGGGAGCCTGATCAATGAATCCTCTCAATAAGAGATCTGGCTAGCTTAGCCCAGGTCCTTAAATCTCTGGCCATTGGCAGAAACAAATGGTAACAGTGAAAGCAACCAAGCTCAGGCCTTGTTTTTCTGGGATTTTTTTTCTTTGTTTTCAAAAGCACTTTCACATAAATTATTACTGTAGTTTATCGTCACATGTGCACCTGGCTGAAATGATATTGCTCCAATTTTTCAGGCGAAACTCTGGAGCTACAGAGGTCGGAGACTCCCCAGTCTCCTGGTGTGTGGACGGCAGAACCGGGTTATCCAGGGGCCACCAGACTTTCTAACCTACATCTATTCAGGGGGAGAAGCAACCATGGGTATGTTTTAAAATCTCAAATATTTAAACGCATTCCTTGAGCCTGACCTTCACTATACCCAGGTGGAAATGAGTAACAGACATCTTTCCACCCAGGCAACTTCTCTCTCTCTCTCTCTGTGGCGGGGCTCTCAGGAAATGGGAGGGGAGCCCCAGGAAAGCAGATCTGAAGAAGGCCATGAAGAATAATTATGACCGTGAGCCACCAGGAAGCGGAAACGGACTCGGGAGTCTGATAAATGGGGTTTTATTAACTTATTAACCTTGGTGGCCTAACTAGGAAGCTAAAAGAGGGCCATTTTGGCCTAGTAGTGACCAGCGCGTGGGGACCTGACAAGCAGACAGACCCCAGGGATGTGTTTACACCAAGCCCAGCAGTGACCAGTGCTGCGGGGACCTTACAATCAGATGGACTTCAGGGGTGTGTTGACACCAAGAAGCAAGGAGAAGGCCCAGCGGTGTGTGCTGGACACTCCTTTACTCTCGCGGGAGCATTTGCTGGTGGGAAATTACCAGGAAACACGAAGCTGGTGATATTTCAACCACTGTCATCCTAGAGGTGACAAATATGATGCTTCCAAAGAAAAGCCAAAAGCGCTATGGACACAAAGTACGTATTTCTTCCTCTCTTAGGACGATTAACTCATGTTTGGGGAATTTCTGAACCTGGAAATTGGTGATGTCTGGACATTTCTACCCCAGGTGGTCACCAGTGCTCAGAGAGAGGTGGGGACCCCATGGTGCCCTTCTAGGCGAGTGACTGACCACCCCACTGTCCCCTTGCCGTCCCCTCACCATCACCCAGCATGTGTTTGCAGCAGGCCACACGCTTGGAGGACAGGCCCCTCAGCTTTGTGCTCAGACTCAAGTGAGGCTGCAAATCTGTGAATCCCTTCCCCTTGGACAATCCAGCAGGAGGCACACGGGCCCAGCAGAGGGCCTGGGGTCTTTGGCTCCGGCTCCAGCCCCCAGGGGCCCAGGCTCACGGAGGTTTACCCTGCTGCCCCCAGCAGCTAGGCTCCTTCCAGGCTCTGGATGTGGCCATGTGTGTCATTCAGGCTTGACAACCTCCCCAGAGCTATGCATGTCCCAGAGTGAGTTCAAAGTCCTCCAAGTCCTCCATACCCTAAGACCCGTCTCACCTGGTCACTCACTCATGCCTGGCCAGGTGCTGGCCCTCCTGCAGAGCTCTCTTCTCCCAGGTGACCACACAGAGCTACCCTGTTACCATCAAATCTTGTTCCATTACCTGTGCTATGTGGCCACCAGGCTGCCAGCCTGAATCTCTTCTCTTTTTCCTTCTTTCTGGGCACATGCCCCGAGGTTCACAATGGTGAGGCTCGGAATGGACTCACCTTCACTTGTTTAGTTCATCACAGTCTGCACCGGGAGACGAATGGGCCTGCAGAGCCACAGGCCATCAGCGTGTTCCCGTTGAAGGCTGCCCTGCAAGTGTGTGGCACCTCTGTGCCCGTACTTTGTAAGACAGTACCACGTGGGCAGGCAGGACACACAGTAAACACACCTCTGAGTGAGGTACTCAGAAGTCTGTCTTTATTGCACTCTCCTGAAAGGATGCCAGGCTCCAGTGGAAATCCGCAGGCGTCCCTCAGTGGATGGGATGAGCAATGGTGGACAGGGAACAATTTTCTATGATTTACAGCAATGGCCCCAGGCTTGATGAGAGGGAGCCCAGAGCACTGTTCCTGCTGCTTTAACTCCAAATTTTCTGGCTCAAGAGAAGTCACAGCAGACCACTGCCATCATTCTAGCACTGTCACTAGCATATAAATATTCATAGAGTGCTTTATTCAAATCCCAGAAAAGTAGGGGGGCAGCCATGTGCCATTGGATCCCAGGGAGAGGTGGTCCCAGCCGTTCTAGCTCTAATCAGCAGCCTTCACGGAGGGTGGAAACATCACTTTCTCTACTTTTCTTTCTCTTGTGCCCCACATGGGGATGCGTTTATTTATTTTGTTTTAGTTAACAGAGGAAGTTACATAAAGGCGTAGGAATGTCCACACTGAAAGAGAAAAGCTATTCCACAAAAGCTAACAAGTTCACTGCTGATGGCACAGACTGACGTCGCTGGGAGATGGGACCGAAGGGGAAATCACAGCCCGGCTGGGTCGGTGATAACCCTGGGTTAACACAATACAGACTACGCACATTATTTTATCCACTGTCATTTGAATGAACCTTTGCATGCCTAATGCTGGGAACTGAATCCAAGGCTGTTTTATGCAAAGGCTTTCAGAAGTTATAAGCTGTCCAGACATCTGTGTCACCTATGCTCTCGGAAGCCACTTGCCTGAGAACTTAGAAGTCTGAAGCTCTTTTAAATCACTTTCATGCAGTGTAATCTAGCACTATGCAGGTTGGCAAACTGAAAAATGTTGTTTCATGAAGTAGAAAATGTGAAAAAGAATGAATCTTTTCTGTATCTGTTTTGGAATTTAAAAAAAATCCACTTTACGCCTATTTCTAGCCAACATTTGGTTGAAAGTTTTAAAGGAACATAAATCACAGGACCAAAATCTGAAGGTTGACACCATACTTCTGATTGTTTTTCTTGGCAAGCTGGGCACTGTGCAGACATATTCTTAGCAGTATGTGTTGAGAACCCTGAAAGAGTTAACATTCACAGCCTGGCCGTTAGACATGTGCCCCCCAAAAATAAACCAACAAAAAGCACGGCCTGAGATTTGCGTACAAGAGTATTTAATGCAATCCTATTTATAACAGTGAAAAAAGTAAAAACAAGAAACAAAAAAAATGCAAAAACCCACCCAAACTTAAATAGCCAATGGCAAAGGAATGGCCGATAATTTATGGCACAACATACTGTGAACTATTATGAATCCATAAAAATTATATTCTCATGGAATATTAAAGGTCATGGGGAAAGGTTAATAAAATACAAAAGAAAAATATCAAAAGATTCCCAGAAGCTATATCTGAAATTTTATGCTCATAGATGATTTTATTTTCATTTCCAAACTTTTTTTACTTTCTAATTTTTTTCCCCACAGGAGTCCTATTTTAGTCTTATTCTATGGAGAAATAATGAATACCACCTTAAAAGAAAGTGAACTCAGCCTCAAGTAAAAAGCCGCGATGAATAAGCCACACGGTCTTGTTAAATTTGGCATTTGGGAACCATGTCAACAAGTAACTGCCTGTGTCCTGCACACCTGGTTGGAAGCTGCCCAGCCCTCGGCACAGTCTCACTGTGTCCCCGGGCTGGACAGACGCTCTGGGAGCCTTGCTGGGGTGATGAGTCCTAACAGGTCACATATGCCCTTCTCAGTGGAAGGAGGTGCCCTCGCCCCAGATGGGGCCCCGAAGACCCAGCTCTTCCCTGACACTGACACTGACACCCAGAGATTTCCCCTCTCTTCTCTGACACTCCCTCAAGTTTTTTCTTTTTTTCCTCCCACTTTGTCACAAGAACAAATATAAATCTAGAAGGGGTAAGAATTTGTCTTCAGGGCTTGGTGATAAAATGAAACCAACAGCATTTCACTTTCTGGCTCAGAGTTGACTTTCAGCAAGTAAAAATAATGCCTACAGAACCCTCATGGCTCCAGCACACATAAACCACGTCTTGGAGGAACAACTGTTTGATTAATGCAGCCAATCCTGGCAAACAAGTTAAAAATTCCACGAGGGAACACAACCCAGGAAAGATGCCTGTCTGACTGGATAGGCCAAGCCAGATGCTGGGGCTGTGGGTGCAGCAGAGCTGCCCCGCTGCCATTCTGATCACAGGGACCTCTGGACACCCCCTGCACGCTCAGCGTAAGCAGGTGGACTGTTCAGCTCACTGGGCAAAGGCTCCATCTCCTCAATGAGTTTTGTTCTTTGCTTTGGAAAATGCTTCTTTGCCAGGAAAATGAGTGCCCAGTATAGATTAAGCTGTATAGCACACAATACTGCCCACGTGCTTCAGAGATTTATTACAGGTCTATCAGAATGATGAGAGCTCTGAGCACGGAGTGCCAAGTGAGGACAACAGGAACAAGCAGTCACTGTCCCCTCCTCCCCATGTCCTCACCAACAGGTTGAGACTTTCCCCTGTGACTCCACCACCCTCCTGGGCATGAGAGAAGCAGGCAAGGAGATGGGGCTTTTGTTCACAGACCATCCCAATTACCCGGCATGGAGGAGAGGTTAGCCCGTGGGCTGATCATCTCCAGTAAAGAAGTGTTATCATCGGGGCCAGGGGCAGTGGCTCATGCCTGTAATCTCAGCACTCTGGGAGGCCAAGGTAAGAGAACCTCCTGAGCTCAGGACTTCGAGGCCAGCCTGAGCAAGAACAAGACCCCATCTCTACTAAAAAAAGAAAAAGGAGCTGAGCATTATGGCAGGTGCCTGTAGTCCCGGCTACACTGGAGGCTGATGTAGGAGGATGGCTTGCGCCCAGGAGTTTGAGGTTGCTGTGAGCTAGGCTGAGGCCATGGCACTTTACCGAGGGCAACAGAGTGAGAATGTCTCAAGAGAAAAAGAGAGGAAATGTCATCAGTTTCTGAACTGCTAGCTGGACGCTGGTTTGCTTATTGCTACATTCACTGAGCACCTCCAATGTTAGGCTTACTTACCATAAGTAACGGAATGAACAGTGAGGGTGGAAAGAGAGGCAGAGACAGGATTCTGAAGTGGATACTGTAGAAAGGCCACTGCCCACCATGGGACTTCCCGGCCACGTCAGGGCACAACCACTGAGAAGGAGGGGTTGTCATCCTGCGGCTGCTGTCCACTTGTTCACTTATTTTCATCTAACGGACTGCAGCAGGTGTGGCAGGACACAGGAGAGCACCGTGCTTTTGGTGAGCTACAAAGAGTCTGGGGAGGCCCAGACATGGGATACCCAGAGGAAAACAGGAAGGGGTGATAGGACGGATGAGATGCTGAGTTTCTCTCAAATTTTTCTCGAATCATTTGCGTTCTCTCTCTCTGCGCTACTCAGTTCTGCCCTCGCCACATCTCTCCAGGACCTTTCTAACAGCCCAAGTCTCTCTGTCCCCAAGCATGCCCCACACTGGACAAGAGCAGCTTCCTTTGGTCCTAATATAGAGGGAGACCATGTGTCCCCATTGCTGGGATAGTTCACCTGTCCCAACAAGCAAGGACAAGCAGGTCCTACACTTCCCACTGACTAGACTCAAATCTTCCCTGTGGGTGGGTACAAAGTCCTAGGAGGCAACTCTATCTTTGGGGTAAACCCCTCTTTACCCTGGCTCTCCAGCCCATGACAGGGCCCAGAAACTCTATATAGACAGGCTATGAATGGGCTGTGTCTGCACGTGGGGTTATTAGGGCCACCAGACTCTCACACAGCCGTCTTCCCGGAAGCGCCCAGTAGCAGCTCCATGTGACCCATGAGGGAGCGTGCCACCCGCCTCTGTGCCAGCAGCCAGCATCAGGTGGGCCTGCTCTGCTGCTCCCACAGCCCCTATCTGAGTGTTGGGCACCACACCCCAACACCTGCCTCTCACCACAGCTCCCCTCAGCGGCCTGCCCCCCAGGACAGAGACGCAGAGGTATCCATGGAACCGGGGCCGCCACAGAGGGGACTTGGAGACCAGAATCTGCAGCCTTTGAGGCTGTCCTCCACAGTCCAGGGCCCTGGGCCTCGAGCTGCAGGCTCCCAGACCCCACCACAACCTTTCCTAGGGCCTGCGGCAAAGAGACTCAGGGCTGCCCTCAGCATTGTGCTTCTCAGCAAGGTGACTTCTCTGGGCCCCAGAAACTCCATTATGTCTGCTGAACCCCACTGGAGGACCCTTCCTCAGAATCCTGGGATCTTAGTCCCGGCCCCTGCGATGGGTGTTCTCTCCCCTTGTACTCTCACTTCCAGACCTCGGGGGGCCGGGGTACCTGAGGAGTGGGGGACAGTAGCCGGGGTCCAACTCCCCAGCTCAGGCCTTGATGGAAGAGAACATGCTTCCGTCCTACTGTTTGGAACGGAAAACCATTTGGGGGTGGGGCATTGTTTGACAAAAGAATAATAAAAATTGTATACAAATTTCAAAAAACATAAAACACCACAGAAAAAGTACTTATGATTTCTTCACACAAAATTACTTAAAACCTAACCAGCCAGTGTTCATTAATACTCCCGAGAGGATAGAGGATGGGACGTTTCCCAGACTTAGCCATGGGCCCTTTTCTTATGGAGCATCCGAATAGTCTTCATTTCTGCAGAATCCACATGGGGAAGATGGAGTAAGCTACTAGGTGGGGATAAGGACGTCAGGAGGACAACTGAGCCCAAAATGTTTATCATGCATCTGAAAAAATGGAAATAATCTTTATGCCCTGTAGAAAAATACATGAAGTTATATTAAAACGCTGCTCAAAATTCTGGTCAGTCAAATCACAACTTGGAGAGAGAGAGAAAGAGAGAGAGACAGTGTTGCTGACCAGGAAGCCTAAATAGTATATATTCAATATAAAAGATTATATAAGTTTCAAAGGCAGGTACAAAATTGTGTAAATGATTATATGTTAAAAATCAAATACAGCATCTGGCTAAAGGGAGTAAAAACATGGAAAGTTGTTCTGTTTCAAGCAAGTAAAAAACCAGCCAAACTATAGAAAACAATCATTTTCAGATACCAGAAAGTGTGAAACGCAAGACTATCGTCCTTAAGAGAAAGGAAACAAACCAGGTGAGGCCAAGACCTCCTCAGCTTCCTTCCGGGAAGCAAATTCCAGACGGAAGTTCAAGGGGAGAAATTCTGGTAGAGCAGTGGATCTAAACCTGTGGGTCTCAACTCTTTTGGGGGTCGAACAGCCCTTTCACAGGGGTCACCTAAACACATCCTGCATATCAGATATTTACATTATGATTCATAACAGTAGCAAAATTACAGTTATGAAGTAGCAACAAAAATAATTTTATGATTGGGGTCACCACACCATGAGGAACTGTATTAAAGGGTCACAGTGTTAGGAAGGTTGAGAATCACTGAGGCAGAGCAAGGCAATGTCAGCAGGGTGAGGAGGTGGAGATCAGAGCCGAGGCGGCCAAGGGCTCTGCAGAGCAGAGCACCAAGAATGGTCAGGGCAGTCAGCTGGGCAAAGAAAGAGCTTGGGAGCCTTCACGGGTGCTCCCTTGAATACCTGGATAAATAAGTCTGCAGGTGCACAGACGGAATCTTCGTGAGGTTAGATGAGAAAGAGCTTCCATGTGGAGAAAAGGTGTAAGAGAAAGAAGCTCCAGGTCCAGTAACCTTCAGGGTGGCCCGGGCAGCAGGAGGCCCGGCAAGAGCAGAGGAAACGACTGGAATGCACAGGGTCTTCAGGAGAGACCAAGGAGGGTCACGGTGTAGTAGTGGTACTAAACCGATCCTAAAAGAGAACCCCAAAGATTAAAAATACGTCTCCAAAAATCAAATTACCCCACAAATACATGTAACTTAAGAACCTGCCGAAACAAAGCTCAACACTCTTTCTTAAAGATTCCAGCACTAAAAAAATTGACAACATCAGATATCTAATTGAAAATTACTAGACACACTAAGAAACAAGAAGAGATAACACACCCCAGGAGAAATCTCAATCAATAACCACAGAACGAGGTATCATTCAAATGGTAGAATTACCAGAAAGGGGCTTTCAAACAGAGATTACACATATTCCTCTTATGGTCAAATGGTTGAAGGAAAAACGTGAATATGATGAGAGAAACAAAAAATACATAAGAGAGCTAAATAAAATTTCCAGAGATAATGATCTCTAAAATAGGTTTTATTGAAATGGGCTAAGAAAATATTGGAGACTGTAAAAGATCAGCGTACATACGGATATGGCAACAAAAACCATCCAGAGTAAATGACACGGAGAAAGGTGAGAGAAAAGTAACGGCCAGAGTCTGCGTCACGTGCCAGGCAGCACAGAGCCACCTGACGTGTGTGTGATTGAAGTCAGAAAAAGATAGAAAAGAGGGGAGAACAGAGCATTTGAAGAAATGCCAAAAGTGCTTTAACATTGATGGAAACTACATTTCACAGGTCCAGCTAGAGCCCAAGAAACTCTAATCTGAATAAAGAAAAAAAAACACCAAGGCCCAGCAAAATAAAATTGCCAAAAACTAGTGATAAACAGCAAATCTTAAAAGTAGCCGGAGGAAAAAAAGGTACGTTACAAGCCAAAGAACGTACATGTTGTCAAAAACTAGGTAAGCCAGAAGAAAATTCAATTATATATTTAAAGGACTGAAATTTAAAAAAAGAAAACTTGTTAATTTAGAATTTTTTAGATTTTGTCTTAAAGCTTTATCAGACAAATAAAAACAGAACTTATCTCCAGCATGCCTTCACCAAAAGAAATGCTAAAGAAAATTTCTAGGCAAAAACAAAGTCATTTCAGATGGAAGCTTTTATCTATGAAAGAAATGAAGAGGGCCAGAAACAGTGCAAAGATAGCAAACTGCTTTTTTTAGGTTTTAAATTTCTATTGCCAATAATTGGACATTTGAAGCAATAATGTCAATTCAAAGCAACTAATAACATTGATTTGTGTGTTTTATAGGTAGATGTAAAATATATCACAATGGCAAAAGTTTATGGTTATATATATTTACATTACAGTTAGGTGTTATAATATTATTAGATGGTAAATTGTGCAATGTTAAAAACATAAGTTTTAAACCCTAGAACAACAACAAAAAAAGCCCAAACCCCAAAGTGGTATAGCTAGTAATATAATAGTGAATACAAAATGGAAACACAAATTAATTTAAAATGAAAGGAAAAAAGTAACATGTATTAGATTAATGAATGCAAAACAAACAGTACACTTAAATCCAAATATATTGGTAAGTACAAGGAGTGTCAATTACCTGAATCTGCATTGTCTCCTCATGTGGCAGCCTCTTTAGCCACATGTGGCTATTTAAACTTAGGGTTAATTAGTTGGAACTAAAGTTAAAAATTTAGTCCACAGTCAAACTAGAAACATCTCCAATGCTTAACAGCCACATGAGATTGGTGGCTGTTGTCTTGGACAAAGTGAATAGAGAACAGTGCCACCATCACAGAAGGTTTTATTAGACAGGGTTGACCTATGCATCAGCTAAAAAGCAGATTTTTAGATTGGATGTACAAGTAAGATCCAGGTATGTGCTGACCGTAAAAAGAGAGAGAGAAAGAAACAGAAAAGAGAAGCAGCTTTGAAATATAAAGACACAGACAGGTCAGTGGAGGCTTCAAAACAAGAAATGGTCCAAGGATAAAAAGGCCATTTCACGGTGACTAATGATGACGCACAACACTGAATGTCATGGACCTGGCGACAGAACTTCCAAACAGCTGGAAGAACTAAAAGGAGAAATAAACAGATTCACAATCGGTTTCTGCAAAAGAATTTAGAATATATAGAAAAGGGTAAACTGTAACCCTGTAGGCAGAAAATCCCAAGGCTGCCCTCACTGTCACCGTCACCGTACAAATGCTTTACAGAAACCCTCCACTAATGAGCCAGTTTTCCAAGTGGTGCCATGTAAGGTTAATTTGTAACAATCAATTCTATTTCTATGTACTAGCAACAGACTACTAGGGAAAAAATTAGAAATAATCACAATTACAGCAGCATCAAAAATACAAAATTGTTCAGAATAAACTTAACAAAATGTGCAAGAGCCATGCCATGAAAATTACAAAATCCCATGGAAAGAAATGAAAGAAGAGAAACAGAGAGAGAGAGAACATGCTTTGAGCTGTGACCCTGGACAGGGGTAAGGTATCTGTGCTCTCAGACTACCTGATTGCATTAAAGCTGTCCAAACCAAATGGTCATCAGACATTCTTTGAAAATAATTGATGGCTTATTCTAAAATTTACATGGACTTTCAAATGTCTGAGAATAGGAAAAGAAGAGTTAGAGGATTTACAGAAACCAACTGTGTAGACTTGCTATAGGATGGATGAGGCCAGATTGGCCAAGGCTTTGGGGCCCCCTACAGCTCGCCTACCCACGTGGGCTTCCCCTCCTTCCTTTCACAGGTGGTAACCCCTAATACAAATTTTGCACTTTTAAAATCCTGCCTCAGACTTAGATTTTTCAGAACCCCATGAGCAGTAAGTATCTCCCTAGTCAGAATTCTTCTTCATATTGCTATTACACTTCCCATTAGCATAGCTTATAATTTGACTTTCTTACTATAAAAGCATTGCCAACAGAAATAACTAACTTCCATGACATCCACCCCTTCTAGAGCATAGAAACAAATGGAATATTCCCTTGAATCACTTTATGAAGCTTGAGTAATCTAGATTCTCAAACTTGTAAACAAAAATGGGAGGAGATAAATATATAAAAATTGATCTTGCTTATGTGAAATAGTAAATTAAAAGAAATAGATTTGGAGGATAAAACATTACTTAAGAGGGCTTATTTTAATAATCCAGACATTAAATAACAGAAAATCTTCTTCCTCTATCTAAGAAAGGAAGTCAGTGCTTTCTTCTGAGAACTTGTTTGTTTGAAGAGGCAGGAGAATTGAGGGAAGGGTCACCTTTCATTAATGGGTATTTTTTAAATCACCCAGTGAGTCTACATGTTATTGCAAATGTCCGCCAGCTAAGAGGCCAGGCCCCCAGCCAGCAGGTTAATAGCTGTGTCTCTGCTAACTTTTCTGTTCTTACCTGGACAGTCTGTTTATTTAAGTAGCCTTAGTGGTTCTTAACCCATCAAAAGTTTGTTAGTTTAACAAAGAATACCAAACAATTAACCTCTGGTGGAAAAAAGGAAAGGATTAAAATAAGCAAAATTTATCACTTTGTCAGGTTCCACAAACATCGTCCCGATGAACTAAAGGCCCCAAATAAAACAGCAGTCACGCTCTGTGGAAAACACGTATCTCTGTGATCAGACTATGGGAATTTCTGCCAGAATAGAGGGTGCACTGCGTTGGCTTCATGAAGTGCAATAAGGGACCTATTTGGTTGTTTTCTTGTGGACGGAGTTAGCAGAGCATCTATCTGCATTACTGTCGCAGGAACACAGCTCTCCACACAGACCTCTTCACCAGCAGCTGGGGCTGAGGAGGAGCACGGTGTCCCCAGTGGGCCTGAGTGGTCCTTAGACAGACAAATAAGGTGGTACCAAGAGCCACCTGGACCCTGACCAGGAGTTCCGGGGAATAAGCCAAAAGCCTCATGGTTAGGGTGACCAGATTCTAACATCTGTAAGGCGGGACAACATGGCGTGGGGGCGGGGCAAGGCGGGGCGGGGGCGGGACAACATGGCGCGGG
>NW_003852528.1:1501489-1510147 GCF_000181295.1 Otolemur garnettii | reverse complement strand
GGAGCAAGGCGGGGCGGGGGCGGGACAACATGGCGCGGGGTGCGGGGGATGGCACAGGGCAGGGCCTGACAACAAGGCAAACTTTGATAAGCAGTTCTCAATAATCACTTCTCAGCAATTATTTATTACAGTTTAACATTATAAAATTAACAAAAATAATATAAAACTCATTTTCTGGCGAAATAGCCATATGGTGGCCGAAAAACGTATATTCCTTTCTTGTTCTCCAGCCCGTTCGTCCATTCTTTCCAAAAATTGGGACTTTTTTAAAACGCCGCGGGACGCAGGACAAATTGCTGAAAAGCGGGACTATCCCACCAAAATCAGGACATTTGGTCGCCCTACTCATGGTGCCAAGGGGGAGAGGCGACTCAGACGGCAGAGTGGCATGGTAGCCGTCCACTCCGCCATCCACTCCACCCTGCCCCTGTCCAGACAGCAGGTGCATCTCCTGTGCTCAAGATGCATCATCACTCTCCCCTCACCAGGTGACAGGACGAGAGAGGAACAAATGGCAGACTCGATTGCCCTCGGGTGAGGAGGCCCTCCTTGGGAGAGTGCAGGTGTCTTCCAGCCCCCAACCAGCAGTCACACCCGCCCCCCTTCTCTGCAGCCCTAGGGGACAGCTCTGGCCAGGGCACTCACTGCAATCAGCCTGGGTATCTGGAAGCCTGTAGGGGAGAGGGAGGAGAAGAAACCTCCCTAGCAGGAGCTCTGCTTTCTGTTCTAAAACCCTTACAGAAGGTTCATTCTGACCGAGGAGCATTCAGGGACAATTAGGAATGCTATTATATCCCTTTCTGAAAAGAGCCTCTGAAATACACTTGTAGGAAGAAGGTTGGTGTCCCTCTTAGCTTGTCCTGGAGTGGGGACCCCATGACCAGGGCGCCTGGCCTAAGCTTAGCAGGCAGCACACACACCACTTGTGTCTTCTTGCTCTTGGTCCTGAGCTTCTCTCTGAGCCTGTGCCCATCCTCTCCCTCCCCAGGGTTCCCAGGGTCCATGCTGTCCTGCCCAGGCGCTGGCTGCATCTCAGAGGGTGATGCCTATTCTCAAGGCTTCAGCCCGTCAGGCTTCCTCACAGGGCAGCATCCATAAGACAAATGACATCATCCCTTGCTAGCATGGGACCCTTTTCATAGCTTCTTAAAGTCAACTGTGATCTTGTCACTCCAGTGACTCCTCTGGCTGTTCACACAGTACCAAAGAGCCTCCATCTCCCCAAAAATGGTGTGGAAGGAAGGTTGGGGCACACGAATGGACCACCCCAGGGTCCCTGCAGCTCCCCAAGCCTGCAGTCATGGATGTGACGTTGGGTCACCTCGCCCATCCCCCTAATGTCCTCAGTTCATGAGCGCCTCCTGCTTTGTCTCGCAAAGAATCCTGATGTTTGAAGTTTCTCTCATAAAAGGAAGGGCCAGTGCATACCAGGGAAATTTGAAACCTGGCCTGACATCCTCTGGGGCAAAAGAGCAAGGTAGCAGGTTGAAAAGACAGGACAGGAGACGAAGGGCGGATTACAGTGGGAAGAACTTGTTTGTTTGAAGAGGCAGGAGAATGGAGGGAAGGGTCACCTTTCATTAGCTGTAAATACATTCCCAGGGCAGCTCCTCCAGGTATTAGGCAAGTCTCCAGAAAACAGGCATGGGATTGAACTTCACTAATTGAAGGGTCCATAGCCAGTGGCTGTCACCAATCTCCATCCAAGTGTGTTTATATAACCTGCCCTTTCAATTCCCATTTGGCCACATGTGACCCCGGTGGCTGAGCACAAAGACTGGGGGGTTAGATCCCCTAGGTGGGACTCAAAGGAGCAGTGCTTGGAGTCTTATTTCCATTTGACAGATTTCAGAGGAAAGTGAAGTTTGTACAAAAAATATAGAGGGACCATGACCTAAGGTTAAGAGAGAGGAGGGGAAAATGCCTGAAAAATTCCTTTTTTGTAGTGAGTGGCCTTTGATGCAGCACACTTTGTCTGCTGTGCTTTCTACATAGATGTCTTGGTCAGTCTCACCAGCTACGATCAAGGTATTCTGCAGTGCTCAGGGAAATACTAACACACCAAACTTGCTCTTAAGACCTACGCTGGGGGTGCCAACCCCAGTTCCTATGTGACAGCGATGGCTACAAAGGCATGGCTCAAATTATCAGAAACTTCATATCCTCGTGCATCCATGAAGAGATGCTAGAAGGAAAAGTCCTGCTTCACCAGGAAAACCTGTGATACAACAATCAAAAGTCAAGGACAGAAATCAGTGCTCCGTCTGTATACTTGAGAAACACAGAGGATGAGGTTTGACAATTAACTTCTAGAACTCATTCTAGAAAAAGTGCTCCATATCTCATTGCTAAGTACCACTAAGGTCACCTTCCAGGTCCTTCCCTGGGGAAAGTTATGCACTGATACCAGCACCTAGTCCACTCTTCATAGCAATTTTGGAGCTCTTTTTCTGGAATGGTCATCAGAACTGTCATCATATGACCCCTGATGTTCTTCCTGGATGTCATCAAAAATGTCTTCCTTTCAATATTTTCTTTATCTCTAGGTTAAAAAAAAAATCACTGGGAGCCAGATCAGGTGAGTAGGGAAGGTATTCTAATACAGTTATTTATTTACTGGCTAAAAATTCCCCCATAGACAGTGCCATGTGAGCTGGTGCATTGTTGGGATGCAAGAGCCAGGAGTTGTTGGCCAAGATTTTTGGTTAAGATTTTCTTGTTTTCTATTCATGTTTACTTTGTCCACTGTGCTTCTCTGCTGTGCTCAGTCAGCTGACAATTTTGATGCAGAATTCAGCAAAGTTTTGCAATGTTTTCATCAGTTCTACTCCTTACTGGCTGCCCTGACCTCTCTTCATCAGTGATGCTTTCTCTCCCCTCAGAAAAATGTTTACTTAACCAGGTGCTGTGGCTCACACCTGTAATCCCAGAACTCTGGGAGGCTGAAGGTGGAGGATTGCTGAATTGATAAGTTCAAGACCAGCCTGAGCAAAAGTGAAACTCTGTCTCTAAAAAAATTGCTGGGTGTTGTGGCAGGTGCCTGTAGTCCCAGCTACTCAGGAGGCTGAGCAGGAGAATCTCTTGAGCCCAAGAGTTTGAGGTTGCTGTGAGCTATGATGTCACAGCACTCTACTGGGGGCAAGAAAGTAAGACTCTGTCTTGAGGAAGGAAGGAAGGAAATAAAAATATTTAATCCATTTGTACACTGCCATTTTCTTCATGGAATTATCCTCATAAACTTAGACTAATGTATCCCTGATTACACTTCCATTCTTGCCAAGTTTAATAAAAACTTTATGAAAGTTTGTTCATTGATATAATTCAAGCTCTGACATTCTGACAGGGGCAGACAAAAACACACAACAACAATAATGAACATCACTCAGCAAGGTGCTGCCGTGCATTGACACAAATGCAGCTTTGAGACACTGATATACCAAGGCTATGGAATCTTACTGAGTTGTTGGTGCAGTGCTGCCAATATAAGCACAGGGGGCCAAGTTTGTAAACTTAATTGTCAGACCTTCATATAGTCCTTCACTTTACAAAGAATGCAGCAAACCAGACTTTATTTTCTTTGTCGATTTTAATATCATATCATCAGCCTCAATCTATGAGACCGTACATCTTAGCTCTGAACCAAACAAAAATCTCTTTCCCCATCAATGTCTTGTTTCAACTAAGTTCTCCTTTTCTGCTCCTCATGCATTGTGAACCCACATGCACACAGATATTTTTAGAGTCCTGTAATATTCTCTTCAATTCAGTCACAGAAAATGTATAAAACTTCTCTTTACTGCCCAGGAAGTACAGCTGATGCTCAAAGATATTCTCTGAACACACAGTGAACGAATGTATAGAATGAACGTGTGAAAGACAAAAGAAAAAGAAAAAACAAGAATAGACAAAATGAAAGAAAGGACAAAGGGGGAAACGTTGGTCACTATATGGATTACCAAATTCATTTCATAGAACCCCAGAGTAACTTCATCTGTTAGACCACCAAGTAACTGGGATTACAGGCCCCTCACAAAATGAGGTTAACACATGCTGCTTGGGCACCTGTTCCCTGAACTGCCCCAGGTCTTGGATCTGATTTCACCATGGTCCACCAGCAGCTGCCAAGTGCCAAATGCTTGTGGACACCTCTGGCCATGGCCAGCCACCCCCAGGAGCAGGAGGTGAAAGGTCCCATGTGTCTTGAGTAATCTCAGGAGGCGTGACTGGTCCCATGTTTTCTTTTCATGTCCAGATCCTTAGTTTGAAAAAAATAAAGTTTCTCAACCATGTCCACATCTCCTTTTTAGTGACTTTACTTCCTGCACGTGGATTTCAGCACAGAGTTATCGACAGTGAGCAGGGCACTAACTTCAAAATGTCGATTCAGGAAGAAATTGCCTGCATTTTTTGGTGCCTCTTGCTAATCTAGGATCATTTACTTGAGTCTTTTATTATCAAAAATCAAAACAGCATCAACAGTAACAACAACATAAACAAAAATTCTCTACTTGATTAATGTGGATTCAATAAGCCTTGGAAAAGCAGGCCTCCCGTGCTTCCTGCACCCACCACGTCCATGTGGGAACACTGGCCTGTTCACACATAACCGGCATCTCAGCTACCTGGCTCTTGTTCAAAGTTTTGTATCATAATTATAGCAGGCAACTGTGAAAGTGTCACTTTGCATATAACACTGATTCCAGATTAAATATTAATAAGTAAAGCATTTTATTTTTGATATGTTTTATTTTCAACAGTAAGAGTCACAAAAAGTCAGGCAATTTTTTTCTACGTGTGCTTGTACTAAGTATTACGTATAAAACATGGTACTTCACATCCATAACAACCCTAGAGAAGGAGTTTAATTTTTAGCTTCATTTTATAGGTGGAAGGCTGAGTTAGGTGCCCAAGTTTAGCGAACTGCTAGGTGCCCAGCTAGGCCTGCTGGCCCTGTGTCCGTGCCCCCTCTGAGGTGACTGCTGCCATCCTAGCACTCACCTGTTCTCCTGACTGGTGGCACAGACCAGATACTAGAGCCACGTGAAAATCTGTTCAAGACACACCTGCTTCCTCTGCTAAGGTCAGGGGAAGGTGCTGGCAAAGAGTTTGCTGGGAAAGCTGCTGTCCAGAAGCTTGTTAAAATGGGTGGTCTACATGCCTAGAAATAAGCACAACACTTACACACAGTAGGGCTGACCATGAACGTGTCCAGGAATGAATGAGTGAACAAGTGAACAGATGCACAGGGCAAAGTAGAACACGGACACGTGTGGGGCTGCTCTGCCCAGACAGGCTGTTGTGCTCCCGCCTCCTACAGAACCCACAATATTAGATGTGCCAGTTTACAATGATAGTAATTGAAAGCTATTGGAAGGGGAAAGTGTATTGCTAACCTCGCCCTGTACAGTCTGGAAGGACTCTACTTACACAGAATTGCTGGGAAGTTCCTGCCCTGGCTGGAGGTGACCTGGGAGAGGAGAGGGGATGAGTCAGGGGACAGTCAGGCCAGTTGCCCTTTCCCTCAGACCCCTCTGTGGCTGAAACCAGCTCCAGTTTTTCCTAAGTCCTCTTGACAACTCCTGTCCGTTTGCTGAGGACACCAGGCTTACCACACTTCACATGGCAACTCTGTGCACATACTGCCTGGAGCAACAGGCAAATAAACATCGAAAGATAAAGGAAATGGCTCTGTCCAGACTATTCTGTGGTTCCTTTGTTGTGAACAGGAAGTAACGCAACGGGGATGTGAGGGTAGCATGAGTCACTTGAATAGGAAACGGCTAATAGGGAGCAGGGGATAAAAACTCAATATGGTCATCCCTGAGGATGATACAGTGTTGGTTCCCGTAACAAAATACAAGGTCATGACGAAGAGCATTACAGAAAGACGCAATAGAATGTCGCCCTGTATTAACATGAAGGGATGTCAGTTGGGGTCAATTAGGCTATCACCATGAAACTGTGGCCAGCTTAGTCTCCAAAACTGTCAAAAAGCTAGTTCACAAGGAGGCTAAAATAACGGCCAAATGTTTGGAAAACAAGATAAATGAAGTATCTGTGTTTTTCCTCATTGAATGAGTAAAGGACTTAGGGCTTTTCGGTTTGGAGAAAGAATGTCGTAGGACAATTATAAATGATCATTTCCTCGATCCTTAGGGAACATAAATTGAAAAATGTTCTGAGGTCATGCTTTAGACCTTAATTTTTAATAGCCAGGGTTCACAGTTCTCTTCTTTAACCAGAAGAGATTTAGGAGTCCCATGAACTTCATCGGTATTATCTCCCTTGGCACCTCCAACATAGCGGGGCTGTCTTGCTAACAAGACTATGACGTTCCTGTGTAAACGCTCACTGTTGTCCTCTCAGGCATCCCACAGTGGTTCAGCAACACTTGACTAAGCATCTCTGGCTCTCATCGAGGCCCAGGGAGGGCTTCAAAGGTACAGAACCTAGTCCCACCACAAATGGCATTGAGATACACCACTGTGACAATACACTCACATCACACCCCAAAGCCATGTCCTGCCTGCTGGAAGGAGTCCAGATGGGCACAGAGGTGTGGATTCTAGTTCTGTCTAATCTTATTAGCTGGTGACTTGAACAGAGCACTGCTTTTCTCTGAGCTTTGGTTCTTGCTTTACAAAATCAGAAAAGCCAGCTGCTTGGGAATAAAGGCTACTTACTACCTACATGACTGTGCCCTCTAGTCAGCAAGCTGCCCCACCATGAGGGGCCCACACAGCAAGGTGATGGCTCAGGAGTGGACTCATTCACAATAGCCGGGAAACCAGAAGGCGATCTCGGGACCAGACAGTTACTGAAGGCAGTGACCAGGGAGTCTACCCTCACATATCATTTTCTTTACAAGGGCAGTAACCAAAAATGCCCAGACTCTCTAGAATTAATGAGGTGACTGAGTATGCAACACAGGATCAAAGATTACAATGCAGAGGGAGGAGGGGAAAATTGGTGCTGCCATTAATATCATAATCTAGATGTTGGGTTTTAATGACTTGGACGGTGCAGGAGGGTGAAACATTTGACTTTTATGGTTAAATGAGCCAAAATACTGATTGTCACAAAAAGACAGCATATCACCTATCTTAAGGTTTTAAGTCATTTCCACAGACAAAATATCTGTGCACTAAAATTGTCATTAACTGGAAATTAAAGGAGCTTGGAGTGAGTTGGAACACAGTACACTGTGATTTGCCAGTGAGCCTTTTTCCATCATTTATCCTGGCGAGAACATGAGGCCTGTTTTCTTTTACTGTGGCTGTTTTGACGGCTCAGCTTTTGTGTGTAATCTGAACCAGGGCCTGTGTTGAGGACCTCATTCTTCATTCCAAGGAGATAGCAGAGAACTTCAATAAGCAAAAAAAGTTGAAGGTCACAAAAGAGGGTATGTGTCTCATAACACATAAGCAGAAACAATTGAAAGTGACAGATAACGTGAAACTCTCGGATTTCAGAATGGTGCTTACCTAGAGGAGGCGGAGTTCTCCCTGGCCTGGGAGCAGAGGGGCCGCACCCAGGGAAGAGTAACAGAACGTGGCCACCTTCAGAGTCACGTGGAGTGCAGTGTTTCCAGCAACTTCTTAGAAAGATCCGCCAGCACTTCATGAATCATCTCACATCTCTAAGACGAGAAAAAAAATTAGCAGCACTGACTGAGGCGTAGGCCTTCCTGGGCCATTTTAAGGGAACGCTCACTTCAAAGGGACAGCCCAATAAACTCTGTGTCCACATGTGAGAAGTCTGCTCAGATTTCCTCAGAGCCTTCAAAAAACCAAAAGCACTTTGTTTTCAGATTTGAGGTTTAAGAGCTTATTCTTGCAATCCCAGGTCATGGTTCTCAGCTGGACCAGGATCATTTGATTCTGAGGTCATTATCAACAGCGCACTTTGAGTCCCCGCCCTCAAACACTTCACCCTTGCTTCTGTTTTCTTCAACAATAAAGTCTTTTCCTGTCCCTAGAAAATGATTTCTAGGAATTGCTTGACTCTGAGTCCACAGTTTGGAAGGAGGCAGACGTGGAACACGGGCAGGCTGGAGAGCCCACCAGTAAAGTTAAGTTCAAGTGGTGTCGTTCCACACTAATCAGAATAATGAGGTCAGAAATGGAAGAGGAAATGGCTTCGCTTTAAGTGCCCATTATCTGACGCCAGTTGACCCAGAAATGCTTAGGAAATTGGAAGTGTGTGAGCCACAGGGTGGGGGCACGGAACTCAATATGGTCATTGTTACCCACTCCAATGTCAAGGTTTCCCGGGGAGGAGGATTTTCAGACACAAATTACAGCCCTTATTAGTGAGTGTTGAAAATGATTCTGGAAACAAGTCTTTGTTTAATGCTTCCAGAGGTGGGCAGACCACTGTTTCAACAGTACTTACCACAGTGTATAAAATTAAGACCAAATGCCAGTAAACAATGCACGTTCTTTTCTGTGTGAATTATTCTTTCTAATAATGCAGTCGGCGTGAGATTGAATTTCAAGTCCACCTAGAGAGCTATATGGAAAATGAACAACTTGAGCTTTGCAGGATTTAGTTTCATCCAAAATACCCTGAAATTTTCTTTGTCTCCATATGGTGTCTTTGTCAATTTAACATGGTTAATGGCCGGGAATGTCGGGAGCCACGTGGTGCTGGAAGGCG
>NW_003852528.1:1499594-1501354 GCF_000181295.1 Otolemur garnettii | reverse complement strand
ATGGTTATTATTATGTAAAAATTCTCTTGTGCCATTCTGATATCCCACCCCTACACACACATACCCCCCACCACATCTACAGAGAGGGCTGTGCTGCAAAGGCATCCACTTTCCAAGGCTTTCTGGGGCAAGTGTCAGCCAGAGCCTGTCCATTCATGGGCTGGGCATCCCAGTCCTCACTCTCTTAGAGGGGCTCGGAGTGAGTCTGCATTTCCACCAGGTGCCCTGGCAGCCCAGAAAGTTGATCGGATGGAAGCCTTTATGGAAGACCCAGCTCAGACAGCTCAGCAGAACTCAGTAGAGCAGAGTCACTAGCAGGGCTACAGCTACTAGAAAGATGCCCCCCTGGGTCTGGATGGCTACAGTGGGCACTCTGGAGCCAGCCTGCCTGAAGCTGAGCCCTCTGGCTCTAATGCTGTGGCCTTTGGAAAGTTACCTACCCTTTTCCTATCTGTGAAATGGGCACCCATCTTTCAGAGCTCATGTGAGGGCAAAGTGAGGCAATATACTTTTTTTGTGTGTGTGAGGCAAGATACTTAAAGCACTTTGCAAAGTAACTGGCATGGAAGAAGGATAAGCAAATATAAACCCATATCATTCCTTGCCTGTCTGATGGCCAGGAGTCTAATACCTACTTCAGAGGCTGTTGTGAAGATGGAGGGTCAGGCGTGTTGTGTCATAGCTCCTCCTCATGTAATAAGCACACAGTGACTGCCAACAGTGGGGGCCACTGCTGTTACTGTTGTCAGTCTATAATACTGACTGGGTAGCTAGTGACCAGGTACCTCATCTTGTAGGCATGGTCCCATAGAGGCCAGGGAAGCCCAGGAGAGGACAGCAGGAGACGTCTTGGCCATCAGTTCTGAGCAAAGCCTCAAGAAAGGAGTCAAGCTCTGAGTCCAGGCAGCCTGGCAGAGACACAGAGCACAGCAAGGTGGCCATGGCCCTCCGGATGTCCAAGGGAGATCAGAGGCAGGGCTGAGCACCCACAGCGGTTGCAGGTGCCTCTCTGCTAGTTACAGGAGTCAGGCCATCATTAAATTTCCTTAGCATTCTATTAGGGTCTGATCAAACAGAGTGATCAATAGTAGGCCCTTAATAGAAAAGGGTAAGAGGCTGATTGGAGACCGCGTCTGCTGAAGGAAGTGCCATCAATTGCCCGTCTGAATTAGCCAGCTTTCTCCAGGGAGATGGGACTAATGGTTGTCCACAAATATCTAAGAGGGGGTAATTATGAGGATTGGCTCAAGAGATGTTGGAGACTGAGTAGTCACACAATCTTCCATGTGTAAACTGCAGAACCAGAAAAGCTGGTGGTGAAATTCAGTCTAAGTCCAAAGACCTGAGGACCAGGGGATGTAGGAAGATGAAGGACCCCGGAGTTCTGATGTCCATGGGCAGGGGATGGATGACCAGCCCAAGAAGAGCCAGCATCCCTCCCGCCTGCGCCCCTCTTGTGTCAGGCCCTCCCTGGCTTGATGACGCCAGCCCACCCTGGTGCGCATGGGTCTCCTTTGCTCAGTCTACTGATTCTAAGGCTAATGTCTTACAGAAACACCCTCGTAGACACATCCTGAAAAACTATTTCACCGGCTACTCCAGCACCCCTGAGGCAGGTCAAGTTGACACTGAAAACTAACCATCAATCCACACATTGTCTCCTGTTGTGATAAACATGGCTGGACCAGGGACAGGGTTCAGGCCTCATCTGGATCATGGTTTGACCAAGGTCCAGGGCCCCACCAAGTTCAGAGAGGGAT
>NW_003852528.1:1495395-1499284 GCF_000181295.1 Otolemur garnettii | reverse complement strand
CCAGAATAAATAAATAATAAATAAATCCAGAAACAAAATGCTCCAACCCCTCCCCTTGAAGATATTTAGCACAACTCCTATTTTCCTTTCAAGGTGAGGTAATCCTGCCTAGTCCTTAAAGAGCTTCTTAAATGCCGGCAGACCCCGATTAAATGTAGATTCCCCAGATTCCCATCCATAGAACCCGGTGTCAGAGGAGGTGGGTGTGTAATCAGGCTTAGCACCACCTACCACTCCCAGTTGGGCTTCAGGAGCCCAGCACACAGGAGCACCAGTGGACACCAGTGGACCGGGTGATGTGGAGGTGACCACGGTCCCCTCCATGCAGCAGAGGACAGCCACCAGGTTCATAGACACAGTCATAGTGTCTGGAGGTGGGCCAGAGCACAGTGTCTGGGAGGTGGGCAGGAGACCAGGGAAGCAGAAACTTACCTACAGAGCAGACTCAGAGGTGTCAGACGCGGACAGGCACCAGCCCTGGAGTCTCTGTCCACGGAGAAGTTAAACCATCTCAGGTGCCCTTGGCTTGAAGCCCACAACACCAGTGTTCTCCAGCCTTCACTTCCTTCCCCATTCCCTTCAACGGCTCTGTGACTATGACAGGGCAGGGCAGTCACCTTTACCACATCAGATCATAATTTGTTTTGGCAAGAGTTTTAAAAAAATGGAAATATCTTGCTGATTTTAACAATGGTACAAAGAGTGCCTGATTCCAAGAAGCTCTTTGTGGGTTTGAAATTTAGGGTTCTGAATATTTGGGCACCAGCTCTGCTAACCCACAGTGTCCCTTGGACAATCCTTAGTGACCCTATGCTTGACTGAATCTAGGGTGAAGACAGCTGGAATGCAGGAGCCAGGAGACCATCAGAGGGGGCAGGACCCCCACTGTCACAGCTCATGACCACAGAGTTCCCAAGAGGCCATGATGACCAGGTGGACGAAGGCTGCCTGGAGGATGGCAGGGCCTGCTCATTCAGTCTGGCTGTGCCCCGTACAAGCCCAGAAGGGCAGAAGGCAGAACGCTCTGCAGGGTGGACTAGGGGCTGGTGTGGGTGCACAGCTTCTCCAGGGGAAGACCTTGAAGGTGACCATAGTGATACTCAGCAATGAGGCACGTAGCACTTCTCCTAGGATGAGTTCATGAACTTCATTGTCTAACCTTGTATTCTTTAAAATGAAAGATGGTATAAAACTATCACGGAAATTTTTTGCAGGGAACTGAAAGGAACTTGACCTAAGGAATGAAATTCTGCGCCCCGTCCATCCAACTCCACTAATCTGGAAGGGGAAGCTTAATGGGAAAATTCTAAATGTTGTTGAAATTATCAGGTTGTGATATCAATATCGGGTGAGTTACAAGTTGGGATTCTCATGTTTACGTCCCCGGTGGGTGTCTTACAGCTAGGCCTCACCAGAGAAGTTCTACAGACTTTTATCTTGAGAATCAACCCCTTTTCCTCTCCCTGACCCTTCCAGGATGGCACAGGAGGACTTGGCACACACCTCCACCTGTGCAGCCTCCCAGAGAGTGACAAGCAGCGTCTTTCATATGCGTTCTGTGCTAATAGATGGGATCTTCAAAACAACTCAGTGGACTGGTCATCGCTCACTTTTCCAAGGTGGGCCCCAGGCTCCCCATCCTGAGCTGAGAAGCCTCCATCCCCCCTGCCCCCACTGCACACACCTCCCCACAGGAAAGTGCCCCCACTGGAGCTGCAACACAAGAAGTGCTCCTGCTGTGCTTTGGTTTTCTGTGAGGACTATTTGAAAAATAAACTCTTTTGGATTTAAAGTCTTTCAGTGGCATATGTAGAATAAAAGTTATAATTATCAGTAATAGTAAGAATGTCCTAAGAGGGGGCCTCACAGGCAGAGGGAACACTGTGAAGAGCCGGACAGCAGGGGTGTGAGTGGCTAGGCCTGGCTGTTGGTGGGGCAGAGGGCCTTCTCTGCATTGAGTGACGACAGCCAGGCACACCTCTGTCCCATGCAAGAATTCATTTAATTGCTAGCCTTCCTAGGCATTGGGTATTGTCATTCTCCTTTTACAGATAAAACCTGAAGCTGATGGTCTTCTCTGAGATCCTATAATGAGCACACAAATGTGTGGTGATTTTAAGTATCTCCACAAGGCTTAATCCTCTCCCTCTTGAATGTGGGCTGGACATAGTGACTCTCCTGCACTGCAAAGAACGTGACAGGAGTGATGATGTGTGACCACCAGTCCTAGGTCATAAAAGGCGTCACAGCTTGTTTCTTTCTCTCTCTGGGATCATCCATCCCCAGGAAGCCAGCTGGCCTGTCATGAAGATACTTACACAGCCCCATGGAGAGAGCCACGTGCCCAGGAGCTGAGGCCTCAGCAAATAGCCGGCAAGGAACTGATGTCTCCCGCCAGTGAGTGAGAGTGAGTGTGGATGTGGGCTGTCTGCTCCCTCGAGCCTGCAGATGACTGTGCTTCCAGCCGACATCTTAAGGACACCGTTGTTTTTTTTTTTTTTTAGGGTACAGGCAAACATTTTGTGTACATCCTATAACAAGAAAGAGTCCCAGACATGCAGAGAAGGACAAGGCAGAGGGAACCGATGAGGTTTCCAAAGGCTAAGAAAGGTTGGGGGTGGGGAGCAGTTCAAAGAAATGCGAAAACAGAATCCTGCTTTCAAAAATAAAATTTTTAAATGTTTGGGGCTAAAATGGGTGACCTCTTAGAAATTGAATGTGGGGGAATTAAAAATTTCAATAGAAAAGTTGGAAGATAAAATTAAAAAATTCTTCTAGAAAACAGAATCCAAGATTCTAAGACTGAAACATTTTTAAATAAACATGTTAGAGGTTCGATCTAAGAGGTCCATCATTCAACTAAGGACAGTTATAGGAAGAAAAGATAATGTGAATGAAGCAGAGAAAGTTATTTTTAAACAGTATTAGCAAATATTCCTGAACTAAAAGAAGCTTCCAGAATGAAAAGGCTCAGCCCAATGAATAAAATAACTAATAATAATAAAAGACATGTCTAGACATATTATAGAATTTTAGAACATCTAGGATAAAAGGAATCTTCTAAAACCTTCCCCAACCCCCCACAAACATTCAAATACAGGGGGTCGTGTGGGCAAGATGTGAGAGGGGCTCTTCCCCACCCTGAGACCAGAAATCGGGACTCAGTGCACCAAGCGCAGAGGTTTCTAGTCTGGAATTCTCTACCTTGCCAAAATACCAGTCTAGCCTTTGGATATAATAAAGGCATTTCCAGACATGCTAAGTGACACAATTTTTCCTTCACACATCGTGACACACGCTTCTTTCCAAGGCCCACAGTGGATACACTCCACCAAAAGGGACGGGCCAGCCCCAAGCAAAAGGGAGCATTGGGGTGTCTGAAGCAGGGGATAGGCTGAAGGAGGGACGTGGACAAATTCTCAGGCAAACAGTGAAGAGAAGCCGCAGGTCAGCAGCCGTGCCAGATCTGGACAGCGTACACTCTGGACTGGGACAGGAGGATTGAGGGCTCCAAGAAAAATATCAAATAACTAGAACACCTAATGTGTCTGACGTAGGACAAGTTTTGTAGAACCATTAGACCACTTCATGCTGAATTAGTGATAGGAGCATTAAAAAAAGGAAAAATAAATAAAAATGTGACACAATGATTAACTTCAAGAAAAATAAGTCGTAGCAAAGAAAATAATCAGAATACTATATTATGTGGCTTGCCTGCAAACAATATTTACAGAGCCATGATGATTCAAACACAGACAGAGATTAAACAAAATGGCCATGTAGCTAATATTGTGGGGGTAAAGGGAGTTGGCGTGTGCCTAGAGGAGGACTGGAGTGGCAGAGCCAAGAACTTGAGCTAAACCTTCATCTCTCGGGATGGGAAGTCAAC
>NW_003852528.1:1486373-1495015 GCF_000181295.1 Otolemur garnettii | reverse complement strand
AAAAAAAAAAAAAAAAAAAATTATGTACAGGTAAACTTTGATAAAAATAAAATTTAATTAAAAAGAATATGACTGTAAAGCTAGGAATTAGAGACAATCTAGACCATTCTAAAGCATGTTGGCCATGGGAGGGAAGGAATCCCACTATCCCCAAGCTCCCATCCCCAAACCCAGCTCACGACACACACACACCTTCCTAACTACTTTTAAGTATCTAGATTTTAAATACGAATGAGAAGTCATTATACATTTGGGAAAAGTCCCTAACATGAAATAGAGACTTGTAACCAAAAACAAAGAGGAGGGAGTGAAAGACAGTCTAAGCTGAAGAAATGCACAAAAAGAAATGTACAAAAAGAAGAAAGCAAAATATAGTGGTCCCTGCAGTAAAATGAGAGATCTGTATGTGTCACTCAAGAACCAAACCCAACTTTTAGAAAAGGAATATGAAAGAAAGGAAAGAAGGAAGGGAAGGAAGGAGGGAATGAATACCAGGCCAGAAAAAAAAATTCAAGAGCCGAACAGAATCTTGTAAGCAAAAAACGTGATAGAAGATGTGGAAGACATGGCTGAGAATATCGGCCAGAGAACAGAAGAACAAAGAGATGAAAATTGGTAAAGAAAAAAACTAGGAAGTTAGAGGATACAATCACGAAGATTAATATGTAACTGAGGATTTCAGAAAGAAAGGAATGAGACAAAAATAAAAATGAGAAAATAATTCCAGAAAACTTTCAAGAATTAAGAGTATGAGCTTGACAGCAAGGGCCCACCAAGTGCCCAGGCCAGGGAAGGAAAAGCAGACCTAGGTCAAGGGAAAACTTCAGAACAGGAAGGACAAAGAGAAGACCGGGTACTTTCCGAGGGGGCTTATCACCTGCAAAGGACCTGGACTCACGAGCAAGGACTGAAGTCACATCCACAGCCGTGACACAGAGGCAGAGAGAAGCCCTCCACCCAGAACTCTGTGCCCAGCCACACTCGCCAGGCTGGGAGGGTGGAAGGACGCTGCCTTTTGACCTGCAAGGTCATAGGAAGTTCACCTCTTACCCTTTCCTTCTCAGGAAGCTGCTAGATGAGCTCCACCCGGAGGGGTAAAGTGGGACATCCAGCTATTTTTCTTCTCTGATGCACATTGGAAGAATAAGAGTTGCCTTGGGCAGTGGAGTAAATACAAAAACACTAACGAAAGCTGATGAGCCGGAGGAAAAAAGAGTTCTGTGTTTACTTTTCACAATATCCCACACCACAGATAAGCAAAATCGTCCTCAAATAATTCACAAGTGGCCCAAGGGCTACAGGTTGAACACCCCTGCTCCAAGAAAGAAGATGCCGTGACAGGCACAGGACACAGGCTCCTACCCAAGGGAGAGGCCCAGGAAGGCCTCCCTGAGTGATGGCCAAGGGCCCTCCCAAGACACCAGCCAGGCAGCAGCCACCAGAGCAGAAACCAGGCCAGACAGGTGGTGAGAGGCCCTGGGAGGGAGGCTGGATGAGGGTGACAGTGAACCTGGTGTGTTTGTTACATTGTGAGAGAAAGAGAAGGGCAGAAGGGGAACAACATGGCTGGCTCTGAGTAGCTGTCCCACAGTCATGGGACTGTGCGTCCTGAGTGTGACTCTAGTGGCCCTCCCACAGCTCTGCAGAGAGGGGCCCTGGTGCAGGTTAGGAGAGCCGCAGAGAAGGAGAGCCAGAAAGGGGAGGTCATAGAAATGGGCTCACTACCTCTGACCTCACGCTTAGAAATAGTAAAGGTGGGTAGTTACAGCTTTTGTAAAGCCAGTAGATAATGGTAAATACTGAAAAGGAAATCAAGAAGTGTCAGGAAAAACCATGTTATTTGAAATATAGAAATAAATACCAAAGCAATAACAGAGGGTTAAAAGTGGTCCCCTAAAGAGCAGGCAATGCCTACGTGTGTGGGGCGGGGAGCTGCCGGACGGAATGCATGGTTCTCAGTGTGTGCCTTCAGGGGAAGTAAGAAGTTTTGTGTTTTATAAAAATCTCAAAAGAGCGTGCATTGCTTAGTCTAGTCTATGAGACCATCCACTTAGAAACAAGGGTTTTTAATCTTGTCTAACACAGGAATAAAGAGGGTCTCTGGCAGGTAGGAGCAAAGGAAAAAAATGCTGCAACTATGAATGCCGAAAGCAGGAAACATCCCTTCTGCTCCCTGTGGACTAAATCAGAAATTTTGGCAGAGAAGAAATAACTCAGAGGATTCAGCATCTCTAAAAAAACCAAAATAATCCTGAACTCGGCACTCCTGGGCAGGTAAACACATGGTCCATATCACAGTGCTATCTGAAGAGGGTACTCAGAGTGTGCGTGGACACGTCTGACGACGCCGTCACCACGTAGGGGAAGTCACCATGTAGGGGAAGACATGGGGGATGGAAAGCCTGTTTGGCCCAGTGAAGGACATCTCAAGTTCGCCAGTAGCTCAGTGTCCACAGAAACAATTCACAAGGTGTCTTCCCTACCCCCTGCACTTTCTGTTACTTGAATTTCTAGCAGTGATCTTGGAGGCATCAGGAATCGTGAGGATTCACAGGAAACATGATGGTGGGGAAAGAAAGGTGATGCAGGCGATGGCTGGGAACAGCTGGAGATTTGCGTGACCGAGAGCAACGTCACCAGCTCAGGGTCGAAATTTCTCCTCCTCCTCAGCCTCCTGCAGTCAGACTCAGGAGTAAAGCGAGATTTGTTACCCCCAGTAAACCTGAGCTTCCACTTCTTCACCTGTAAAAGTGATGTCAGAATCATGGTCCCGCCTCCTTAGATGTTTTGAATTTAAAATCTAGGGAGCTCATGGCGGTGCCAGGCCAACCCTGGAGTGACAGGAGGCATCTCCAGTGCCTTCTGGCTGTGCTGAGGCTTTCAAGTTGCCCTCATCACCAGCCTAGAGTGCTGGCAGTCCCCAGCTCTGCCACTCCCAGCAGGAGAGAAAGGGAAGGGTGAGGGGGTGAAAGCTTCACCCAAGAACCATTTTCCATCTCCCCCCTCTTGCGCCCGAGGACCCCGCACGTACAGAGATGTTTCTGCGGCAGGAGTCGTTTAACAGTAAGGTCAACACATGAGCGTTTACGTGGGGTGGCATGAAAGTCAATACTGAAAACAGCGGCCCACTCGTGAAGTGGAAAGCTTAGTTCAGTGGCTCTTAGCCCCGTGGGTCACCGTGAGAACATGGAAGAAAGCGGGGGTCCTCTCAGCAGAAGCAGGCACCAAGAAATAAGCCAGCGGGGGCTCAGCAGCTGACCACACCCATGTGGCCCACCCATGGAGTTCACAGCTGGCATGACCAGAGCTGTTTAGCTAAGGAATTGGGGAAGGGTGGAAAGGTGGAGGCGGGGCTGACATGGTTCTTGCATTATCAAGATCTCGCATCTCTGGCAAGTCCTCAGGCCAGTGTGCCTGGCCCCTGCACCCTGCTCCCCCAGGCCCCGAGCACCATCTCCCTGCTGGCAGCTCCTGGTGACATCACAGGTACTCTTCCTTGTGTGATTCCTGGTAGCTCCGCCCTTCTCTTTGCTACCAGGGGACTCTGCCTCACGTCCCCACTGCTGCCTACCCCACTGTGCACAGGGCACAGAGGTGAAGCCCATGCTGTGACCTGGCCACTGCTGTGGTGACACCCTTGATTCAGAACCTCCAGCTGGGCTGCTGGAGCACAGGGACTGTGCGCGTGTAAGTTTTTACTCTTCTAAGTGCTCAGCTTAGTGGTGATGGGTACTCAGCAGTGGAAAACTAGCATAGCATGACAGACAAATCCAGGAGACACAGATGCACATAAAGATGTGCCCCCCCCTTTCCTCTCTGAGTCCCCCACAGGAATAACCAGCTGAGGTTCTGGTGTACACCCTTCCAGCCCATTATCCTGCCAATAATGGGCTTACGGCCTAAAGGAGGCTGTGGGAATTTGCAGAAGCCACTGAGTAGTGACACCTGCATTAGAATTGCACTGTGGAAAGATCAGCAGGGCAGCCTCCAGGAGAGAGTGACCCTGGTCAGGTGAGAGGCAGGGTCAGTGGCCGAGATGGAAATGGATGGTGATGGGGAGGATGGAAAGTCACAGAACAGAGGGCCCACGAGGACCCTCCCCTCCTCTGGCCTTCATGTGCTCACCTGTAAACACGTTCGGGAATCAGTGGCTCATCTCAGGGATGAATGAATCTGTTGCTGAACTAGCAATACTGATTCAATCTAACCATCAAATTTTCAAAGCAGCTGGCAGAGGCCAGAGGACAGTCCCTGCTGGGTGGCTGACAGAGAGGAGGTGGAGCTGCAGGGCACCTGGCCTCTCGATGTCAGCACCTGCTGTCTGCCCATTTCTGAGCTGTGGGTTTACAGGCCTCCTAAACTTTCTCAGCATCCCCATATGAGAGGCACCTTCATGACACTTAAGTCACAAATTAGAGGGCACGTTCGGGTGGTGTGGCTGTGGCCCCACTGTACAAATTAGAATGGGGGATGCCACCTCCACCACCAGGCCAGATCCTGACGTGCTTGTTCTTGTAAGGGCAGCTCGCAGGAGCCAGCCATGCTAGTTTGTTTACATGTGGGTGAGAGGAATCACTGCCATCAAGGCCTTATCCCCAAAAGACACGTATCATCTGTCCTTGATAGGAAAAGCGTGCTGACAGCTGATCTAGAATGGATGGGGGAGCTGAGCAGCCAGGAGCTGGCCGTGCAGCTCCACTCTGACTCCAGGGGCCTGCGCTCTGTTGTGGGCCCAGCAGAGTGGTCATGGCTTGATGCTGTCGTCTGCATTCCTGCAGGGCAGTTCATGTGATCGGAGGTCTTTAGAGGTTCCCAGCATGGTCTGCAGAAGGCCAAAGGCCAACAGGAGCCTGGCAGGAGGGCCCTGGAGGGTCCAGTTACAGACCTCAGGTTTGCCGAGCTCTCATCTGTGTAGGCGGGAGGGGTGGGCTCAGACCTCTAGCCCCAGGGACGTCATGGAGCAAACCCAGCCTAAGAGCAAGTGACCTCCTGCAACTGTGCTGCTGGGTTGGTTTGGAGAAGCCTCTCATCGGCCACCCCCAACCAGCCTGCCATAGCCCACATGCAGCCAGCCCATGTGACTGGGGAGAATCGATTTCCCCTGTTTGGAGGTTGCAGTAGTCTCTGGCCTTAGGCCTTTTATAACCCTAAAATCTGATTCTCTCTGAGCATGGTTTTTTAAAGCCTGCCTTCAAGGTTTAAACTGCCCCAACCCAGAGACAGAGCAAAGAGTAAAGCAGAGGGCGTGGCTGCTGTTGCCCTGCCCTGTGGGCACTGTGGGCACCGTGGGAAGGTGCTGGCTGGAGAGAGGTAGGCTTAGGAAACGCACACAGGCTTGAGCCATGATGGAGCTCAGAACAGACACCAGCTTGGAGGATACCTCTAGCCAGGGGTGGCTTTGTCCAGACACCCCAGATCTGGCCTTGAGCCCCGCCCCCCCGCTTACTGTCCTCAGTCAGCATGGTCTTTCTGTCCTATGGCGGCAGCCTGGCATCAGAAAGTAAAACTACCATCCTGGGTCTTGCTCAGCTGAGGGTTGGCTTAGCCCAGGTGCCCGCTCTGCCAGGCCCAGGTGGTAGATGGGAGGCGTGTGCCTCAGCTGGTCCTTCCACCTTTAGACCCCGCCCCTCTGAGCCATGGCGGTCCCTGTCTCTGGGAGTTCCTGGTTCAGATGCATGTCATCCCGGCAGGGGCAGGGGTGGTCCTCCGACTCAGTGCAGGGCCTGCACCTCAGCAGGGACACCAGGCATGCCATCGGGGACACGGGGGACACAGCCGAATTCAGCGTCTCTGAGATGTGTGGTGCAAGGGAGCAGTTGCAAAGGTAAGCTCTGCCCCTAGGGGCTCAGCAAGAGCTCTGTACTAAGATGAGGAGGCTATGTTCACACAGTGTAGGTAACAGAACCAGCCCCCTAGAGACAGACGCCCATGTCCCAATCCCCAGGTCACTCTGCCTGTGTGACCTTACATGGCAGAAGGAAGGTTATCCTGGGTCTACAGAGGCCCTGGTAAGAGGGAGGCAGGGAGGAAGTCAGGGGATGTGAGGATGGAAGCCGGGGTGACTCAGTGTGCGAGGAATACAGCTGGGCAGGGCCAGTGGTGCTGACGGAGGAAGGGACCGGAGTCAAGGCCAAAAGCCCGAAAGGGAGTAAGGCCTCCCCTGTACCCCTCCAGAGGGAGCTGACACCTTTTAGCTCAGTGAAACCCACTTTGGACTTCTGACCTGCAGAACTGTAGAATCACACGTGTTTTTAAGGCACTAAACTTGTGGTAATTGGTTACAGCAGCAACAGGAAACTGATACCATGCACCTGGGGAAGGCAGTGTCCCCTGACTGGGAAGGCAGCAGGTGCACAGGGGAGCACGTCAGCCCAGGTGTCAGGGAGCCAACGGGGTGAACACAGCCACACAGCCCAGAGGATTCACGCAGGGGTGGCAGAGGCAGAGGGACCCATAGCACCAGGAGCTGTGTGGGGACTCTGCAACTTCTGTGTCCATAGGACAGAGCAGAGGAACGGGCAAGAGCCTGCCCAGTGCCCTTCAGATGGCACCGGGGAGCACCCGGCATGCTAACTCGATGGTGTTTTCCTTTAAATAACATGCTTTAGAAATGTTTTAATTATATCTACCAACAGCTGACTTATCTGTCTTCACTGACCACTCATCAATTAAGCCCATCAACTCATTAAGATCGAGGGAGGGTGAATGGTGGGATCACACCTATGGTGCATAATGCAAGGGCACACGTCAGATCTATTAGCATAGACTATAAATGTCTTGACACAATAACTAAGTAAATGAGATGAGGTATATATTAACCAGTGTGATGTAAGTGTTCCTAATTCTATATGAAATCAGCACATTGTATCCCATAAATGCATTAATGTATACATGATCTATGTGTTTATGATTTAATAAAAAAAATGTTAAGAAAAAAAAGAACTACAGTAGACACATGAACTTATGTGTCAAATCATTGTTCTGGGATTGCGAAATAAACCTGATGGCTAAATCAATTAAATCAAGAAATTGTGTTTTATGCCCTACCCCAATTTCCTACACCATAGTAGAAATATTCAAAGTTCTGAAAAAATAGCTAGGCACAGGGGCTCACACCTGTAATCCTAGCATTCTGAGAGGGTAAGGAGGGAGGATTGATTTCGATCAGGAGTTTGAGACCAGCCTGAGCAAGAGTGAGACCCCATTTCTACTAAAAGTAGAAAAACTAGCCAGGTGTTTTGGGGGGGCCCTATAGTCCTAGATACTCAGGAAGCTGAGGCAGGAGGATCACTTGAGCCCAGGAATTTGAGATTGCTGTGAGCTATGATGCCACAGCACTTTACCCAGGGTCACAGAGTGAGACTCTAACTAAAAAAATAATAATGATAAAATAAATAAAGAAGGAAAAAAAAAGAGAGGGAAAAAATTAACAGGCAAAGTCCGGAGAAAACTGGAAACTAAGAATGAGGCCAGCACAGAGGAGTGACACCTGTCATGGGGATAGCAGAGGTTTCTGATTAAGACACACCTGGGTTTCAACTCTGCTCTGCTGAGTTGCCCTGAGTAGCCCTGGGCATGGTTCAGACTCTCTGAACTCAGATTCCCATCTCTGAAAGAGGGGTGACAACCCCAGGGCCAGGAGTTGTCAGTGTGAATAAAATAACCAATGCGAATGCAAAATGCCCTCTGTAGCGCAAGCTCCTGATTATCCACAAGGAACACGTTCCGCGGAAACAAGCCCGGTGTCCATGCCAGTCGGCTGCAGCCTGTCACAGATGCAGCAGGGCCGAGGCTGTGCCAGTGCTGGGGGAGCTGAGCCCTGGGCATGGGCAGGGCGACTTTCACACGGGCTCCTGGAAACACACGTCTGCACTGACGGGAAGGTCTGTTCTGCATACAGTCCTGGGCTCTGAAGTTAGGAGGAAGCAAATTTCCAAACACACAGAGATTCCCGCAGGAAGGAACAGAACAAGGTCAGGGGATTTCAGCTGGTTCGTCTGCAGCTCCCTCCCTGCACGGCGGGTGGGTGGCTTTCCTGTGTAGCAGTTCCTTCTGACCCTCGCCAAGGACCTTGGCAGTCTCCTTTGTTGGGCTTAGTGTGACCTTCCTGACCCCACTGTCATTTGAGATGTCCCCATGGAGATTGCCAGACCTCCCTGGAGGTGACCTTTATGGTGTGGTGTCTCGGCCATTAGCATGCTCCCCAGACACCCACTTCCCCCCGCCCCCCCAGTTAGATCTGTGGACTGTATCTGGCAGGTATATTTTATTTCATGGGTAAATATTTTTTGAATAAGGATCTCTTCATAAACAGACATAATGCCATTTTAATGACATTCAAACTATTTCCATCAGCTATGTCTGACTTCTAGTCAAATTCAACGTCATGGAGGGCAGCCACAGGCTCCTGACAGAAAGGGACGGTAAAACGTAGAGTGGGGTTGCCTTGGGGCTTTTTAGCCAATCTTCAAAATCATCATCCGTGGGACTTTCAGAGAATTCCTCACCCTCAATGAGTCCAGCATCTCACTAGACTAAGATGGGTGGGGAGTCAGAGCAGTACACAGTGACCTCAGCATCTCACTAGACTGAGACGGGTGTGAAGTCAGAGCAGTACACTGTGACCCCAGCATCTCACTAGA
>NW_003852528.1:1481818-1484402 GCF_000181295.1 Otolemur garnettii | reverse complement strand
CTTAGAACCGTCCCCAGAGGAGCGGGGTGCTGTCTTGCTGCCTGATGGCCCTGGGTGCAGCACAGCTGACTGTGTGTGGTTCGCACATCAGTGATTTGGAGGCCAGCACACCCCAGTGGAAGGAAATACTTCATTAGACATAAATTGCAAGTCAAGTTCTGACTCATGGACCCTGAGACCTTCAGGCCATCCTCTCCAACATGGGGTGAGGACTAAGATTAGCTCTGATCACCTCACAGGGCCGTCCTGGTGGTCAAGACACACATGCACTTGCCCAGCGCCCAGAACAGAGCCAGGCCTGGGCGAGAAGGCAGGAGGGCGCACCAGGTTGGGCTGAGCTGATGTGGAATTCTGTTCAATGAAATCAGACCAGATGCAGCAGTTCCTCCAGCACACAAAGGTAAAACCTCTGCTCCCAACTGCTTTCTGGGGGAAGCTTTGAAATGCAGAGTACAATTCCTGTGTGGGCCCGTGTCCCATGGCACATCTGCATAAGCCCATGCTTTGTTGTGAAACAATGGTAACTTAATTGGCTCCTTTTCCCATTCATTACAATATTTCACCTTTGCATTTTCATTTAACAATGCTTTGATGAGTCTGGGCTGGCACCCGGCACTGGGCACTGTGCTGGGCGAGGAAGCAGCACAGTGGCCAACCCAGGGCTCCTGCCTATGAGAAGCTCACCAACGGAGACAGAGCCATGGCAAATAAAGAAGATGCTGTGATGGGCACAAGGTAGAGGTAGACAGAGCATAGCTCTGCTGGGAGGGGCTCATGGAAGGCTTCCTGGAGGAGGCGATGGTGAGTTTCACCTTGACCATGTGGAATCTGAAGTCCTTGCGAAGTGTAGTTTGCCAAGAGGCAGTTGCTCATGCAGATCTGAAGTTCAGGATCATGACCCAAGTGAAGTGATCAGGTGGGAGTCACAGCACATTCAGTGGTGACTCACAGGAATAGACAGGATATGAGCTACGGAAGAGAAAGATTAAGGACAGGAGCTTCACAAAGGCCCATGAGGATTTATGGATCTAGACCCTGTGGCCTCTCCTCTGTATGACTCCTAGTTACATCCCTGCTGGAGGCATCTGACCCTCACCCCCTCCTTTCCACTCCTCCTCCATCCGCCTGTCCCAACGCAGCTGTCCTGCCCACTCCCTTCTCAGTCTCTGACCAGCTCATCTCCAGGTGCTATTTCTTCCTTCCACTTTCCTCCTGCCTGGTCTTTTTATCCATAAAACACACAGAGGTCTATTGTGTTCCTATGTGCTACAGAGTGGGGCTGGGTGGGCTGAAGGTCAAGGTGGTGGGACACAAACCACAGGAATTGAGCAAGAGGTGAGGAGCTGGACATCCAGTCAGGGAGGCCGGGAGCCGAGGAGCTGGACATCCACTCAGGGAGGCCGGGAGCCGAGGAGCTGGACATCCAGTCAGGGAGGCCGGGAGCCGAGGAGCTGGACATCCAGTCAGGGAGGCCGGGAGCCGAGGAGCTGGACATCCACTCAGGGAGGCCGGGAGTGAGGAGCTGGACATCCACTCAGGGAGGCCGGGAGCTGAGGAGCTGGACATCCACTCAGGGAGGCAAGGCCAGGGGAAAGGAAGCAAACCAGAGAATGTGAAAGTGAAAAACGCCAAAGATGGGGGCCGGATGGAGACATGGACGGTGAGCCCGTTGCTGGTGGGGAGGGGCCGGGGAAGACTTATTCGGGAGCAGACCATGGTCTCTGGGGGTTCCTGGAGATCGCATGCTCCATCACAGGCCTCTGTTTCTGCCTTGTCCTGGGGGCTGCCCTGTGTTTGAGTGAGCCTCCCACCCTGGCCTGCAAGCCCTGTAAGGCCAGAAACCACATCCCTGGACCTTCCCCACACAGCCCGCCACGGTGGATCCCAGCAGTGCCGCTCTCGGCCTGTCTCCCTTGCGCTCTCTTAGGGAACGCATCCACTCCAGTCACAGCTCTCCATCCGGTGTGTGATGTTGGGTTCACACCCCGTTGCACCGACCAGAGGACCCGCCCAGCGTGTGGCAGGTGCCCGGGTTTGTAACAGACTCTGCACTCCCAGAACCACAGTGTCTCCCACTGACGGGGCCCTGTCTGGGCAGCCTCTTCCCCACTGAAATTACAGCCCCAGAGAGGGATGTATGCAGGGAGTTTATGCTGGGAACCCAACCAGGCAACCAGTGTGTCTCTAGGGACAGTCAGCAGGGAAAGGGGAGAAGCCGACATAGTCAGTGTGATCTAGGGAACAGTGTGACGTCGAGCTGTCCGCTCCCAGCAGGACATCATGAGCAGAGAATGAAATGTCTCTGAATTGTCCACCCCAAGGAAGAAAGAGACAGTGTGTACCCACCAGCTCCCACCACCTGTGGCTGAGGGCTGCTCCATGGGATGTCAGCTCTCATAAACTCTGGGGGTGCCCGGGCAGAAATGCCACGTGTAAGAAGTTAGGGGTGGCAGTCTGTTGGGGTGAGCTGCCATTAGGACAATGCTGATCAAAGTCACTGTCCTTCTCCCCAGAGCCATTGCTGGAATCAGGTAGGGCTGAAAACATGGTGGGGAGCTGCCCAAAGATGCCTAACACAGACCCC
>NW_003852528.1:1480732-1481559 GCF_000181295.1 Otolemur garnettii | reverse complement strand
GGTCGACCCCACCCCCCAGGGAACTCAACCACCCCGTCCTCTCATGAGTTCCCCAGAATTTGGCTTTCCTCACGTCACTCCCGGACCAGAAACCCGGCTGCCTGCTCCCAAGAAAGGTGAGGCAATACTTCAAAGGCCACATGGAGAAGTCTGGAGTGTCCTCCAAGAGTGACATCGTTTATAAACATTCACTTATTGAGTCTTTTATTTGGTAATGTGAGTAGGCACCTCCAGTCCCCGCTGCTCTGGGCCCAGAGAGCAGGACCGGTGGCAGCTGAACAGCAAGAGACACATCACAGACCACACACACGAGACAGTGCCCAGCTGTGCTGATGGTTCTGCAGCTACTGAAAAACAGATGAACAAAAACAGAAAACAAGGACAGCAGAGTGAGGGGACAAGAGTAACTGGGGCATGGGGGGTTGGCGTCAGCTACACAGTAAATTTAGAAAGTCTCTCAGAAAGGTGTGGCAGGCCTGTGACGGGCAGGCTGGGGGAGCAGAGAGAAAGTGGCACACCGATTTAGCTTGTTGTTGTTTAAACAGAGAGGCTGCTCCCACTGAGAAGGGAGGGGTGCCCCCCACACACACTCAGGAGCCCCCTTACCTTAGGCAGACCTGCTCGGGCTGAGCGTTTACCTGGCGCTGCACCTTGCAAGCCTCAATCCACTCCTGGAACCTGGAACCTGGAACCTCACACACCTGTCCCGAGAGCTGGCTCTGTACACACTCTTAATTGGAGGTTTATATCACTAATTTCTCTTTTTCCTGCTGCAAGCTTGCTGGGCGGAAAGTGGAAGCTAGAGGACGATAATCCTTACCATTGCC
>NW_003852528.1:1475286-1480517 GCF_000181295.1 Otolemur garnettii | reverse complement strand
GGCCTTGGGGTCTGTTCCTGGGACTAGCTCAGGTCCTACTAAGGCAGTGCAACCTTCCTAATGCCGCAACCCTTTAATACAGTTTCTGTGGGTTGCGACCCACAGGTTGAGAACCACTGTATTGAGCTCTCCATGGGAAACAGATGGCATGCTCAAATTAGGATAACTCAAGGAGAGTTAGGAAATATTTTTCCCCTACAATATGGGAAGCGTTCTGGGGCTGGTAAGGAATGGTGCAGTAGCCCAGGAAAAATGAGGGAGGGGCGGCTGCAGAAAGCCAGGGGAAAGTCATGTTAAAAAACCCACCCAGAGAAGCAGTGACTGCCAGCTAAGTGACACGGACAGGCAGGGAGGGGGCAGGGGAGTGAGCTCCCGACCGTGTTCTCTTCCTCTGAGCTCCCAGAGCACCCCTCTTGCCCCACCCTAAAGCCAGAGGACACAGGGGCCCTGGCTGCAGCCTGGTGGTCGTGCTCACTATTTTCTGTATCTCACGATGCTTGCATGTCTTGGGCTCATATAGGCCTAGAAAGGAAACCAGCCCCTCCCCGGGGTAGCTCACTCCCAGAGGCAGCCCACAGCTCCAGAGCTTGCCTTTCAGAGGCAGACACACCAGTGTGGAGGCCACTCCCTTTATCCAACTCACACACACCAAGCCAGTCTCCTGGGCCAGGATGCCGTCACCCCAGAACCAGAACCAAGCCAAGTAGGGAGCACCCTGTAGCCCGGAGCCCGTGGGATCATCCAAACCACCCAGGGCCAAGCCGCTAGGCTTATGCACCCTCCTTCACCCCATTGCCCCCTGGCCCTGAGAAAACCCCAGTAGAGGCGCCGCCTGGCTCCTGCTTCCCCTTTCTCCCTGTGTCTCCTACGTGACCCCTGTGGCCAGCCTGCCATGCCCCTCCTCTCAGGAACTGTAAATAATGAACTCTTCTTTCAAGGTAGCTGTGTCTGTCATCTCACTCTGCCTAATGAATAAGTGGCATTCGGGATATAGTTTCAAGCACAGCCCTCGCAGGCCAGCCCACAGGGCAGCAGAGGGGGAAGGTGCGAGCGGATGCCAAGCACCCGGGAGAGTCCCGGCAGAGACAAATTTCCAGCCTCCAGGGATCTGAGTGAAGAACACGCAAGGTGTGGGGACACAGCCTCTGCCAGCCATTCCCAGCCTCCAGAGGGGCCCAGCCCTAAGGTGCTGTCTGGTTTGGACTAACTGCCCTCTCTCTCTCCTCCCGGGCCCCCCACACCCTCGGACCCCTCAGGTGCTGTCTGGTTTGGACTAACTGCCCTCTCTCTCTCCTCCCGGGCCCCCCACACCCTCGGACCCCTCTGCACTCCCATCCCTTTGTCACGCTCCTTCTTGACTTGTGATTATTCCATCCAGGGGACGTTTAGGGCTGCGGAGTCCTGAGCCCCTCGCTGCTCCTTTCATCAATCCGCAGTGACCCCGCTCTTCTGATCCTAGCAGCTCGCTGTATATGTTACTGCACCCCAGGGCTGGGCATGTGACATAAATTTCTTTGTTTAACCCTGAAACCGCACCAGAGCAGGGAGTCTTTATCTCCACTTGCAGATACTTGAAACAAGGCTCTCTCTGAACAAAATGTGGGGCATTTAACAATGGACTTAGTCAATCACTGTCTCACTGCTGGCTTGGAAGGGCCGTGAGGCTCTGTAATGGCCTGAATTGTGTCCCCCCAACATTCACATTTTGAAGTCCTGACCCCCTCTCATGCCCCCCCACCCCATACCTCCAAATGTGATCAGATTCAGAGATAGGGGCTTTGTAGAAGTAGTTAAGGTGAAAGGAGGCATTAGGGTGGGCCCTCGTCCAGAGTCGGTGTGGTCTTCCTAAGAACAGGTTAGGACACAGACATGGGAAGGACAATGTGAGGACACCGGGGGAAGACAGAGGTTCTGGAGAAACCAACGTGGCTAACCCCTTGATCTAGGACCTGTGGCCTCCAGAATTATGAGAACATGAATGTCTGTGGTTAACCTCCCAAGTGAGGTGGCCGATGCCCCTCTGAGTGCTTGTCCCAACAGCACAGTGGCTGTGGCATATTCAGGATGGTTCTAAATTGGATTTCCTGACACGAAGAAGGACTTTCTCCTGACTCTGTGTTAAAGATTGGAAGATGATGACGCTTGGCACAGATGTGGGCTTGCCTTGGACCTGCCCCACGTAGCCGAGCTGGGCAGAGGAGGGTGTTTACCAGAAGCCTGTCTCCAGGAGGTCTGGGTGCTACTGTGCATCATGGTGGCACTGGCATGAGGGACATGCTGGCCCTCTCCATCACTGCAGGTGGCCTGTAACAGGCTCTTGGGGCACTTACATGGAAGTCCCAGGTACCACACTGTGGTGTGCCTCAGCACTGAGGAATTTTCCACATAAACCCCGATGGACTGGTCACTCTCATTTGGAAAGAGGGGCAGCCTCATGTGCCAATGGTCCTGAGTCAGCCACGCCCACAAAAGTACTATCTGGCTTTAGTTTTTTCTGCAAAACTTTGGCTATTAATCCGATGAATAAAGACCATGTTTACCTCTAATTGATAAGGCCTTGCCAAACTTCCTTTCTCCATTTTTAAATAAAACTTGGAAACGATGGTTTTAAAACAGAAGATCATTCTGAACCCACGGAACGAGTTAGTTTCTTGGTCAGTGTTCTGCTCTGTCCCCTGCAAATGTAAACAAACTTCCCAGACCCCCTCTTGCCCTCTCCAGTCAGAATAAAGCCACTTGTTGCCAGCAGCGGACCATGTGAGCGTAGCCCCATGACCGTGGTGAAAATAGAGTGACTCTGACAGTCGCGGTTTCTGGGTCTTGCCTCCTTCTGGGCGTCTGGCGTCAACTCCTCACATCATTCACTCGTCTCAATATAGATTCTGCAGGCGAAGCACACAGAGAAGTCTTCCAGCCAGACTGGTTTCTGTGACAGGTGTCGGTAGCCAATGAGTCTCTGCCCCGTTTATTATTTGCGTTAATCAGCAGCATACGCTCCACTCCCCTAATCTGCTTTGGGGGCCTCATGGCTGGACTGTTAGCTGTGTCCTCGTTCAACTTTCTGTCCCCTGGGGGCTCTGTAAGTCATCTGTGGCCCCGGTGAGGACGCCTTTGAGCAAACACTTTTCCTTTAGTCTGTGCCTTCTACTGCTGTTGGGGTTTGCAGCCTTCGAAGGTCAAGTGGCTCCACAGGCTGGTCCTCTTCTGTGGGTGTCCATGTTACGCAGCACTGTGGGGACATCCTAAGTCTGGGGGAGAATTCCTATCTGTAAGACAAAAACCTGGCCCAACATCCATTAAAAAAACAGAGAGCTTCAGGTCTTAAAGAAATTGGGGGCCACTCAGACCTTTCAAACTCATCGGTTCTCTGGAAACCCAGCACATTTGTAATCAAAACGTGTCAGTTACGTGGGCCAGAGCCACATGGATCCCAGGCAGAGTCAGAGACGGCCTGCCCCAGGGAACAAAGCACAGAGGAGGTCAATATATTCAGGGCCAATCTCTCATCTGGACACAGGACACGAGATAAGGGGGAGGTGGGGCTGAGATGGCGTGCTGCTCACTTTCAGAACCGGGTGGCTGGGGGCTGTGCCCTGGAGCTGTGCCCTGGAGCTTGGTAAGCGCCTGGCCACCCTCCAAAGGAGGAGGCTGCAGATTTAGCAAGTAAAAATACAGCCAGGTAAGTCTGAATTTCAGATGAACACGGATAACTTTTCAGTGCATGTCCTAAGTCCTCTGAAATTTATACTGTATTTTATACGGAAGCCTCAGAAGAGGGTTGGTGGGGATTCCAGCCACCACACTGCCCTCACCAGGGAAGTCACAAGAAGGGAGCACTGAGGCAAACCCCAGTTCAGAGGCAGGGAAGGAGGAGAAGAAGTCAGAAACAGAAGGGGAACTGGACCCAAGAGACAAGACCAGGACAAACGTCCGGAAAAGCAGGTGGAGTCTGACAGCCAGCACAGGCCACACGGCAGGCTTGGGTGTGCTCAGTGCCCTGCACAAATGGCAATGTGATGTCTGGAGCACTAGGACTTCACCTGATTGAGTCTAGAAGGAGATGAATCTGATCTCCCATCCTGAAGGCATAAAGGCATTCCTTCCCCCCTTGGAGATGTTGGTGCTGCAGCTGGGGACTAGACTCATGGCTGCGGTGACAAACAACAGCATCCCCCTGCAGCCCAGTCGGGCCTCCTTGTCTCCAAACAGGTGAGAACTTCTTACAGGAAAACACCTATACCAGTGTCACAGATGGTCTGTCCTTGGCACCTATTCTCCCAAAATATTAGTCAAAGGAAAAAAAGAGAGGAAACTTCAAGAAAGCATAAACTGTGAATTTCTAGTTCTGTCTTCTGGGACATTTAAACCAAAGAGAATGGACTGACTTTGCTCTGATGTCTCCATATCCCTCCAAACTCTAAATGAGCGGGAGGTTACTAACCACACAAATAGTTAGGGGACCCCTTAGTGACCACAGGAGACTCTCAGCAGGGCTGCTGCCCTCATCGCTTACCCAGCACCTGGTGCAAATTGTAATGAATACTAATGGGGAACACAGATGTGCACACAGGAGCACAGGCGTGTGTACGAGAAACATGAGTCATTTAATCCACAGAGCAACCGAGACACGCTCCTGACCATGCCCTGTAGCAGATGAGGAAACTGGAAGTGGGACCCAAAGAGGCCCAGTAACCTGCCCACCCGCAATTCACGCCTGGAGTGCAGGAGGGAGCTGGTAGACTCAGCCCAGCAGGTTCACATTCTCCCCACTGTGTGCTTGACAGCTGCAGGGGACAAAGTGTCCTGCCTAGTTAAAATGACACGATCCACTCCAAGTCTGGACCGGGTTCCCGAGCCCCCAGTATAGGCAGCGCAGACTGGGCCCTGTTGGGTAGCCGGCTTGTTGGTCCTGGGAGCTTCTTCCATCCGTTTCTGTCCTGGATGTAGGCAGATGTCTCGATGGATGCTTGAGCCGTGAGGGCTCAGGGCTACTTCATGATCTTGCCCATGACCGATCTTGAGTTCCCTGGAGGTCCCAAGATGTGCCCTTACAAGGTTTTATAAGGAGGCCCAGGGCCCGGCAGCTTTTCTTTCTCATGGTTACACTGGCCAGCCACATTGGTTTGGGCTGAGCACACCAACTAAGGACATTCTGCCTTGTCTTCTGAACGTTTAGGAACCGAGTGTCATGCCCTTTAAATAGATGGCATAACTGACCATGTTGGATTCAC
>NW_003852528.1:1462654-1475266 GCF_000181295.1 Otolemur garnettii | reverse complement strand
AACGATGAAAGCTACGCCTTTCCTTTAGCTGGTGGGACCCTGCGGGCATTATTTCCTACACATTTCTACCAGGTGGGAAAATAACGATCATGGTTTTCACTGGAACAATTATATATTTAGCATTTGCTAAATTTAAACTTCCTAAGTTTTCTCCCTCACTAAACAACTACACACAAACAAGATGCAATTTTTCTAGCCCAAAATAAACAGAGCAAATAGTTTCCCAGACACTGTGGTCCCTTACTGAGAGAAGAATGGATCCCTGCCACTGCTCTGCCCCCTGGGACCGGGTTCTCACACGGGCTGAGCTGGGGTAAGGGTGCCCGCTGTAGCCCAGATGCACAGAGACCACTGGGGTAATAAAGTCTCTGCTCTGTGTTACCCTTGGAAAGGTTGTTTGTTTTGATTTGTTGCAGCCTGGGTTTCTCTGTATCTAAAGCCAAGTTGTGAAAAAGGAATTTTCTGAGTCCTCACTTGCCCTGGATCAATAGAATCCGGGACTCTCAGGACTGGAAGGGGATTTGGAAGAAGCCCCTCAACACAACCATCCTCCTCAGGTGCCTTGGGGAGCTCTTTTAGGGGAGCTCTGCTTGGGGGAAACCCTTGCCTAGGTGCCTAACTAAAGCCCAGGAAAAGGCAATCCTCTTGCTCCGGGCTCCTGGAGAATGAATCAGCTGTTCTGAGCCTCCTCGGGACCCTCCCTTCCCTCCACCCGTGCCCCATGCTCAGCTCTCCTGGGCCACGCAGGACCTGTCTAATCCTCCTTCCACATACAAGGCCCCCAAATATTTGAAGGTAGTTATCAGATCACCCCCAGGAACAGAGTGCTAATTTCTCCTCTTACCTCAATGGCATTTGAAATAATTGCTAAAAGGATGAGTTATTCAATATGGTGACCAGATAATTGGTTAACCTGTTTAGTTTAGATCCTTATCTCAGTTGATAGTCAAATGCATTCCGGCTGGATTAAAGACAGAAGAATTCCTTTTATATGAAATCATAAAATAATGAAAATGTTTTAAATAGCTAGAAGAAAATGTTAATAAAAAAAATCTGGAACTCGGTATGGCCTTTCTAAGCAAACACCAAAATTAGAACACACAAAGAGCATGTTCATTGATTTTTCAATTGTAAAAATTGCAAGCATCTAGAAATTAAAAACTCATAAAAAGTTAAAAGTGAAAGTACACATTGGGAATATTTGCAGCATGTGTGACAAAAAGTTGGAATCTTTAATATAATGGGAACCTTCTCAAAATAGTAAGAGAACAGGAGTAAGTTACACAGTAATATATGACTTAGCTAATAAACACTGAAAGGTTTAATTTTTTCAGAAACAAAAGACATGGAAACTTAAAAATGAATGTGTGTCCATCTATTGGATTGGAGAAGAAAGAAAGCTATATAATGCCTAGTCCACAAGAGATCTGGAAAATAAAAGTTATGTAGAATAGAACGTCACGGTCTTTCTGGAGGGCATAGTGCCGGTTTGTCTCTAAAGACACATTTCACCCCAAAATCCCACAGCGGCCACTTATGCTAAGAAAACTATTTGGATTGTTGGCAAAAATCTCAGGGACAAGGCTGAATAACTAGAGTATTTAAATAAGAGTTGAGAATATTAAGTTCAAAGAATGGAGTCAAAACAAGCATACTTCCTGATAGTTTGGAAAGATAGGCTACGTCATTCGAAATGACATGGAGGATAGGTTTGCAACCTGCGAGGACCGTGCACAGTCACTGAGAGAAGCACGCTCCGTTGCAACCTTAAATATGTGCATAGAAATAATTCCAGAAGAACATCATTATCATGGACTATCTCTAGAAGATAGAGTTATAATAGCTTTTATTTTCTTCTTGCTTATCTGGATTTTGTAATTCTTCTCAAATTAGCTCTAAAAACAAACAAAAAACAATGAGGTAGCACTTAAGATCTGTCATATCAATAAAACAATAAAAAAGCCAGAAGCCCAGTGCTGGCGTGGTTGTGTGGAACGAGCACATTTCTACATGGACGGTGAGTGTGTCTGTTGGTGGGAATATTTATGGACACCAACATGACATGACTCGCCAGTAATCACATGAAGCTTTACTCCTGTGGACTGAGTAATGCACCTTGGGCATCAGTTCTCATGACTAGAACTTCTGTGTTCCGTATAGTATTACATATTCTGTGGAAAATGAGTGCTCTTCAGATAAGAAGCTGAACAAATGGTGGCATAAAACTGAGCTGACTATTCTGCCCTCATCGGCATTGTAATTGCCAACACTTAATAACACATAATGAGTTCAGTGTTCAAAATTATTTCTGAGTCACAAGAATTTTATTATGCTGGAATTATGTGTTCATATGCATACCAAGAAATGGTGGGAACCCCAGAGTGGACATGTGAAAGCAGTTGGATCTGTTGGTTTGGAGCTAGGGATGAAGGCTTCTGATATCTAATATTGGTATAATAATAATGTCATGGGGCTTTGGAAAACATAAAACAAAGGAAATGGGTTTAAACTGCTAGGATTTGCCCTTACTGGAAACTGTTTTGCATTGATCATCCTCTATTTTCTGACAACTCCCAAATCACTTGTATAATCATCTATCCTGGGAGTTTGCCTGGGGTCAATGTACATTTTATCAGTTCAGATACCTGGGCGTTGAGTAATGAAGATGGAATCGCTAATCCCTGGTGTTCGTTTCTATTAATAGAATAGCTACACTTAATCCTGTATCTTCCACCCATCAGCGACCAAACAGAAACATTACTGTTGCTCCCAAACACCCCCCTTCTGGGAGGTGCACTGCTCTCCTGCACCTGTTTGATCAGGGGTCGTGGACCCAATATTGATAGTTGAAGAAACAGAGTCTCATAGAAGTTAGGTCTCTGCTTAGGGTCACAGGCAAGTGAGACTGAGTCTAGACTTAACCAAGTCCAAGGTGGTCTCAACACAGGTTGGGTTGCCCTCAAAGTTAGGGTCATTAGTTCCAACATGAAATCTATGGTACCAACCAGCCAGGATCAGAATACTTATTAATAGGCTAACGGATTTTTCCACTCATAATGCCAGACGTGCTTTGGCTTCAGACTGCCTCAAATACCCAATCCAGAGTGCAAACTCTGTCGTCAGCTGTGATGGAGACTCCAAATTGAGCCCAGAATCTTCCTTTTGTCGCTGGGAACACAGCTGGACAGTGTTCCCCAGCCAGCCTTGCTGGGTGTGGCCAAGAGGCTGAGTTATAATAATGGATTCTTTGTCTCTTTTCCCCTGACTGGTGCCTGAATGTCAACACCCCATGTGGCTTTAGGAAGCATGAGTTAAAGATAGCAAAGCCAGCATCAGCCTGGCTCCCTGAATGGTCAGGCCCCATTTGCAGACCAGGGGCCACTGAATCACATGGTTACTGGAGGGAGGGATCGTCTATTGGGTTGAGTCTCAGAGATTTGCTGAGCAGTTGGTGTCACCTTAACTAGTGCAATGGTGTTCACTCCCCCCCTTTCTACATAATATCATTTATTTTTGTTCTTTTATTCTCTAAGTCAATCGGTATGAGATCTGGAAGCAAAAGACCCCATGTTGTGTCTGTGACCATCAGAGATCTTGCCTCGCATCTTTGAGTGAATCTCTTGGCAATTTTATCCTTCAGTGTTACCATCTCTAGTCTGGGTATAAAGATAAAGTAACGCAAACCCACCAGGTTGCAGGAAGATGGACTAGGAAGTCAGATCCTGTCTTGTTACTGTAAACATGTGCAAAACCTGTTTGCAACTCAGCCTGCTGACCTGTGCTATGGGGTCACTGTCAGCCCGCTCAGGTTGTCAGCGAGGAGCAGAGGCAGCCCCTGCCACCTGCAGTCAGCTCAGGACAGCAGAGCCACCACTGTCCTGCCTCCACTAGTCCCCTCCCGATGGCTGTCCCCACCCAACCCACCATCACCCCTCTCACAACCTTAAAGCACCTGCTTTCTGTCCTTAATTCCAGTTCCGTTCTGAGTCCTCCGGTCTCCCTGGGGCTTTCTGTCCCGTGCACCCCGCTTCGGTTCTCACCACGGTGGCCACTGTTTTGGGTCCCCAGCTTCTCCCGTTTATGTTCCCCAGGAGCCTCCTAAGCTGCCTCCCGGCTCCAGAGCACAGCAGAGGGGAGGAGATGCTGAGCCCTGGTCAGGCAGAGCTCAGGGAGGGACCTGGGGGCAGAGGCTCGGGCAGGGTGAGGCCCTGGGACATTCAGGAAATGGAGACAGCAAGCAGGGCCCCAGCATCTGGTGGAGACCAGTAGCTGATGCTCGGAGGAGCCCCTGCAGCTTGGGAGGATTGGGGATTGTGAGATGAGGTTGCCATGGGCATCTGCCCAAGGGGACTAGAACAGGAATGAGCTCGGCCCCCCGGAACTGCAGGGAGTTCAGGGGGCCACCCACCTCTCTCAGGGCATACAGCAGGGACGTCAGCTCAGAATCCAAGCTCTCAGGTGGGACCCTGGCCGGCTGCCCTGTCCAGGGGGCTGGTCATGTGACGGAGCTGGGGGGATGACAGAACTAGCGGGACTAGTGGGGAGAGGGTGGATCACAAGAACAGGGGTGTGTGTCATTATTCGTTCCAATTCGGCTCATCTGGGAGCGCCTGCCCACTGCTGGCTCCACCCTGGTGCTGGGTGCTGAGCACAGGCACAGGGGGGACAGTCTGGTGAGAACAGTGTCTGGCAGGTGGCAGGTGGCAGCTGCCCCCCAAATGCACGTTCTCTAGGGTTGTGTTTCCCAGACACAGTCCCGTCCCCACAGGTCACTGAGGTCTGACGCAAAGGGAAAGAGTAAATCTTTTCAAAAATACTCAACAAATGTTTGGTAAAATAAAACTTGTTACATGAGGTCAAGTCACGTTCCGTGCCACGCAGTAGCTTCCTACGCATACGGCTAAGCCAGAAATCCCGTGCCTGGCCAGAGGCCGGTCTGCCCACACAAGGACGAGGCCTCCCTGCTGTCACTCCCGGAGTGACCGGCAGTGAGGAAAGGAACAGGAGAGAAGCACTGGGGCTGCCTCTGAAGATGGCTGCCCTGTGCGGTGCCACACTCCTGCCCTGTGCCCACTCTTGGCCAGTGAGTCTCCAAACACTGGCTTCTTCTGATACCGCGACTTTCCCACTGAGTCCCAAAACGGCTTGTCCCTAGGGCATTCCTGTGGAGGGCCATGCCTTCCCTCCAGGTGTGCCTCTGAGAGGGCAGCAGAATCCGGGTATGATGCCCCCCACCCTGACCCTGCCACCCGGGCATGTTAGGGCCAGAGCATCAGAGGGCAGCACCATTTCCTGAAAGAGGTTCAGGGCAAGACACATGTCTCTAGTCCACGATTCCCACAGTGCCCAACAGGATGTAACTTGCAGCTGGGTTGATGAACTTTTCACCTCTTGGACTGCTGTGGGAAGCTTACTTCCAGCCCAACTGTCCCTGGTCAAATCCTTTTTGGATGAGAAAGGGACAGCAAGGTTGGCCCCGAGCATGGGCTGACGTCAGAAGGGAGATGCCCGTGTGGGTTTGGGTGCTGGCGGGGACGCTGCTAATGGGGCCCCTCTCTGGGAGCACTGGGTCCTGGGGTTTAGTTGGCATCAGGAAGGAAGAAGGAAGTGTCTGCCAACCCACTGGGTCACGGATTCCTGATGCTGGGGCTCCCTCCCTGCAGGTTCCTGCAGCAGGGGGTGGCTGGCAGGGCACCCGCAGGTCATCTGGCCCACAACGTCCACTTTACAGCGGTTCCCACTGATGCACAGCCCCCTCTACTTATAAAATCACTAGTGAAAGTCTAAGGGCAGGTGTGGTCCTGGCACCTGGAAATGGTGTCTCCACAAGGGCACAGCCGGGTCTTCTTAATCTGTGTCCCTAACCCCAGCGTTCTCTGGGACAGCCACATTTACTGAATTAATGACTGAATGAAGACCAGGAGGTTGGTTTGAGTGATGCTTCTCAGCCTCTTATGCCCCATGGCCTTCCCTGGTGAACAGGGCTGTGGTGTGCATCCTCCCCCACTGCGCCAGGGACACCGGGCTCTGCAGCTCCCCTGCCTGGCTGGTGCCTGTCATCTGCAGTTTTCACACCAAGATGCGTCCCTCCGGCTTAGCGCCTGAAATCTGTGTCTCCGGCACAATGTGTAATTTATTTCATTGTCCAGACACCAAACACAGAATACAGTTTTTCAAAATGTCCTTGCGCCCCTGCTTCAAAACTCTAATCCATGCCCCGGGGCCTTCTCAACCCTTCAACCTTGAAAGCTCACAGAATTAAGGATTCGAGTTCAGTCGACCTGGCGTCACTGACGTGGCCTGTGAAGGGCGATTAAAACCCAGAGGAAGGACAAACTGAACTTGGCAATGCTCGTCACACGGTGCCGTTGGAAAGGCCGAAGAGTGAGGGCCTGGTCCTCCTACTCAGCTCCCCTGGTCACTGCTCCCGCAGGGTGTCACCAGCCACCTTTGACTGTGGAGCAAGAAATAGTGGGGACCACCCCCCAGCAGCAGCCCATTGAGTAGGAAAAAAAAAGGCCAAATCGAGCAGTGGTGGGAGGAACTTCCTGAGGTTCCCGTGAGACAGGCGGGAGCCGGGGGGACAGATGCAGGGATCTCTCTGTCCTTCTCATCCTAGAGAAGTAGGAAACCTGAGCCTGTCCTTAAAGTCAGATGCCGAGGATGAAGTCAAGTCAGGAAAGAGCCCCTGCCTTCTGGTGGGAGCAGCTATGGAAAGGGAATGAGATTATATAAACCTGGGTTGAAATAGCAGCTCTGTGCTCCCGGGTTCAAGTCCAGTTTGGGGCCTTTTGAAGGCACATTGTTCTCACCAACATAGACTGCAATAAAATGAGATCACAAGCATTCTCCGGGACTTCACCCTGCTTCTTCCATTTGTGGTAGTAGGAAACTTCTAAAAATATTCATCCATTTCACATAAGTGATGTAAAAATAACAGCTTAAAAGCAGTCGTGCCAATGGATGGAGATTTTCCTGGGAAAATAAATTTCATGTGCCAAAATCCAAATAAATAAAAGAATAGATGGGATTAATTATATTAAGGCATGAAGTTCCAAGTTCAGGAAGTTTCTCCAGGCATCACTGACTTTCTGGGACAGCCACCTCATGAGCTCATCTCCTTTCTACATAGCTGCACTTGCAGTGAGAGTTCACAAACTTTTTTGGAGGGCCTGGGTACCATGCAGAGTTCTGGGGGTGCAAAGCTGAATGAGACAGAGTCCTGCCCTTGGAAGATGCTATCAACAGGCCATTCTATGGCCTCGAGAGCCCCAGATAAAACAAAGTAAGGGAAGATCTTTCAAAAAATAATTTTGGAGGGCGGCACCAGTGGCTCAAAGGAATAGGGTGCCGGAGGTGGTGGGTTCAAACCCAGCCCCGGCCAAAAACTGCAAAAAATAAATAAATAAATAAAATTTTTTTGGAACAATAACATTTGGAAAAATAACTTATTTAGATTATTTCATATCACATACCAAAATGCAAATTAGAAGGCTTAAAGAAGAACGTATTTAATCATCTGCCTCCAAATAAAATGAAATAAAACAAAAACATCAGGGCTTTAAGAAAACAAACATTGAGCATCAAATCTCTGGAGTAGGATAGAATTCAATACATTAAAACTGTAAAATAATTTTATAGCAAATGGATTAAAAAACACAACTGTAGCAAACATACAGGCAGAGGGTTAACTTCCTTCCGCTGGCATTTTGTTCCAATGTTCTTCCAACCCCAAGGTCTGGTGGGTAGAGAGAGGATGGGTCATGAACCAGGAATTCACCAAAGGAAATGCAATTAGTAAACAAATACTTGGGAAATTTTCCTGCAGCGTTAAGGATGGAATAAATACAATTAAAATAATTACATACCATTTTGACCTATCAAGCTAACAAAGTTTAAAAAAATAAACATCATTGTCAGAGAAGGTATGAAAAGTGGTCTCTTAGGTTACCGTTGAGCAGTCCTGACCCAGAGCTCTGAAACCATCTGGGGGGACAGGCCACGTAATCTAATTTTAGGGAATCCTAAGGTAATAAAAACAAATACTGGAGAAGCTTCAGAAAAGACTTTCATCACAGTATATAATTAGTAATAATGACAAACTCAGAGTGTTGTTAAGTGCCTCCCAAAGAGACGCCATGGTTAAAGGAATCACACAGTTTTGTGAAAGTCGTTGCTGTGTTTTGTAAGGGTGTATATATCATAACAAGGCAAATATTTCTGATAGGAAGCTGAGTGGACAGCCGGGCACAGCACCGAGGAGACAGCATGGCCCAGATGATCACCGAAGCTGTGACACAGAAGGACGTACCCGGACATGCTCTGTGGCGGATCGAGAGGGATTTCCTTTTCATTCCCTGCTCCTTCTTTCTACTCCATGGCTGTGGCTTCACGGCGTGTCAGTGGCTCTCACGTATCTGTGTGTACAGGTATCGCCGAGATATCCTGTGAGTGAGGATTCCCTGGCCCGGATGATCTGCTTCACAAGACTTTGCATCTGCATTTTGATTCACGTTCCAGGGGATTCGAGCATCTGCAGTTCCCAGACCAATTCTCTGACACCAGTGGGGTGTGCCCCCATTCCAGTCAATTCCGACACTAACCAGCTAGACTCAGAACAGACCACAGCAGTCAAGGGCAAAGTCCTTCAATTCTGACACTGCCTTACATGGAGTTAGTATGCATTAGGTCCCACAAATTAAAGGGCAAGGTCCCCGGCAGGACAGCCCTTCCTTGAGATGCCACCTGCACATGGAATCCCCAGGCCACCCACCTTTCTGTCTGACTTGGCTACAAATTTGGGGCTTTACCAATTCCCCACAATGATTCAGAACTCAAGAAAGTACTGTACTTACAATTGTAGTTTTATTTCAAAGGATCAAAATTCACAGCTGATGAAGTGATACTTATGGCAAGGTCTTGGGGGTGGGGGACTTGGAGCTTTCCCCCCTTACCCTGTGGGATCAGGGCCCACTACACTCCCAGAACATGGCTGTGGTCACCAACAAGGAAGCTCTCTGGGGCACTGAGTTCAGAAGGTTTATTTTCTTTTACAGTTTTTGGCTGGGGCAGGGTTTGAAGCCACCACCTCTGGTATATGGGGCTGGCACCCTACTCCTTTGAGCCACAGGTGCCGCCCAGTTCAGAATTTTTATCTGGGGTTTTGTTACCTAGGCGCAGTTGATTAAATCATCGGCCCCATGATTAAGCTCCATCTCCAGCTTCTTCCCCTTCCCCAGAGGTCAGGGCATGGGGCTGAAAGTTCCAACACTCTGATTAACTGCTTGACTCCTCCCATGAAGCTATCTAAGGTCCCACCCTCTTAACGTCAACACAGGCAGGGTCAAAAGGGGCTTCTTACGAATTAACAAAAGATAATCTCATCACTTAGGAAATGCCGAGCATTATTGAAGCTCTGTGCCAGAAACCAGGAACAAAGATCAGATATAGGCGTTTCATTTATTATGTCACATTGTTCCATGTCTACAAATCATATTTTGAAAAATATCAGAATATGCATTATTTTAATCTTTAAAAATAAGTTTGAGGTTATTAATGGGGAAAATGCTTGAAGATGCTAGAGGCCAAAGCAGTGGGGTCTGAAGGAGACCTGTGAGCTGTGTCTGGAACGGGGGCAGGAGGGTTATTTGGGTAGATGGAGGGACAGGTGTGTGCTGGTGAGGATGGGAACTGGACAGTGGGCTGCATTTCTGGGAGGAGTGGTGTGGTCCCTGGTACTGGAGTTTAAGTCTGCCTGGGGAACGAGTGATCCCAAAGGATGTAATGATTTGGTGTTAGATTATGATAAACCACACTTGCTATACTGGGGAGGGAGGGGGGTTAACTTTGTCCCTTATGTTAGCGTTTTATGATCTACGTGTGACACGGCCGATGACCGGAATAGCAACATGAGGGACGTTCCGGGGATTAAGAGGAGCTGATGTTTGGCTCTGTGTGTATGTTTTGGGGCTGTGGGGCTCTGTGTGTCTGAGCACCTGGTGTGATATTGTGACTTACAGGAAGTATATCCATTGGTCAGTATTCCTGGATGCTGGCCCGAGCATCCAAAATCCTTGTAATTTCCAAAGTGGTGGGAGCTAGGAAGGTAAAACAAGCTTCTTCTGTTATTGTAACAAGCCTCTTTCATTTAATTAATGAGGTGACTTTTGGGAAGTCTCAAAGGGTGGGGGCTGGCTGCCAGGGAAACCACCATGAGATTAGAGGGTGAGGACTTTCAGCCTCACCCTGACCTCCACAGAGGGAACAGGGATGGGAGATGGACTTCATCACAAATAAATCACTTATATAAATCATTTTAAGTATCAGTGCCTTAATCACAGCTACCTAACAAAGCCTCCATAAAAATCCCAAAAAGAGGGGGCTCAGAGAGCTCCCAGGTTGGTGAGCATGTGGGCAGACACTGCCCTGGAGGGGGGACGGGAGCCCCACGCCCCTTTCCCAACTTTTGCCCAGTGATCTCTCCATCTGGCTGTCTCAGGTGCTGTGTCCTCTTAGGATAAACTGAGAAGCTGCTATGTGAACTGTTTTCCTGAGTCTGTGTACCATTCCAGAAGGTTATTGAACATGAGGAGGAAGACCTCTGATCTTCAGCTACTGGTCACAAGTACCTCGTTTGCTCCCAGAGTCAGGAGCCAGGGCAATGGCTTGGCCTCGAGCCTTAAGCCTGCAGGATGTGATGCTGACTCTGGCTAGGTAGGGTTGGAATTGAAATGAATGCAGGGCACCCAGTTGGTAACCTCTGAGAACTGCAGAATTGACAGGAAGTGGGAGAAAACCCACTCTTCAGAAGTGAGACATTGTATGAGGACAGAGGAAGCAGTTTTGTCCTCTGACCTGGCTTGTACAGGTAAGTGCTGAAAACCACAAGTGTTCCCCCGCCCCAACCCCCTCGCCCCCGGAGCTATGGCTGACTCCAGGGACTGCAGAGAAGAAGTGCCAGGATGAGCAGTGGGCTGGGGAGAAGCCGCAGGAGTGAGTGGAATAACCAACTGAGGGTGCAGGACACTGGCAGGGGCTGCAAAGAAAAGTCCAAAGTGGGGGTATATTTGGGAATCCATTGACTGGCAGGTGCCCATCTGAACAGAGGGAGTGGCATGAGTCTAAGGGCCACAGAAGCAGCACAGGGAAGGGAGAAGGGGTCAGGAGTGGTGGTTTAGCCACGAGGGCTTTCCAGGACCTGGAAGGGAGGAGGCATGCAGGAGCCAAAAGACATGGAAGTGGGAGGAACTGGGCCTTCAAGGAAGAGGGGGCCGCCCCGGGGAGGACCCGGAAGGTTCCAGGCAGCAGCAAGAGCTGTGTACACAGCTGTGGCCTGCTCTCCATTCACAGCCCACCAGAACATACGTGAATCTCACTCACAAAGTTGAAGAATTACCTAATCTTGGGAAGTGGAAAATTTAAGTCAGTGACTTACCAAACCTTGGAAAGAATTTCCACCCACCATGACCTGGGCAGAGCCAGCCACAGCCAAAGTGATTGAAATCCGATGGCACTGATTTAGGTAGAGACAGATCTGGGGACGGAGAGGTTCAGGAATGAGACCTTGACATCCCAGAGAACACACTCCAGCCCGGGAAACCTGGGGGATGGTTTACCAAAAAGCACCAAGAAAGCTCACTTCTTGGTTAAAAGATAAATAAATAAAGTTAAGGTAGACCTTCACCTTGCTCAAACCATACCCAACAAACTCAGGTGAATCAAGGCATTAACAACAAGCCAGAACAAGATATGGGTATTCTTCTAATCTCTGTTTAAAGAAGGGCCTACTATAAATAAATAAATCACTTATATTAATTATTTCAAGTATCAACAAAGGTGAAAGCAAAACCAAGAGCCTGCCTTATAGAAAAGAGAGGCCAGCAGCGCCCGATTCTGTGTAAACTGCCTCTGATCGGTGGGGCAGAATCAAAACTGAGTCTTGAATAAGAACAAGATTTGGACAGGTGCAGCTTGGGAGGGCAGGCTCAGGTGGCCGGGACAGCAGGAGACCTGCCAAGAGAACAGCCAGGTCTTGGGTGCACCCAGCTCAGTTATCAGGTTACAAAAGTCCTACATAAACAAAGGCCACCTGGGTAAGTAAATGGCACAGCCTGCCTAACTCCATTTCCTTGCGACTGTCAACATTGACATCTGTAGACTCTTTGAAAACAAATTTAATTACTCAAGCAAATAATATCTTCATGCAGCAGAGTAGTTTCCACCCCAATGTCTGATCCGCAGTGTTTACTTTGTTAGAGAGAATTGCCACTTGGAGAAAATGAGCCCTCGATTTTTTTAATTGCTTACATGTAGGTTTGGTTTTCTAATTATTTCCTCCTTCATCAAACATGTTCAGAGAGCAGCCTTGTGTACTTGTATCCAGGAGAGGCAAGAAACTTTCAAAGAAAGCTCCTTCCCATCCAGGAAGAGAAAAAAACGAAGACAAGAAGAATGTGCCCTACTTGTCTTTATCCTCCCTGGATGATCTTTCAAAGAAACAATCCAATCTTTCTTTAAGTCCCAGTTACATGTGACAAACTCACGAGTCCATTCCACGTGCCATCGTGTGAATAGTCCTGTGACTCCCCAGTCCCTTTGGCTGTTCCATAGGGC
>NW_003852528.1:1459859-1462634 GCF_000181295.1 Otolemur garnettii | reverse complement strand
AAGAGAGAGAGAGAGAAAAGACAAGCTTCTTTGATTCTCGCTCCCATCTGGGTGACTATAATATTAAACTTCTTGAAAGATGAAACAGCTCCTATTTCAGCTCTTCTCACCCTCTTGCCTCCATGGTCCCGCCTTCAGGAATTCCCTCCTGAAGACTCACCTCTTGCACCCAGATGAGCACAGACTATTTGCTATCCTCTGAGACGAGGAGCTGTGTGATCTGAATGGCACTTTCATCTTTTCCATCCTGGGCCTGGGCAGGGGTAGGGTTCAGTACTCCACATGTGGGTGTGCTGAGCTTTAGCCGTGACCGCCAAGCCTTCCTGCCCTACCTCCATCATCCAGGTTGGTCGTCTAATACTCTAAAACTTAGCTGCCCAGACCACACCTAACAAGCACTTTCTCACACAGCCCGGGGATTCTAGAACAGTTGAGCTGGCCCCCCCGCCTCGGAGTCCCTCACAAGGTTATGCTCAAGCTGTCAGCTGGGGTGATGTCACCTGAGGGCCTGACTGGTGCTAGGCCACCCGCACCACCTGCCTCCAGAGTTTCTCACTGGCTCATGGCAGGAGGCCTCAGGTCCTCAGCCCAGAGCTGCTGGGGTGTCCTCGCCACACAGGGGTGGCTTCCTACAGAGGGAGGAGTCCAAGAGACAGCAGGGTGGACGCCACAGTGTCTTGGACGACCTAACCTCAGGGGGGGGACACTTTGTCATTCCCTGATGTCCTTCTGGTCGGAGTGGGGCAGCTACTCAGAGTTGAGGAGGAGTCACCACGAACAACCCTTCCCTTGTGACCTTCGGTCTCTCATTGGTGGCTGACTCCTTTGCCTGGACAAATAAGTATAATGAAAATATTCAAAATATCTTCCATCCTATAATGTAATGTAATAAAATGAACTTTCCTCCCATCTCCCTGGTATGAGTTTCTTCAGAAAGCTGCCTCTGCACCCTCTCAGCTCCTCAGCCATTCATGTCCCAGCCCACCACAGGCTCTGTTCAGATCCCACAGTTCCTCCGGACGCCCGCTGTGGCCACTGGTGAAGTCCTGACCAGCAAACCCAGTGAGTTCCTGCCTCACATGGTGAAGTCATTTCTGGAGAAATGGACCCAGGCCACCTCTCCTTCCTCCCTGAAATGCTTTCTCCCTCGACATCTCACCTTCTCAGACCTTTGTCTCACCTGGGATGTCTCTGAAATCTATTTCTTCTGTGTCCCCGACTGCCTCCTCCTCTGCCCTCTCTCAAGTGCTGGGATTTCCAGGGTTCTGTCTACAGCCTCCTATTCCTTCCCTGCCCCACATAACCAGCACGGAAGCTCCAAGTTTGAATCAACACTGTCCCGGCCATGGTGACCTCAGTCAAGTCACCTAACTCTCCACGCGCTGTGATCTTTGTCTCTCACGTGGAGAGGGCATCAGGCCCACCTCATGTGGCTCTGCAGAGAATTTAGTGGGCCGATGCTTGCCAGGGAAAGTGTAGCACACTGCTAGGAACCACAAGTGCTCACCCCTGGGAAGGATGCTCTCAGGACCCGCACTCACTGGATTCAACAGTCTCTAACAACAACACTCACCTCCAAGTCACTAACTGAGGAATATGACGTTTTCCTGTTTCTGGGATTTGTAACAAGCTCCCCTTATCACCTGAAGGCAGAAACCCTAAGCTGGCTACTTTCACGTAAAGTCAGCCAGATGCAGTGACAACTTGGTAATTTCAGGATTAGACTTATCTGAATTCAAGATTCCCTCCCCCATCCACCTTCAGATCCTTCTCCCAGAGTTATACCTGGGTTGAGGGGATACCTGCACATCGTCATGGCATCAGGGACCAACCCGTGGCTCTCACTCATGCCTGTACATGCAGTTTCCACTTGTCCCATCGTCCCTAGCCACGGCCACTTGTTACGGACTGAAAGATGGTCACCCGAGGCATCATCATATCCTGCAGCTGACATCACCTCCTCATCCAGCTCCCAGGTAGGTGCCTTCATCCCAGACAACACAGGTGTGCCACCTGGCTCTTTCTCAGATACTCTCCATCCCTTGTGGGACCACAGTAGGACCCATCTGCACCCTCAGTGTCCACAGGCCTCTGGGGAGTCCCCACAGGTACATCTGCCTGGACCCCTCCAAGCCATGGCTTCTCTGCCACTCCCTCAGCACACCTGGCTTCTCTCCAAGACCCACTGCCTCCCTTGCTCCCCCTGGGAAGGCAGGTGCAGAGTCACTCTCATCCTGGACCTGCTCGTGCAGACACATTCTCATTGCCGCCCAGACGAGGCCTGGCGGAGCCCAGGCCCTGAAACAGCCTTCGGCTCTCTGCGTCTCTCCCACCTCCTTCCTCCTCTCATCTGGATGGGAGGGGCCCCTGCTGCCTTCTGCAAACGACTTGGCTGCACACCTGAGCCTCTCCCCCTAGTTTTAAAAATTTTAAGCCAAAGACACAAACTTGAGAATCGTGCAACCTAATTATAAGTTCCATGTGACTCATATTCACCTGAAATAAATATAAAAGAAAACGATTGGAGCCCACATGTGTATAAATTCATTCTCTGGTTTCTCTGTTCACAATTCTTCTCCCACCTGGGGCTATGCCAGATGAACGTCTCCAAGCTGATGGGGGAATTCCCAGTTACATGTGACAAACTCACGAGTCCATTCCACGTGCCATCGTGTGAATAGTCCTGTGACTCCCCAGTCCCTTTGGCTGTTCCATAGGGCACCTGCCATGGCCACCCACACCGCCAAGGGGCCTGAAGCACACCACGGGTCATCC
>NW_003852528.1:1457566-1459839 GCF_000181295.1 Otolemur garnettii | reverse complement strand
TCAGAGAGCAGCCTTGTGTACTTGTATCCAGGAGAGGCAAGAAACTTTCAAAGAAAGCTCCTTCCCATCCAGGAAGAGAAAAAAACGAAGACAAGAAGAATGTGCCCTACTTGTCTTTATCCTCCCTGGATGATCTTTCAAAGAAACAATCCAATCTTTCTTTAAATACAAACGAGTTTTGTTTCATCTTCGTACTTTTTCAGGATACAAAAACTTTTGGAATATCTGGCAGACAGACAGAGTACCTAATTTATAAAGCTCATGATATGCTCATATTTCTAAATGGCATTTCATTTCCTGATATTCAAGAAAGAAACAAGATACGTACACCAATAAAAGATTAGAAAAAAACATCCTCTTGCTAATTATGACTTGTCTCTTTCCTGTGTCATTTTGGCTGAAATGGTCCAGAGGAGGAGGCTGGATTGTGACGTGTGGGAGGTGGCTGCTCATTGAAATCAAGCAGGAGTGGGTTTTGTTAGTGACAAATTCTAGATTCAGAATGATTCCATTAAAGCCTGTGAAAAGTCAGGAAGGGACACACTGACCAGGCTTCCCCACCCAGCCTCAGCTCCCCAGGTCATGTGCCCACCTCCAGGGCTTTCTGGGACTCTTAGATGCTTTTATTTTTATTTATTTAATCTTATTTTGTTGCCTTTCCCAGGCAAGAGATGTAATCCCTACAGAATCCTCCTCTCTTGGAGCCCTGATCAAAGCTCAGAAGCCTGGACTCCGATCTGCAGAGTCTTATTGTTGGCTTCTCACCTTCCAAAACCTGACGTCCTTTGTTCACAGAGCCCATTGGAGGTGTCCTTCCCAGGTCGCCAATGTTTGATGAAAAAGGAGCTTTTTGGAGAGATAAGAATCCTTTTTTAGTTTAAATTTTTCAGGCAGACAGATGGACATGGACACCAGGTGACAAAGCTGAGAAGTCATTAGCATTTGACAGAAGCCCACAGGCTACTCAGGATACAAATGCTCTTGGTTTTTGTTTTTGTTTTTTTGTAGTTTGTGGCTGGGGCTGGGTTTGAACCTGCCGCCTCTGGCATATGGGGCTGGTGCCCTACTCCTTTGAGCCAAAGGCACTGCCCTGTAAGTGCTCTTGAAACACAGGATTTTTTTTTTGGTCCTCTCTGGTCTATGGAAATTCACTTTAAAAGGTGTTTGTCCCCTCCTCCCCCCCTCCCCGCCATATGGGGGGAGTGGCTCACACCTGTAATCCTAACACTTTGGGAGGCCAAGGTGAGTGGATTGCTTGAGCTCAGGAGTTGAGCCAGAGTGAGACTAAAAATAGCCAGTGTTGTGTCAGGTGCCTATAGTCCCAGCTACTCAGGAGGCTGAGAAGAGATCTCTTGAGCCCAAGAGTTTGAGGTTGCTGTGAGCTATGGTGCAACAGCACTCTACTGAGGGTGACAAAGTAAGACTCTGTCTCCATTAAAAAAAGGTTTTTTCTTCTACTTTCTGAGAAAAGATAGCAAAGAGACACAAAAGTTTCCCTTTATAATGTGTGAGAGGTGGCTGTAGGCTGTGCTACTGATTAGTAAGACTCTGGGTCTCCAGGAATGGGAGGAAATGTGGCCAGTGGGTCCTGCCCCCTGCCCTGCTTCCGGTTCAACTCTCAGCCTGGCCCCTGCTGCATCCCCGCCAGATGTTCTGTGTCCACCCTGGCTCAGAGGGGTTCCTTTCCTCTGTAGCACTGCTCCCAAGTTGTAGGGACCTATGTGTGAGATTCTTGTCTCCCCACCCCGCTAGACCAGGGCGAGGGCAGAGAGCTTGGTGTGTGTAGGTCACATCCCACACCCAGCACCCAGCACAGAGGTGACACGTGGTAGACGGTGATTGCTAGATCAGTGACACCTTCTTAAGGATAAGAAGGCTTTAATACTTTGCTCAGAAGTACCTACTTTTTTTTTAAAGTCTTTTCGGGTAGAGTGGGTTCTTTCCCAAAAGTATTAAACACATTTAAATGTCATCTATCTTCAAGAAAGAAAAAGAGAAAAGGAAGGAAGGAAGAAAGGAGGGGAGGGAGGGAGGGAGGGAGGGAGTAAGGGAGGAAAGGAGGAAGGAAGGAAGGAAGGAAGGAAGGAAGGAAGGAAGGAAGGAAGGAAGGAAGGAAGGAAGGAAATAAATCATGAACATCTTGGTAAGAACTTATGAACTTCTACCACTACATGAATAAACACGTGCAAGTATGATAGCATATTTTTCCAAAGTTGTAACAAACATTTTCCACCCACATTCTACTCTCTCCAGCAGTTCAAGGAGAATATAGG
>NW_003852528.1:1448714-1457546 GCF_000181295.1 Otolemur garnettii | reverse complement strand
TCCCAGTTACATGTGACAAACTCACGAGTCCATTCCACGTGCCATCGTGTGAATAGTCCTGTGACTCCCCAGTCCCTTTGGCTGTTCCATAGGGCACCTGCCATGGCCACCCACACCGCCAAGGGGCCTGCAGCACACCACGGGTCATCCGACTGTCCCTGCACCCTGGCCCAGGGTGCCCAGCCTCCCCTCTCTGAGGGCCATCTGTCCTGCAGCCTCACGTTTCCACATTACTCACCACACATTCCATTCTCAATGCCCAGCCAATTCCAATGGCACCATTTCCTGCCCCAAACCACAAACACCTTCCCACAGAGAGCTGAGACAGGGCTCTCGTCCCCACTCTCCAGACAGCTCAGCCCTGCGTCCTTGCATGGTAGAGTAAATAGACTTGGCTGCCTGGTTTGGGGGGAAAAGTCTTTGATCTTTGTCCAAAAATAGCTGTCAAATTACTCAAAAGACATAATATAGTTTCCAAGATGGGAGTTTTCCTGGCTCTAAAATGTTCAGTTTCTCTCCCACCATCTCCTGCCAATGAGTCAATCAGATTATGCACATCCTCACAGTTTCCATGACGGCTTTTGTGCAACAGGCCACCACTCTAGGGCACCAGAAGGAGGCAGGGAAATCCCTGAGTCCCCACCCAGCTCTGCACTAGGCTACCACAGAGCTGCAGGCTGGCGTTCCGGGTCCCAGGGTGGGGAAGGCTGTGGGGGCATCAGGCCCAGGGTGATGGCCTCCCTGGGTTTCAGTACTACGGGGAAGTCTGAAATCTGGCATTCGGGGGGGGACCCAGACTTTAGGAAAAGTCATTTCTTGCCTTATTGATGCTCAAGAAGGTCAAGTTGTTAGACGTTAGATGCCCCTTTTACTGCTTGTGAGATGTTATGCTGAGACATTTCCTCAGCAGCTGCCACGGGAAGAGTGGGCAGAGAAGAGGAGCAGAGAGGGGAGCCCTTGGGATGAGCTTTGGTCCCTTCTCAACCACAGCCAAAGCAACCCCTCAAGCACGTGGAGCACCGTGGGAGTGCTGAGGCAGGCCATGGCCATTACTTCACTTCCTGGAAACCGTGGACGGTGTCCTTTGGGATCCACCTGTGCAAGTTTTAGCTTGTTGGCTTATCAGTGTCGCTGGCTTCGTTGGTTTCTGTCTGCATGGATTTTATGTTTCTTGATATTTTGTATCTCAAAACTTTTGTAATGACCCATGTACAGCACTCGCAGTGGGGCCACACACTGGGAACTCTCTGTCCACTCTGCTCACATCTAGCCAGGGCCCCCTGTGAACCGGGAGCTGTCCTCTCTAATGCTTACCCCATTGGCTCTGAGCCGTTGCCCTGAGCCTCCCAGGGGACACACCTTTCAGGAGTGTTGAGGAGAAAAACTTCTCCACCTAGACAGCCACAAACCACAAGCGCAGGCGTGGCCCAGGGTGGCATCAGGACATGAGCTCAGCTGTTCCTGAGGCCATGCCAAGACCAGACAGTGCCACATGCGGTCCCTGCCAGAGGGACAGTATCGCTCAACACCCTTCGGGATTTCCCATCACTGACCCACAGCCTCTGACGTCTCAGACCCAAAGGGCCTGGTGCCCATGTGTGACCTGCAGCCTCTACCGCTCTCCAGCCCTCACCTTTTCATAAAGAAACCCACCCTTACCCGCCATCCTTCCTGAGAACAAGTGCCCTGAAACAGGGATCTCCTGAAATCCTAAATTGTGGATGGTCTCCAATAGTGAAATTCAAGATTAGGAAGCAGGCCCATAGGAAAATGCCCTTGGGGTAACAGTCTTTATTTATTTATTTATGTATCTATTTATTTATTATGTATTTATTTACAAGGTCTCTCTTTCTTTCTCTCTCTCTCTACAACCTGAACTCTTGGCTTAAGCAATCCTCCTGCCTCAGCCTCCAGAGGAGCTGACCTGACAGGCTCACCACTTCACTGGGCTAATTTTTCCATTTGTTGTAGAGATGGGGTCTCCCTGTGTTGCTCAAGCTGGCCTGGAACTTCTGGCCTCAAGTGATCCTCCTTCCTCAACCTTACAGTGTGCTGGGCTGACAGGTGTGAGCCACCCGCCATACCTGGCCAAGAGTCATCTTGAGATCCTAAAATCAGACCAAGTCTGACTACAAAAGTCCTGCCCATGGTGGCAGTCACCTGCCATGGTGATAGCCAAGACGGGCTCTTGCTGGTCCTCTGCCGGCCATGGAGCTGAGGTTAAGGAGCCTGCCCCGTGCCGGTGGTGAGTTGTGTTCCGGGCACCGGGTCCTGCCTAGTCAGGGCAGGTGCATCCTGAGGGTGGCAGAAGGGGCTGGTGTCCTTTAGGCTTTGTTCGCCGTGGCAGCTGGACAGAGAAAGGACGGGAAGCACGAGGAAGGAAGGAAGGGTGGGGCGGATAGAGAGAAGGAGGAATGTCCCACCGTAGTCATCTTGGTTTTCTTAAAGAATTATTTATTTAGTAAGATAAAGCCTTGTTCGATTACATTTTTATGTGTAAATAGCACTGTAAACCCATGTGCTGAACCTCCCTCACCACTAGCTCCTGCTAAAAATACAGAAGGAAGTTGGAAGGTAGACTCCCTGCCCGTGGCTTTAAGGCACCGTCTGCAGGCCCAGGGCCTGGGGCTGTGTCAGATGGGGACAGGGTCCCCCAACCCCAGAGGGCCAAGCAGGGTGACCCAGACCAAGACAGTGAATCCCAGGACATCGTGCCAACAGCCACAGAACCCAGGACAATGCCGCAGAGAAATAAGGTAATGAGTGCGTTAAATGGGAACAAGAAGACAAATGTGTGGTGAGCCCGCCCCGAACGCTGAGGAATTCAGAGCGAGGGGCAAGGCCCATGTCAGGGACACTCTCCCGTAACTGTATCTGCAGCCCTGAGCCCCAGGGACTCATGATGGAAACCAGCAGAAATGCCCAAGGACATGGGTAAAGTGGGTGAAGCCACTCAAGACCCTTGTATCATGCAGCATTTCCGCCACTTTACTACCCCCACCCCAGTGCTCTGGTGGAGGTGGCCTGGTCCCACAGGAGAGAGTCAGCAGGAGGGCAGTGTCCACATGAGACTCCAGAGCCCAGCAGTCCTACATTCAAGTGGCTGCAGCTGGCCCAGCAGAGAAGACCAGGCCTCCAGGGCACCGTAGCCCCCAGAACAAACATCAGCAAGATCCAGTGGGCTCAGGCACACCCCGGGAACAGCAGTGCAGCCCAGATGAGGCTGATGTCATGAGGCGGCCAACCAGACTGCGGAGGAGCCTGGGAAGCTGCTGAGAGGGCCCCAAAGTGTAAAGGGACAGGGCACTCTCCTGCACTGGCAGGTGGGCAGAGGAGCCAGGAAGGAACGGGACGTGTTCCCTGAAGTGTGTTCCCTGAAGTGGCCCCATTAGTACCAACAGTCCTGCTGGGACCCAAGTCAGCTTGGAAGTGGGTCCTTTCTGTATTCGGCAAGCACATCCATCACCACCATGTGCTGGACTCTGCTCTGTGTCCCAGGCTTGTGGTAGTGAATGGACAGACTGGATCCTCTGGTGGTGGAACACAGCCTGCAGGCAGACGCAGACAGCAAGGGGGTGATGAGAACCTCAGGGAGAGCAGCCGGTTGTGTGCACAAGTTCGTGTGTGTGTGCACAGCCTGTGTTACATGTGCAGCAAACCTCAGGAGATACACAAATGTACACACTTAAAGTGAATCAATCACCATGAAATTACTTTGGTATCTTTATAAAGTCTGGAGTGAAAAGAGCCCCACGGCTAACAAGAAAGGCCCTGTCTGGCCAGAGGTGTTAACCCTGTTCTCGGATCTCCCGGAACCAGCTTGAGCCTTCCTTCCAAAACAGGTGGACCCCTCCTGACACCAGCCCATTCACGACCACTGTGCAATGGAAGCTTCTCTGGGTGCCATGTCCCCTGGCTATGTTCCCCTGCTGGAACCCACTTAATGTGGCTTAAGGAGACTTGACTTGTCTTGCCCCAGATGGAAAGGTAATCTACCTGGCCCTACGTGTGTGAAGTAGATTAAATCAGATTCCCGGCATGCACCAATGTGTCAGATACATTTGTCTTGTTATTCCTGGAACAAGCCATTTTATTCCAATCCCGAATGTCACCTTCACAATGCTTTGGCGTCTACGAGGGCCCCAGGCGTCCCACGGTAATGCTGTTGTAACAGGCACGGTGACAGTTGCTAAGTCTCTCTGCAGCTTCCTTGCAATGTTCTCCTCACCCATTATAATCACTCTGTGCCAATGTCAACGGTTACAGGGCAGAACGCTGTGTCTGCCCTGGCAAAGCGGTAACGGGCAGGAGACCCACGCCTGCCTTTCCTGGCAGGCTCCATTTGACAAAGGTAAGTTGTCACACGAGCATTCTCACATGCCGTTTCCCAAGCATTTCCCTTTGCACTTTCTCGCTTCACTGTAACGCCTCTGCGACACGGGCAAGCTGGACTGTATTTTGACCTTTTGATAAGCACCAGGCTTTCTGCACTTCCCTGGGCTGTCAGAGACAGACCCTACATGAACGTCAAGTCCCGGCCTCCCTGCCAGACCAGGTAACCCGCCCAACCTCTTCTTTCTAAACCTTGCCAGCTCTGGTTGCCATCGATCGATCTAGTGAGCCGTCTTTGTGTACTCACCGTGCTGGCTGAAGACTGCCCATCTTGCCGAGGCCCGGGCTTACTGTGGTGGCAGCGAGGACTCTTGGAGAAAGACAAGAGAAGGGCAGGGCAGACGTCCTGCGACTCCAGCGGGCCTTACACCTACCTTGTCAAGGTGCCATCTGGAGCAGTTGTTTCCCTAGCAACGGGGTGGTGACCCCAACTCAAGACAGAACAGGGGCAGGCTGGGGACAGGCAAGATCCTGGCTTCTCAGGGGATGGTGATGGTTTCCAGAAGACCATGAAAAGGAGACACCAAGGCAGGGAGCTGGGCCAACGCAGAGGGTGTGTTCCAGGAGAGTGTGAGCCTCCGGCCCTGGAGTCGGGACAGGGCCTCCCGAGCTGATGTTTTTTGATGCTGTTTTGTGTTAATTAAGTTAAACTTCCCTCTGAAGTGGTGCTGGTAGGCGGGGCTGCCTGGCCGGGCTGAGGGGTCTATTTTCCCAGGTGCTGGGTGGGGCACAAAGTAGGGGAAGTGAAATCCAATCTCCCCAAGTGTGAAACTCCCCCATCGGAACCTGCCCCGCCAGCCGAGACCTCCTGTCACCAGGCTGTGCCTTCACTCCACACATCCTGCTTCCATTCAGCACTGTATGCATAAAATTCCACACAGCAAAATAAAGCCTGGGCATAATGATCCTGATTGGAAATTACTGTGCTGTAACATAAAACATATTCACTGTCATTAAACTTTATGGATCATAATTCCCTAGTGAAGAGCAGACCAACAGACTGTAGAGAGCCCTGTGTTCAGAAAGTGGTGATTTAATGAATTTAGATCTGCATGATTTATCGAGAAGTCAGAAATGTAATCAGAATGACTGACTTACACGGACTGCAAAAACAATGAAAACTGATTTGCTGGGTTTTAATTACAGCAGCCATCTTTGTTCAAGGGTTCTGTCTGTATTTTCAAGTCCGCCTTCTTTGTAACATCAGCACCTGAGGTGCTTCCGCCCCCAATCTCCCATCAGCCAAGAGCAGCAGGAGCATTTGAGTCGCAGAAGTGCACCTCCCGTTGGGTCAGGAAGGCAGAGCTCTGCCCTCCCTTACAGCTCTCAGCTCCACAATGATTCTCGGGGCCTCTCTTTAGTGTCATGCCTTTGGCATTTTTGTGCTTTTTGTCTGTGATTTCACAGGTTAAAATGGTCCCCGAGTGGAGAGCTGAAGAGTTGGCAAGTGTGGCAAAGCACAAGGTGACAACTCCCCCGTGCAGAAGACGTGAGTGGCAGGTAAGCGTCCTGCAGGCAGGAGGGGCTCCTGGGCAGGTCAGTCGGCTGCCAGTGAACAGTGGACACTGTCAGGGACAAGGAAGAGGAAATGTGCCAGCTGCACGCAAGGCCGTTCTAGAAAGTGTAAAGAGACACCAGCCAATAGCGGATAACAAAGCTGAGAAAAGGGGGGGAGGGGCTAGACCTGCACCTTCCTGAGATGAGCACAGACCAGAGTAAAATGTCAGAGCACCCTTATGAGGCGGAGAGCCAAGGGAATTAATGGTCCCATTTCCTGGGGCCAGGAAACTGTTAAACCCCGCTCAGCTAGTGTTTTATTATAAAGAAAACACTGACTGTAATTAATTATTTTAAAGAAATATGTTTCAGTAAGGTGTCTTTCAACAGAAACACACCTACATCTCCTATGGATCAGTTGATGAAAATGTTGTGACCGGCAACTCGGGGACCCAACCCTGTCTCCCCTGGGACCAACAGCTCAGTACGTCTTCCCGGTGACTTTAGAGAACGCAACTCCCGTGACTAAGGAGAATCAACTCAACAGCTGGCCCTCCATACCCATGAGCTCTGCACCCATGGATTTAACCAACCTCAGATGGAAAATGTTTTTCTAAAAGAAAAATGCAAATTATAATAACAATGAAAATAAACACAAATAAAAACTAATACAGTACAGGCAGGCCCAGGGTTATGGATGACCTGACTTACAGTGCTCTGTACTTATGAACGGGTTCCCAAGGCCCCTAAAGGATAATATATAGCTAAGTAACTAAATTAATAATTCAAGACTAATTTCTTCTGCACATGTAAACATCCTCGAGGTCTAGGAGGTTTGTGGGCTCAGGGTCTTTGCGCGGGCGGCCAGTCTCAGAGATAGAGAAGCAGCTGATGAAAAACCCCAAAAACAGAGAATCAGAAGATCCAGAGCCAAGAGAGTTTAAGACAAAAGAATCAGCTGAAGAAGCCATCTGTCTCATCAAAGCAGAATTTGCTAGGCTGGAGGGGTAAGATTGTAACATCGAGCAGTTTACAAAGGTTTTCTGTGCAGTTAGTAAGAACTTGAGCTGCTACAAGGCCACTTAGGATGGAAAGAAAGCCTATGCAAACAACCCCAGCTTGCTTTGGGAAGAAACCTGCTTTGTTCAGTGTTAGGTTCCTTCCTCCAGCCACAGAAAACCAAATCCTGACTCTCCAGCCCCGTCTCCATCATCACCTTCTGATTAATGTCAGCCTCCCTTCTGCTTCAAAAACGTCCTTCCAAGAGCAAGATGTTGGTGCAACATCAGGTGAGTGTTAAACTTTAACGTTCTTTTTTGAAATTTCTCCTATCTCATCTAAACTCTTTATGTGACTTTGTTTTTATGTTCTGTTTGTTTGAATTAAAAGAAAGATCACAATAGTTTCTCTCACTTATCATGACCATACAGAGGTATTATCATCACTATGTATTACACTGTATTATTCTTACCACAATGTAATAATTATTATTACCAGATATCAGGCGTCCTCAAACTATGGTCCGCAGGCCACATGTGGCCCGCCAAGGACATTTATCCCGCCCGCCGGGTGTTTTTGCCACCACTGCCTGTCCTGCTTAGTAGCCAATTCATCCCAGGGCCCGTAGTCTGGCCCTCCAATGGTCTGAGGGACAGTGAACTGGCCCCCTGTTTAAAAAGTTTGAGGACCCCTGTCATATATAAAATATAGTATCATTGTTGCTGGTATTATTATTACCATATATAATAATACAGAATTTTTGTTATATACAAATCATCCTAAAGACAGTCTCCAGAATGTATCGCATCTATTACGAGGGGACCGCCTGGATAGCCAGCATGTCCACGGCATTTACAGCGCATTAGGCTGCACAAGTAACCGAGAGATGGTTTGATACAGAAGGGTCATAGGTCGTGTACAAATACTTGGCCATTTGGCACCAGAGACTTGAGAATCCTCGGATTTTGTTATTCACAAGGGTCCCTGGAACCAATCTCCCACTGATACAGAGGGATGTTGCAAATACTTTTTAATTATAGAAGTTATACATGAGGAAAACTTAAAATACAGAAACACTGAGGAAATAATCAGCTCCTAGAGATAAGGTCAGTTGAAACTGTGGCTTCTGTCCTTTCTGCCTTTCTCTGAGGTGCCAATAGTCAGTGCTCACGCCCTGCACTCCTGTGCTCTCATCAGTGCTCACGCTCTGCACTCCGTGCTCTCCTCAGTGCTCACGCCCTGCACTCCCGTGCTCTCATCGGTGCTCACGCCCTGCACTCCTGTGCTCTCGTTACTCACACTCTGCACTCCTGTGCTCTCCTCAGTGCTCACGCTCTGCACTCCTGTGCTCTCCTCAGTGCTCACGCTCTGCACTCCTGTGCTCTCCTCAGTGCTCACGCTCTGCACTCCTGTGCTCTCGTCAGTGCTCACACCCTGCACTCCTGCGCTCTTATTGGTGCTCACACTCTGCACTCCTGTGCTCTCCTCAGTGCTCACACTCTGCACTCCTGTGCTGTCTTATTTCCTTATTTTTTTATATTAAGTCAATTGTACATAGGTCATAAATACATTTATGCCATTATAGGATTCAATGTTTTGATTATTTATACAAGTTGGAGTGCTTACATCCTAGTGAGCAACATAGCCTTCACCTCATTTACCCAATTATAGCGTTAAGACATTTATGTTCTACACCTGATAGATCCAACTTGTACTTGCAATATGCTCCATAGGTGTGGTCTGCCTACTAACCCTTCCTCTATCGACCCACTCCCCTCCCTTCCCCTTCCATCCTAGGCTATAGTTGTGCTTCATTTTTCACATATATTTGTGAGTGATTGTAAATTGGATTCACAGTAGTAGTGAGTCCAAAACTACAGCTGTTGGCATGGATGAGGAGAAAAGGGAACACTTCTGCACTGCTGTGGAAATGCAAGCTAGTAC
>NW_003852528.1:1441276-1447461 GCF_000181295.1 Otolemur garnettii | reverse complement strand
AACCTCCAACTCCTGGGCTCAAGTGAGTCTCCTGCCTCAGCCTCCCAAGTAGCTGGGACCATAGGCGCCCACCACAGTGCCCGGCTCTTTTTTGGTTGCAACCACCCTTGTTGTTTTTGGTGGACCCAGGCTGGATTTGAACCTGCTACCTTAGGTGTATGTGGCTGATGCCTTAGCCACTTGAGCCACAGGTGCCAAGCCAAGAAGCTATCATTTATTTGAGCCCCTTTTATGCCAGAAACTTTACCTTTGCTCATGTTCTATCAGCACACCTCCCTGCAGGGCAGCTTCTTCAGAAAAAACTGGATGATTAAATTAACTATTTCTGCTTTAGAAAAATAATTCTTAAGGGAGGGGCCAAGATGGTGGACTAGAACCAGCCTGTGATGAGCAAAACAGCATCCTACATATCAATACCAACACTCAATGTGAACTGTCTGAATGCCTGACTGAAAAGACATAGCTTGGGCAAATGCATGAAAATACACAACCCAAACATTTTCTGTCTACAAGAAACACAGCAAACCACAAGAACTCACATAGACACAAGGTAAAGAGAAACAAAGAAATATTTGATGAAAATGGAAACCAAAAGAGAGCAGGTTCTAGATTTTAATCAACAATGATAAAAATAGACAAAGTTGGTCATTATGTAATGGTAAACAGAGGAATTCAACAAGAAGACATAATAATTATAAATATTGTACATATGTACCTAATGCAGGAACTCCCAGCTTCAAAAAGAAAACTATATGAATCCAAGCAAAGAAATATACAGTAGCATCTTAATTGCTGGAGAATTTAACATTCCATAGACAGAATCGGACAAATCATTAAAACAGAAAATGAATAAAGAAACAGTAGATGAAATGAGACTCTAGAACAAATGGACCTCACAGACAATTAAAGAACATTCTACTAGAACTACTAAAATGGACATTCTTCTCATCAGCACATGGGACAATTTCCAATAAGATCAGATCTTAGGCCGTAAAATGAGTCTCAACAAATTAAAACAATAAAAATAAAAGTCAGGGCGGCCCCTGTGGCTCAAAGGAGTAGGGTGCCAGCCCCATATGCCAGAGGTGGCAGGTTCAAACCCAGCCCCCTGTCTCTTCTCAGATCACAGTGGAATAAAACTAGAAGATAAATTTGAAGAGAAACACTCAAATATGTACAAAGTCATGGAAATTAAACAGTGTGATGCTGAATTAAACAATGTGCTTGGGTCAGTGATAAAATTAATATGAAAATCAAGAGATTTCCCTAACAGGGAAACATTAAAGGAGACAAAGCTTTAAAAAAAAATCTATGAGATACAAGGAAAGCAGACCTGAGGGGAAAATCATAGTCTTCAATGTCTACATCAAAAAGACAGAAAGTTCACAAATTAACAGCCTAATCTCACATCTCAAGAAACTAGAAAAAGATGTATAGGATGCTGGGAACTGGAAAGAGAGAAGGGTGAAATCTCACCTATTGTGGGCAGTGTGTACTGTTCTGGCTATGGGCAACTCAAATGCCCCAACTTAAGCATTATCCAAGGTATCTATGTAACAAAAACACTTGTAGCCCCTCGATATTTTGGAATTTAAAAGAAAATATTAAAAAATAATAAAAATATAGACAACTAAAAATAAATAGTTCTTAGATTATTGTTTGCTAAGCTTTGACTTTTATTTTAGGGCATAGTAGCAGCACTTTAATCAAGAGGATTTCTTTCTTAAAATTCTATAACTTGGCCTTAATCAGACCCTTTGTCTCCTTGCCTCCATTACCCATAATTAGTGTGTTCCTATTGTGCTATTGTTTTATCTGACTGGAGAGACCCCTGGCCTGTGGCCTGATGGTCCAGCTCCTCACCCACTTTTTGTCTAAGGAATTAAGGTGCAGCCATTTTAAACAGATAAACCAAAAGATGGGAGGGAGGAATGCATTTGTATGTATTTTTAATTCTCTTACAATGACTAAAATATATTTCTCTGTTTATCTTTTCAGGCAAGAGCTTTGTTACTCGCAAGCCCCCTGACCCTGGGACCCACCTTATGTCTCCACAGCCTCAGGCACACAGGGGGCAGCAGCAGACTCATTCACAGGACACTGTGACTGTTAGGGATAGCTATGCAGGGGTTAATGCCCTGAAACCCCTGGGGAACAGCAAAGTGAATAAGATCAAAAGGGACAATCCACTCCCAGGGAAGCTGCTGTACAGGGAAGGACAACCCGCTAAGCAATGACTATGGGACTGTAGGCTGTGGTGAAAGGGTGGGCAGTGTTCTCCCTTCCCTGTGATAATTGGCTGCTGCTCAGGGCTTCCTTGAAGCTAAAGGGTGGAGCCAAAATTCCAAACAGGTGTAGGTGATAGGACAGGTTGCCCCAACAGATGTAGGGGACAGGGTGGCTATGCCAACAGCAGAAGGCAATCAGATGGATTACCCAGACAATGCAGACAGGACACATTGCCCTAGAAAGGAAGGGAGTAGGATATGTTACCTCCCACTGGAGCCAATAAGATTGCTTTCCCCAAAATCTCAAAGGATGACACTTTGGGAGGAGTGCCCCTCCAGAGGCAGCCACACCCACGCTAGGAGGAGACTCTGCTCTAGGTTCCCTTGACACAGGGATGACATGAACCTTTCTAGGAGGTGCTGCTCAGGGTTGGAAGGACCTCAGACTGGGGTAGCACAGGTTCCCAAGAGAAGTAGTGACTGTCTCTCTCTCATGCTGAAGCACCGGGGAAGGGAGGGACCACAGGGGGTATCTTTTTCTCAGGTACCTGGAGCAGATCAACAGCTGAGGACCACACTTGTCATTGTGCCATAGAGCCAAGGAACAGGGAGCAATGCCTAGGTGGACACAGCAGACCCATGGCCTTTCCCAGCCATTTTCCCAATCCCATCAGTGCCGGGGCTCTGACATGATCCCTGGCTGAGGGAATGGAAGGACCCATTAATGGCAGCACTTCTTGCCAGCCCTGGGGAGCCAGTACTCAAAGTGGAATTCAATCTGATTCAGAAAATAATTGCACCTTATCTCTCCAGTTAAACCTGTTATACTACACAGGAAATAACCCAAACTCCAAGCCACACACAAGAAATGAAGATTGGACATTAAACAAAATTAAATCTGGACCCAATGGAAAAAGCAGAACAGAAACCAATACCTACTTTCCAGATTTCTCTAAAAAGAGGTAAAGTCTCTAACAGGCCCAGTCATTAAGTTGGAAAACTTGAGAGGTAAGAATATAAGAAGGGGGGTAGGGGCAAGATGGCCAACAGGTACAAGCCTCCAACAGAAGCTCCCATCCAGAGGGAAGGATAAAGTTCAGAAAACACCCAACAAAGTTGAAGACTAGGAGCCCAGCCAAGAGAGAAGAGTGATATCTGCAAGACACCTCTGCTGAGGCAGGTTGTAACTCCTAGAAAGCAATCTACAGGTACATAACACATCCCAAAAGTAAAGTGTCTGTCGCCTCACCCAAGAAAGTTGTGCTTTTCCTTGGTTTTCTCTTCATCTACTCCTGTAAGTCTCCTACAAGTGATCGATAAACTGAGGACCTATTATCTCACTCCACAAGTGAGAGCTACAGACAGTGGGGTCTACTCCCTTGGAGGGATCCTGCTGAGACTCCGAACACCCTCCCCCAGGCAGAAAAGTGAAACTAACATTCTCACTGACATTTTGAATTTCCAGTCCACCCTTCCCCCCTTGCCCGCAGAGACAGTGAGAGGAGACCCAAAAGCAACTTCCCCCAACTCCTGCAGGACCAAGCCCCTGTCCCGGCCCTACAGCCGGAGAACTACTTGAGCCAGGCATCCCCCACTCAGACTGATCCAGCTAGAGAGCATGTCCCCCACATGGCTGCCTGCCAGTGGCTGAGCGATGTGTTCTGGCACTCCAGGCCTGGCAGCCCCAGATCTGCAAGAGCACGGACAGTTGAGAGGGAACCACACTGGAGCAGTGATACCCCAAGGCAAGAGCAGTAGCCACAGCATCAGAAACAATAAGGCTCACACTCCTGAGGCTTTTCCAGGCAGACATGCCCTGTCTCTCCAGACAACCAGAGGAAGCCAGCATCATCTCTGGTGGTAGCCACTGTTAGAATGGTTTAGGGACAGTCTTCAAACAGTGCAAATTCAGCATGAGACAGAATCAGCAGAAAAACTCTGGTAACAAGAACCACCAGAGTAGATCAACTCCCCCAAGGAAGGATGGAGCAGATGCAATTGAAGATCCCATCCATAAACAGATGGCTGAGATGTCAGAAAAAGAGTTCAGAATCTGGATAGCGAATAAGATCAACAGAATGGAGGAAAGGAGGGAATCAGAATTTCAAATTATTCAAAAGCTGTCTCAAGAATTTAATGATTTCAAAGATAAAATGACCAAAGTTTATGACACACTGAGGCAAGAGGTTGCAGCCCTCAAAGATCTGAAAAATACGGTAGAATCCCTCAGTAACAGAATGGACCAGGTAGAAGAAAGGATCTCTGACACTGAAGGCAAAGCTTTTGAACATAACCAAACATTCAAAGATGAAGAGAAATGGAGAGCAAAAACAGGCCAGTTGCTTATAGAGCTCTGGGATAATTCGAAGAAAACTAATATTTGCCTTATAGGAATCCCTGAAGGCAACGAAGTTGCTTCACAAAACACAGAGGTGCTTTTTCATGAAATTATGAAAGAGAACTTTCCAGACATGCCAAGAGATTCTGAAATTCAGATAGCAGACAGCTTTAGAACCCCAGTGGGACTCAACCCAAACAGGACATCCCCCAGGCATAGCATAAAACTTTGTCACCAAAGTTAACATGAAAGAGAAAATTCTGAAAGCAGCTAGACGCAAGAAAACCCTAACCTACAAGGGGAAGAATATTAGAATGACTGCAGATCTCTCTACTGAAACCTTTCAGGCTACAAGTGGTCATTGACTTTCAATCTCCTAAAACAAAATAACTTTCAACCCAGAATCCTGTATCCAGCTAAACTGAGTTTCATTTATGATGGAGAAATTAAATACTTTAATGACATTCATATATTAAATAAATTTGCCATAACTAAACCAGCCCTCCAGGATATTCTCAGACCTATCCTCCATAATGATCAATGTAATCCTCCAACTCACAAATAAACTCACTCAGAAAATTTTGATCAAATTCCAATTTCCACAGTGGTGAAAGGATTAAAGATGTCCACTGCTTTTTCAAAAAACTTGATACCCAAAAATATACCAGGCTTATCAATATTCTCAATCAATGTGAATGGTTTAAATTGCCCTCTAAAGAGGCACAAGCTGGCTGATTGGATACAGAAACTCAGACCAGACATCTGTTGTATACAAGAATCTCATCTTACCTTAAAAGACAAATATAGACTCAGGGTGAAGGAATGATCATCCATATTCCAGGAAAATGGAAAGCAGAAAAAAAGCAGGTGTTGCAATTTTATTTGCAGATACAATAGGCTTTAAACCAAAAAAAGTGAGCAAAGATAAGGATGGTCACTTTATATTTGTTAAGGGTAATACTCAATACAATGAGATTTCAATTATCAACATTTATGCACCCAACCAGAATGTACCTCAATTTATAAGAGACACTCTAACAGGCATGAGCAACTTGATTACTCCCAGCCCCATCATAGTCAGAGATTTTAATACTCCTTTGGCTGTGTTGGATAAATCCTCCAACAAGAAGCTTAGCAGGGAAATTTTGGATTAAAAATTAACCATTCAGCATTTGGATTTAACAGACATCTATAGAACATTTCATCCTAATAAAACTGAATACACATTTTTCTCATCAGCCCATGGAACATACTCCAAAATTGACCCCATCTTATGTCACAAGTCTTACCTCGCAAATTTAAAAGAATAGAAATTATTCCTTGTATCTTCTCAGACCGCCATGGAATAAAAGTTGAACTCAGTAACAACAGGAATCTGCAGACCCATACAAAAATGTGGAAGCTAAATAACCTTATGCTCAATGATAGGTGGGTCAGAGATGAGATCAAGAAGGAAATTTCCAAATTTTTGGAACAATATGATAATCAAGACACGAGTTATCAGAACCTCTAGGATACTGCAAGACAGTCCTAAGAGGGAAATTTGTAGCACTGCAAGCCTTCCTCAAGAGAAAGGAAAGAGAGGAAGTTAACAACTTAATGGGACATCTTAAGCAACT
>NW_003852528.1:1435219-1438992 GCF_000181295.1 Otolemur garnettii | reverse complement strand
CCTTTTGGAAAGTCATCTGGAGAACACTTAGAGAACTAAAAGTAGACCTGCCATTTGATCCTATAATTCATCTGCTAGGTATATATCCAGAAGACCAAAAATCACACTACAATAAAGATATTTGTACCAGAATGTTCACTGCAGCCCAATTTATAATTGCTAGGTCATGGAAGAAGCCCAAGTGCCCACTGACCCAGGAATGGATCAACAAACTGTGGAATATGTACACCGTGGAATACTACACAGCCATAAAGAAAGATGGAGACTTTACCTTCTTCATGTTTACATGGATGGAGCTGGAAAACATTCTTCTTAGCAAAGTATCTCAAGAATGGAAGAAAAAGTATCCAATGTATTCAACCCTAGTATGAAACTAATTTATAGCTATCATAGGAAAACTATAACACAATTTTAGCTCAAGAATATGGGGAAAGGGGAGGGAGGATGGGTGGAGGGAAGGAAGGTGATTGGCAGGATCACGCCTATGATTTATCCTATAAAGGTACATGAGACTCTTTCTAAATGTAGAATATAAATGTCTTAACACAACAACTAAGAAAATGACATGAAGGCTATGTTAACCAATTGGATGTAAGTATTTCAAATTGTATATAGAAACAACACACTGTACCCCATGATAGTATTAATGTACACAGGTATGATTCAATAAAAAATAAAAAAAAGAAGGTAAGAAGAGTCTAAAATTCGGGGTCACAGTTGTATTCTGCACATTAAGCAAAGAACGCATCACTTAGGAGTAAAGCACACACCCCTTTTCATTCTCTGAAAACCCAGCCTCTGAGCCAGGACGGATGGTGACAAGGGTGTGGGGCAGAGACCGAGCAGTGAGTGGGGTACGACTGCTCCAGAGTCAGCTGAGACGGCAACTAAAACCAAATCCCCAAACAGAGGGCTGTGACCACGCGGATGAGCACCTAAACAGGGAGTTACAGTCATGAAAATCGTTCATCCCGCCTGTCCGGAGCAAACCAGGGTCTGACAGTCCTGCCTGCCTCTTCACCACCAGCCTCCCCACTGCCCGCCCCATAGTTGACCTGTTGGGTCTGCTCTGTCCAAGGACATCCCCACACAGAATCCTGGGCTTGAGGAAACGTATTTCACTGCACCTCCAACTTGTTCAAGTGGACCTGAAAAGAAGGAGGAGCCATAGGAAGGCTCCAGACCCACCGGGGCCTCTCAGAGGCTCCCAGGGTCCAGCCTTCACCATCACAGCCACTTCACCCACTTCTTAAATTGCTTTTCATTTTCTGTCTTTGCTTCTCTGAAAATGTTATAATTTTGACTTCACTTGATGGACAGTGTGGTTGGGCAAAACTTTTCAGTTCAAAATTCATTTCTCTCAGAACTGTTATATTTGCATTAGTCCGCGATGCTGAGGAACCGGACGGGACCTGGATTTTTCCTTAGAACTCTTTATCAGTCACCTTTCTCCCAGGAAGCAGTTAGGGTTTCTTTTGTTTTTTTAATTATGCTCAGACTTCTAAATTTTCACTGGCACATACTTAGGAATGGGCCTTTTTGTCTTTGTTTGTTTGTTTGTTTGTAATTGATCTTCGTGGTGCTTGGTGGGCCCCTTTTAAATGAAGATTGCGATCTTTACTCAGCTCAAGAAATTTTTCTCCTATTATTTTTTCTTCTCCCTTCTTTGTCTCCTTTTTCTTCTGAGACTTTTGTTAAAAGGATGTTAGAGACCCACTTTACGTTTCTGTCTTTAGCATTCCAGATGGACAGCCATCCATTCTTTGCTTAAATACTTTTATTAGTAAACGAAGATTCACTGCTCCCTGTGAGGCTATGTTCATCCCGTGAGGCTTCATTTGATAGAAATTGGTTTTTTACAATATTTATTTGTTGGAATTTGGATGTGGGATTAGCAACAAATAATGTTCTTCCCATATTGCTCCTTATTCATCAAATATCTTCCCCCTCCCCCCCCGCAGTAATCTCCAGACGTAGGTTCTAGTTCTCCAGTTAGAATTACATAGAAAACCTCTGTGCCTAAATCACTTGGCACAGAAGATTCCTCTTAGTTTCTTTCCAGAACCACTTGTCCCCAGCTCTACAGCTGCTCCTCAGGTCCCACGGTTTATACACCAGGCTCCGGATGTATACTGACACCTCAGTGACTGCTTCCCGGGACTAGAGGCCACATCTGAGAATCGTCCCCGTATCCTGAAGACGGCCCTCTGCTGTCCCTCGGAGCCTGAGTACTGAATCCCTTTGCACATGGGGACACCCTCCTTCTGCCTCCTCAGCTATTTGGCATCAAAGTTCAGATTTTGTTTTTTCGCTTTTTCTCTTCAGACCTAAAGAGCATCATTCTTGTTTGGGGAGATGGAAATTAGGATCCTAGAATTCTCATCCAGGTTGCAGTTAATCAGCCGGGGAGCCTTCGGCAGTGTGCTGATATTTTTTTGGCTTCAGTTTCCTGAATCAGTATGTTTCCCAGATTGGTGCCAATCAGTAAAGATGATTTTATGGCTCCGTAGCTGAATGAAAACACTGGAGATGAGGGTATATGGGCACGCAATGAAAACTGTTGGTTTGGGGAAAGTTCTGTTCTTCATTCTGACATCATAGCTTTCTAATGAGAGGGGAGGGTGTGTGTCATAAAATGTAGTCATTAATGAAATCATCATCATAATAAGCAATTATTGGGTAATTTTTTATTTATATGAATAAGATATGAGTCATTATATGAAAAATCAGAAGTTTACAATTTCACTGCTGCCAACCACTTCCCATCACTTGTCTCTTAAACCCCAAATTCCAGAGGGCAATGGATTAAAGTCTTTGTGTAACTGTTCTAAATCTAAAACTACAGAATGTTTTGGCTATAACTACTAGGGGTCTAACGTTCTTGTCTAAAGACATTTCCAGCAATGGTTTCTAAAACTTTTGAAGTTCTCATGATAAATTCCTTTCCATTTTAATAGGATAATTAAGTTGGTGGTTTTTGAAGAAATGATGTGCTTTCTTTACCAAGGAAAAGGTTCAGGGTTTTCTTTTTTCCCCATTCCCACCTTGTTCATTGGGAAGCTCAGACCTAAATGCCTTGGTGTGTTCCAGAAACTGTATTTTATATGCTGGACACATTTGTTACTTTATACTTCTCTCCTTTGGTGTTACTTTTGGTCATTTTTAAAAAGTTATTTTTATTTTTTAAATATTTAAATAAATAAAGTACACCAAACCCTTTTTCGAGATAGGGTACAGTAATAAATGCAGATTTTTCTTAAAGTTTTAACAGAAAATGAAAATACACTAATTGAAAAATTTGGAAAAACCATCTTGAGCAGAAAATTCCTATAAAGCAAATATAAATAGAGGATTAAATGCTAGAAAACTAAACTTATTAATACTTGAAAACTGCAAATTTCCACAATAGAAAGATGCTTTCTCCCCTCTCTCTATCCCAACAGTGTTCATGAAAATGTAAATTGGTACAATTTTCCTGGCAATTTAGCTATAAATATCAAAAACTTTAAAATGAGCGAGGTTTTTGAGCCTAGACTTCTACTCCTTGGCATTCTTTCTAAGAACCTAATTAGGGGTGTGTTCGAGGCATTGGTTATAAAGATCATTTTGATCAGGATGGTTAAAATTGCCACCAGCCTGAATGTATGTGGCTGTGGGTTTGTTGGGTGACTGTGGGTCACTCCCTTGACGAAATGCTCTGTAGACACCAATAGTGATTTTGTACCATTTACTGTCAAAAGAATCCAGCAGGTTGCCAGACATGTGTCAGTTGA
>NW_003852528.1:1433707-1434602 GCF_000181295.1 Otolemur garnettii | reverse complement strand
GCCTTTGCTGGGAGCTGGGGTAGAATCTGATTTAAGAGCTTTGCTTTGGATGTGGGGGTCGATGTTTTGGTTCACATCATGAACACAGAACAGTAATAAATGAAAATTCCAGCAGTGAAGCAGGTTGACAGGCCCCCTGTATAAATGCCTCCATCCTCCAGCTTCTGTCACACGTCTTGTTACTTTGTTTATCTGTTAGGACACCTGTCCCCAGCCTGGCTGGAACGTGGCTCTCAACCTTCCTTAACAGTCGAGCAGCCTCTGTCCCTGAATGCTGGAGGGGGCACGCGTGCTAAAACTTTCACCTGAGCCTTCATCTCCCAAGTCTGATTTGGCAATTTTGGTCATTTGATTGCTGGTTTCTTGTTCTTTGATATCTTGTCCCCCTTTCAGTCACCTTTTAATTCATTCTATCCCTCTGTTGCGGGTACAATCGTGTCCCCTGCCCCAAAATACATGTTCAAGTCCTAACCTCAGATACCTGTGAATATGACCTTATATGGAAATGAGATCTTTGCAAATGTAATCAAATTAAAACAAAGTCAGACGTGAGCAGGGAAGGGCTTACCCCCGTGACTTGTATCCTTAGGAGATGGGGAGACTTGGATACAGATACACACAGGAGCAGTGGTCGGGGGGGAAGGCCGCATGAAGACGGAGGCAGAGGTTGGCATGAGTGGTGCATCTGCAAGCCAAGAGTACCAGGGAAGAGGGGGGCAGAAAGTGGGGCCCCGTGACACCCTGATTCCCTACAGCCTCCAGAACTGTGAGGGAAGTCCTTTCTTCTATTTTAGCCACTGGTTCATGGTCACTTGGTACAATAGCCACAGGGAACTGACATACTTTTTCTCTGCCAATCCCATCCTGTGGTTCAGGAAAACTGAATGTTGGTGGT
>NW_003852528.1:1426638-1432668 GCF_000181295.1 Otolemur garnettii | reverse complement strand
TATACACATGCGTACGTTCACATACATACACACGCATACACTCTTACACACATGCACATACACATATACACAGTACAGACACACACACATATGCATAAACACCCCCCCACACACACACACACTCAGTGACAGACGAAGCTGCCGAGTCCAGGGCTGCAGAGCACAGCACGCTGACGACACTCCCTCCAGACTGAAGGAGCACATCACTGCACCTAATCGGAAGTGACACTGCACGGACACAAATGGCCGCCATTTGATATACTGACTTCCATATAAGAGAGAGAAATGCACTTTTTGTTCGTCATTGGCCAAAATCAACCTTATTCTGGCTTTCTCCTCTAAGCACTCAGACCTGTGACAACATGTAAACGACACCTCTGGGAATAAGCCCTGGGTTTGTCCTCACAGGCGTCCACCCGCTTGCTGAACTTGTGCCCTGGAACGATCACCTCCAGGGCTGAGTGGAGTCCTGTCTCTACCCTCTACGCCTGGGAGTGGGTCTGACAAAGTCCGTGGCTGCGGAGGAGAGCCACAGTGTCCGTTCACTGCAAGGAGACGAGATGTGGCAGTTTGTCAGGAAGCAGAACAGAACTTATTTTTTTTACCTTCCTACCTTAAGGAACTATGAAAAACAGACATTTGTTTTTTCTTTCCAACTCTGTATGCTTTAAAATTTCCCTAAGTTGTAGGTTTCACAGTGGGCCGTGGGTGAACGGCCTGAGCAGTGGTGGTAACTCTGGAAGAAGTGGCTTGCACAGCAGGACACGCCTTGTGAAAAGTCACTGTGGAACAGTCAGCGTCCTTCCCATCAGGAAGCCTGCTGAGCGTCTCGCTGAGATCACTGTAATCCTCTGCAGTGTTTCTTGTTATGAGAACTAAACTGTGCAAATTACTTCTATTTTTAATTATGATTTCTCTGTAGAGATCTTACAGCCAAAGCATTCTTTTACCAGATTCATAAATCTTGAGCAATTTTGGCCTGGGTGGGAAAAGCTGAAACATGGATGCAGGGTTGTGTTGAAATATTTAGCCGGCTGCCCAGAACCATTCCATCCAATATTTTTAGAGTGAAGTCTTGAAAATACTTCTCTGTAATAATTCATAATCATAACTGTAAAAGCAGGAGACCGTCCACTGGATAGGAAAGTGTGGAACAAGCACAAACCCTGGGGAGCCGGTGCTGAACACGGATGGCTCTGTGACCATCTGCCTGGTCCAGACACACCAACACTGCACGTGTGTCCCCAGCAGGACTGTTTCTCTGGGTCATCAGCCTCTCAGGGCACAGCGTCTGTGGTCCTCCCAGTTTACCATGCTCTCCCAGCTGCAGGGACACTCCCCTTAAGAAAATGAGGGGCCATGGGTCTTAGCAGCCTCCCCGAAGCCTTGCTGGCACCCTGAGTAGAGAGGTCTGCTGCCCTCCATCAGAACCTGCTCAGAAAACTCCCACACACCGAAGCCCAACCGGGAATGCAGGTGGTGAGCAAGGCCTGAGGGCCCCGGCCAAGCATTGGTTCCAGCTGCGGCCTCATCATTTCCTACACTGTCACCTCCATCTGTAAACTTCTGCTTTTCACCAACCGAAAGGGGTAACCACCAAGCTGGATTTCGTCCGGGTGCACTGGGTGTGGTTGCAGGCTCAGCAGTGCGCACTCAGGTGCACCTTCCAGAAGGGGCTTCCTGTTCAGCTGACATCCCAAGCTCTGGGCTCCTTTGACGGCCATTCTTCTTCCGGAAGCCCTAGCCAGCGACCAAGGGGGGCACCATGAGGGCCTGGTCATTCCCACCTCACACAGGCTCCTTGGATGGGAGAGCTTTGCCGAGGGGCTTCCTCCCTGCAGGGCAGGCAGCCACAGGACAGGACGGCGCTGGCCGCATAATGCAGTCCAGGGGCCCCTGCCCTCCTGCCTCCCCTTTTACCTTCACAGCTGTCACCCCAAACAAACCGTTTCCCTCCTCACTCCAGCTCAACCCTGCTTCCAGGGGGACTCCACCAGCTTAGAAGTTGTCATCAGCCCCCAGTGCCCAGCTCAGCCAATCCCAGAGAATCCATGCAGAATCCACGACCAAAGAGAACAAAGGGGGTCACCTGCATCTGACCTGTAAGTCAAGGGAAGAGCCTGGCGGGGGCACATGGGGACTGGGCCCATGAATGGTACACCCCAGAAAATGGAAAGCAGAATTTCACAAACCCGAGGACCTGACTGTCAAAGCAGCGTTCACAGCACAGTGAGTCCTCCCCGGAGCTTTCTGGTCCTTGAATCCACGTTGATCACCTGTTCACAGAAGCCATGTGTGATCTGTCTTGAACTGTGTTTCTCAGGACTCAGCAATGACACAGGTAACTGTCCGTCCTCGGCTCCAGCTCTGGGCTCCACTGGGCCCTTTTAAGACCTTTAAGGACTCAGGACCCTTGAGCCTTGGGAAGAAAGAGCCCGTGGAGACGCCGAGAGTCAAGGGTGAGAGAAGGAGAAAAGAAGAGGGGAGAAAAGAGACAAAACACGGGGTCAGCAGAAGACAGAGAAATATCAAAGTTTGTGTAAACTGGACAGGTGAGCTGTTGAGAGTTCATCACCACCCACTGCAAAGATGTCACACACGGATGGAGAAAGAACATCCCCACAAATGTTCCCCCACCTCCTTCCTGGACCCCACATTCTGTTGACCCCGTTTCCCCCCTGCCCAAGGCCCTGGTTCCCTTTGTCTCCACCCTCACCTCCGGGCTTTGGTGACCTTGACACACTGTCCTGGCCCATGAGTGGCACGTGCCCTGTTAGGCCCAGCTCCTGCCAGGCCCTCTCCAGAGGCCAATTCTCACACCTGGGGCCTCCTTCCTGCCCTCTCTGTTCCTTGCCCACAACCTCGCAGGTGGCCAGGAGCATGAGCCCCACTCTCCTGCAGTGAAAAATGAAATGCCAAGTGAGCGTTCCCTCGCGTTAAGCCCAAACCGTATTAATTTGGGGAATGGCATTTGCCGTCTCCTTCCTAATGACTGTGCATGAATGGGCATTTCTTATTTTCTGATGAAATATTCTTTTGTCTCTCACAAAAATAGCAAAATGAATGAGCGTGGAAGTGATGGATGTAGAGAATCTGACTGTAAACAAAAGAATAAGCCCGCTTTTAATTTGAAGGACTCTGGTTAACATCTCTGTGCAGCCTTGTTTGAACGCAGCGGAGTTGACACAGATGATCTAATAGTCCATGAGTTCCTGAGTTCCTGTGATTTTATAAAGTGGGAAAGGACAAAAGAGCCCCTTACAGCAGGAATGTTTTTTTCTTTTTCTTGTCTGAGACAAAGCTCAGTTCACAGGAATCTCAAATACTTGGGCTTGAGCAGTCCTCTTGCCTCAGCCTCCCAAGTGTCTGGGACTATAGGCAGCCGCCACAATGGCTGGCTGTTTTTTAGATACAGGCTCTTGCTCTTGCTCAAGCTGGTCTGGAACTCCTGAGCTCAAGCAATTCACTGCCTCGGCCTCCCAGAGTGCTGGGATTATAGCTGTAAGCCCCGCGGCCAGCCTAGGAAGGTTTTTATTGTGTGACCACTCATTCTTGGTGTCTGTGTGACAAGGCAGATGTTGACAGCAGGACAGAAGTTGGGGCCTCTAAAACACACACAAGCCCTCATGGAGCTGGAGTCCATACTATTCCAAGGGACTCCACAACAGTAACAGTGTCCCCCAGAATCTTCCAACACTCCGCCCTGCGAGGTCAAGGGCCTGGCCACCTAGGGGTGTTTATGATCTGTAGTTTTGTTTTAATTCTTTTTCGTTATAAAAGCAGAACAAATTAATTTGTGAAATTAGGAAAGAAGAAAGGAAGATGGAAGAAAGCAAAGAAGGAAGGGGGGAGGGAGAGAGGGAGGGAGAGAGGGCGAGAGGGAGGGAGGAGGGAGAGAGGGAAATTGCCCTCATGCCCTCACTCCTAAGCCAGCTGTTGGTGTTTGTCTCTATTAGGTATTTCCCACAGTTGTTTCAAATGCAAATGTGTAACATGCGCACAGCTCAGGATCTGGGTTTTGTCCCCTTAACATGAGCATTAGAGCAGATGGCTGTGCTCCTGGATGGGGCAGCAGGGTCACTCAGCACCAGCAGCAATCTGTGCAGAATAAGTTTATCTAAAGACTGCAGCACTCTTTTAAAAAAGTAATAAGAGAATCAGTAGCCTAGAAACAGGAAAGGAACAAAGTTTTCTCTTTTTTTGCGAAGCATTTGACGATCTCCCAGTGTGCCCTTTTCTACAGAAATACAGAAATGGGGGCTGGGAAATGGAAAGGAAAGTGGGCCGGAAACTGCACGGTCCCACCCGGACTGGCTTTCCAGGAGCCCACCCTGAGCCCTCTCTCTGCTGCTTCTTGTACAACCATCTGCCCCACATGGCCCTGACATCCCCAACTCTGGCCGGTGGCCCCTGACTTCACAGCGTGCTCAGATTCACATGCAGAGACGGCCTGTCTTTCTGGGTGGACCCTGGGCCCAGCTCCTGGGCTTCAGGGAAGTATGATCTTCCCCGGGCTGTGTCCAGCCCAGGTCTCGCCCCCAGCCTTAGTGACAGCAGGGACAATCTGAGCCCTCCTTAATCCCACACTGGTCCTCCTGGTCTTGGGACTTGCCCACACATCTGGACGGTCACTCAGCCCAGCTCACATGAGCCTTTCCCGCAGTGCTCCACGGCCCAGCCCCTGTGGGCCTGGCCTCCCTGCTGGCCATGTCCTAGCTGCCCCTTCTCTGTGCCAGCTTCTGATTATTTCTGTCACATTCCTAAGCTGCAACAGGAGCTATTGTGACTTGAGGCCTTCCTTACATCATGGAGAAGCATCTCGCTGAGAACGCAGGTGTTTTCAGAGGAAATGCCTCAGAAATGTCCCTGGCTGGCTGTTTGGTGCCTCTCCCTTTCCAAATCAAATGTCCCAAAAGTCACCAACTTCTTCACATGTTAACATGACCTCTTTGTGTGTTCCTGAGAAAGAACGTCAGAAGATCTCATCAGAGAGAGGCAATTCAGTTTGCGGCTATAGCATAGTTTTTGAAACTCCATTTATTTAAAACCACCCTTAACAGCAAACCACGTGTGGGTCAGGTTGAATCTGCGGCAGGGGGACCTGCACACCTGTCTCTCACAGGCACTAACACAAGCATAGTGTCTGAGACCTAATCTTGAGTCTTAGAGACAGTCACCTTCCCTCATCAAAGTGAGGTTCCAGAGGACACCAGCAGGAAGCGATTCCACCGTGAGGACTCAGGAGGGCTTTGCAGTGAGGGCGGTGGTGAGTGGAGCTCCCAGGTTCAATCTACTGAAGGCTCAACGTGTTCAGATTTATTCAGGTTGAGTCTGCCCTCAAAATGTGTATCAGTGACAAACCTTCCTCTGTGGGACCCCCATGGGACACAGCAGTGAATAAAACAGGAAAAGAGAAGTTGATTGATAGGTCAATGCACGTCTAATCTCCAATTCTTACCAATTAGAAGGCCTGGGGAGAGGTGACTTCATTTTAACATACACACTCTCTTTGCAATAGATGGAATGGATTCCACCTCTTGAGGCACACTTGGATGGGGCAAGTGTGTCCAGATATGAGTGAGATGGGGGTGCATCCGAGGGGTGCTGTCGGCATCTTGAGACTCCAGAGGATCTTCACACAGAGGAGCCCAAGGACAAGAGAAAGGGCCGCCACCTGAGAGCCACTCTTCACTGGTTTGTCTCTGCTCAATACGCATGAACATGGAAACCAAGGGCCAAGGGACTTCGCATCACGCAGAGATGGTGGAAGGAAGGAAACGGATTCTTTCTTGGTCGAGCATCAAGCCCTGTGTCATGCCGGGATGTGCCAGGCCCAGAGCACATGAGCCAGTGGGGGGAAGTCACCCCCAAAGCTCAGCTAGTCTTCGGACACACTCCCGGCACCGTCACCCCCAAAGCTCAGCTAGTCTGCAACATACTCCCAGCTCCATCACCCCCAAAGCTCAGCTAGTCTGCAACATACTCCCAGCTCCATCACCCCCAAAGCTCAGCTAGTCTGCGACACACTCC
>NW_003852528.1:1424924-1426618 GCF_000181295.1 Otolemur garnettii | reverse complement strand
GGCACCATCACCCCCAAAGCTCAGCTAGTCTGCAACATACTCCCAGCTCCATCACCCCCAAAGCTCAGCTAGTCTGCGACACACTCCTGGCACCGTCACACTTTCCCACAGCTTCCCTCTGCATTTACCACGTGTTCAGTTTGTCTTGGGTGTGCTTGTGGTGAGGGAATGATCCAGAAGTCTTACACTGACATGAGGGAGCTTCAGAAAAAAGCAGCCAGGGCTGGAGGAGTCAGGAATTCTGGTTCACTGCACAATTATCAGCAAGGAGCCTTTTCTTCATGTTTCCCACAAAACACCTTAAAGGACTCATTTCTAAAATTCACCCTCTCACAAATCTTAATGACTGCAGAGGATTCCACATTGTCCTGAACTTAAAACAATCCACTCGATATCCTGTGTGGCGTACAGTGGTTTAGGGCAGCGGCTTTCAGTTTTTTGCCACAGTTGCCATAGTATTCCGTGTGCATAAGCTGGTTTGATAATTTTGACTGATTGCTGTGAGTCATTAGGAAAATTCATTAAAAATCCCGTTTGCTTAAAATTTAGTTGTAATGTTAACCAGTTATTTCATTGTATTTAATTTATTTGGCAGGGGTGGGGAAGGAGAATAAACCGTAATTTTATGATTAATCTCTTAAAATGGCTAAAAGTTTATTTCCCTGCTCCTAAATTTTCCTCCTCACTTTAAAGGTCAAAACCCATGCTAGTATTTCAGAGAACACAGGACAATTTCTCTGCTTTCTAGAGATACCGTGATGGGCCCCAGCTGGCTGGCTGTGCCGGGAGCACCAGGGACCTTCACTCCCGAGGTGGGACAGGGATCAGCCAGCACACTCAGGTGGCCACCTCACATAGGGCGGAGAGAAGCCCGCAGAAGGGCTCTGTCCTTATTGTCAAGACCTCAAAAGAGAATCAGCAGAAAAAAAGGAGGCGGCTGGGGTGATGTGCCCTCCACCTCCTGTGGGCCTTCTGAGGGCCCCCCGCCAGCTTCTCGGCTACTTCAAGGCAGCTCTGCCCTCTCAGGCTTCTCTCCAGAGAGGCACTGTGGACTCTGCAGCCTGGTATCTGTCCCTCCCTCCCATCTCACCTTCAGTTGATTTGAGAAAGACAATCCCTCGTGCTAGTTTTCTGGAAAATATTAGATAAACTACCCCAGACAGGCAATGCTTTTCCTTTCTGGCTGAGCTGGGGGGGCAAAAGTTCTCGACTTGCAGGAAGAGTACAGGCAGGTCTGTCTGGGGGAAAACAGCTCCCAGCTCTGCAGAGGCACCCAGGGAGCTCATGGAAACCTGTGCTCTGGAAGTGGGGACACGTTTAGGAATCTGTGAATCGGTTTCCTCCTGATGACAAACAGAGTGGTAATATACTTGAGGCTGTGGTTGTCCTTGAGGGAAGTGGGTAGATGCTCCTTGGGCCTGATTTCTGAGCTGGTGCAGGTGCTCACTCTGGGAACATCCATTGGGTGCACACTATGGCTTGTGTCTTGTTCTCCCCAAGGACCTGCTAAAGGAACAGGTGTGCTATTCTGAGGGTGAGAGCTGCACGGGAGTCCTGTCCTCGCCCTCCACACCAGCCTATTTGTGTCTTCATTTCTTCCGCCCCAAAATAGGTGCCAAGAACTCCTCCCCTGCAAGCACCGCCGTCCTACGCTGCCGTCCATGCTGCCATCCCCCCCACCATCCCCGACTGCC
>NW_003852528.1:1404044-1424494 GCF_000181295.1 Otolemur garnettii | reverse complement strand
CCATCCCCGACTGCCATCCCCCCCGCCATCCCCGACTGCCATCCCCCCTGCCATCCCCAACTGCCATCCTCCCCTCCCCTCTTGCCATCCCCGACTGCCACCCCTCCACCATCCCAGACTGCTATCCATGCTGCTGTCCCCAGCTGCCAGTCAGCAAAGCACCTAGATCTCTTCCCAAGGGCTCTGCTTACCCCTGTGTGGTGTGTGGGGTCCCAGGGCTACATTAGGTGCAATGTGAGGGGTCAGTTCAGAGTACATACATCTGTTGGTTTTAGGAGACCAAGCTAAGTGGAGCACCCCCAATGGAGGGCTCTCTCCCTCTCTCTCCAGGCACCTCAGTCCCAGCCCAAGCACCCACCATCTGATCTTTACTGATCTCCTTCCGTGGTCTCAATGTTTGTGTTCCCCCAGATTCATATGCTGGAATCCTCAGCCCCAGGTAATGGCTTGGGAGGCAGGGTTTGAGGGAGATGATTAGGTGGCGAGAGAGGAGGGGCCCTTGCCAGACATGGAATCTACTGACACCTTGATCTTAGACTTTGCCATCTTTCGAATGCTGAGAATTAAATTTCTATTGTTTACAAGCCACCCAGGTGACCAAGGTGAAGCTGTTTTGTCGTGACATTCTGAAGGGACTGAGACACTCCTGCTTGGTGTTGTCCTTCTTGGCTTCCTCTTTAAGCCCCCCTGGATCCCACCCCAGGTTCTGAACCCCACATGTTAAGCCCATCCTCATATGTGATCCACCACCCCAACCCCTGGACACCAGACTTGATCTCTGAATGTGCCCATTGGACCTGTCTGGGATCACAACTCCAGGGTAAGTCAATCTGGAACCAGGTACCCCCATGGCCCTGCGCACCAGTCAGAACTGTCCTGAGAAGAGAGATAGTTGTGAGTAGACAGCAGGGCCTGTCCTGTGCCATACCAGGGACTCACCTGCCTCCCCGTCCCCAGGTCTGAACTGAAATCCTCACCCCACCTTGAGATTGTCTGTCTAAGCCAAAAAAGGCTCTGTCAGCAACACAGCCAAACTAAATATTTTATGAATTCAGCACACGTCCCAAGTTGGAATTTTGGAATAGCTGCTCTTTTACTGTGCATTTTTTATATAAGGAATAGGAAATAACCTATCAAAATTATATCCTATGACCATGGTCATTAGCAAAATTAACCACAGGTATGGCCTTAGCCTGATGACTGCTCCAGCATCCAGGAAACATCATTCTAAATAGCTTTGGAATCACAATTCCTATGGGAGACAGAAAAATGTGCCTCTAGACCTTGCCTGTGAGAGTCCCTTTGGAAGTCACCTGGGCAGAAATTCCAACTAGCACTTACACGTTCACGTCTCTTCCCATACCTACTCTAGTCATAGGATTTCATACTTCTTTTCGGAAGTTTTGTAATTTACAGCTAGACCTCTGCTGTGATGTTTATGCCAGTAAGTCTCCCATGCTTTTCATATACATTGCCAAACTCCTCCACCCCCAAATAATCCAAACCAAAAAGCTGCATCAGAAATTAATAACTGTGATCATAAATCAAAGTGAAGGTTTTATCCTTTCATTTTGCATAAGACATCAGGACTAAATGAGCACCCTGTGCACACAGGACTTATCAAAAAGAGAAAAAAACCATCCTTAATCAAAGGCATATTTCATTTCTGAAAAAGTCATCAGAATGTGTTATGGAATGACTGCACATCTTGAAAATCTCTCTCTGGCACATCTGGAGACTCACTTTTTCCCTCCATCATTATATTCAGAAATACAAGCGGCTTTGATTTGCATGCATAAAGCAGTTTCTTCATCTCTTATCTTGTGTGCCAGTGAATGAATTCCTGTGATCTATGGTTACAATTACTGAGATATGGATTAAGATGCCTACATTATGCAGATGGTTGCCGTGATCAAGGGGCTGCTGGAAACCTAAGACAGAGCTGAAGAATGGGCCACCGTCCAGGCAGCGCTGGCCTCTTCCATGATCTTGCCTGCTGCCTGTAGTCAGAGAGTACCTGACCCCCGGACTTTCCTGGGATAGAGTGAGGAATGATGTAACATGTCACTCTGCTCTTGAAATCGCTAGTCAGTGTCAACTGCCAAGACTCCACCTTCAGAATCCTGCGGCCCATCCACCTGACGCCTCCTCTTTTCACTGGGTGGTGCCTGCCACGTCTGTAAGTGACACACCCGCTCACTCTTCCCAAGTCCTCCAAGGTAGACTCTAAGCTTATCCATTTCTTCAATATTGGCTGAACTCAGGGGCCAAAACCTCAGGGAAGGACTTTTCATCTTTTATATTTTTGCCCATTTTACTTACTCTTGGTATCTGTGTTTGTGCACAAAATAAAAGGTGGGACTTGGAGAAAGCAGCTTGCATGCAGCAGTACGAGGTCTGTGAAACGTGTGTGTACCACCATCACCTTCCCAGAGCAGGGCTGTGGGACCCCATCACGGCGGCTTTGGAGGCAGCGTCCCTGTCTGTCCTCTGCAATAAATGGAAACAACAATAGTGTCTAGCATCTTGGGTTCCCAGGGCTGCGGCAGCAAAGTGCCACAAATGGGTGGCTTAGAACAACAAACTGATTCATCACGGTTCTGTAAGCCAGAAGTCCAAAATCTGTCATCTGCAGGAACCCACTGAGGGGGATTTTCTCCTGCCTCTCCCCACTCCCTGGGTCTGCACACGTTCCTCAGCTTGTGACCACAGCTCTGTCTTCTCCTCGTGCCCCTGTACACAGCCCTGCTTCGGCACACAGCTGCCTCTGTGTCCAAATTCCTCCTCTTTACAAGGACACCAGGCATACTGGACTGGGCCCATTCTCATAACCTCATTTAAACCTGATCAACCTGCAGAGCCCATATTCCCAAGTGAGGACACCAGTGAGACACCCGGGGTTAGGACTTCAACATTTTTTTTTTAAAATTTAAGATTGATATGAGGGTACAATGTTTAAGTTACATGGTTTTCCTTTCTAAGGTAAAGTTCAAGTTGTAGTAGAGCCCTTTACTCGGGGGGGGGCGTGCTGAACACCCTCACATTGTGCATATTAGGTGAGCTCTGCCAGTCGCCCTCAGCCCCCTCTCTCTCCTCTCCCCTCCCCCTTGTTTCCATCTGATGCTGCAATCCCATTACTAGGTATCTACACAGAAGAAAAAAAAAATCATTCTACCACAAGGACATTTGCACTAGAATGTTTACTGCAGCTCAATTCACAATCACCAAGTGTCTGTCAGCCCAGGAATGGATTAACAACGTGTGGCATATGTATACCATGGAATATTACTCAGCCATAAGAAAAGATGGAGGCTTTATACCTTTTGTGTTTACCTGGATGGAGTTGAAACACATTCTTCTTAATAAAGTATCACAAGAATGGAAAAAATGTATCTGATGTACTCAATACTAGTATGGATCCAAAATATAAACAACTACAAGTTCATCAAATTTTTTGGAAGGATACCAGTCAATGCCCAGCCGAGGTGCAGGGTCATCATGAGAATTAGAGGTGGCGCAGGCAGGCAGGCTAGCCCTGTGAATGGAGCCTTTCTGGGTATTACTGCCATCCCTTCCGCCCAGGGCCCGGGGACAGGCACCGCTGGGTGCAGCACACAGTAACTCCATTGCCAGGGTCCACCCTAAGGTAACCAAGGGCATTTGGTGAAGACCCAATCTCTGCAGAAAGTAGGAGTGCCAGGCAAAATGAGCCTCGGGCGCTGGCGGGCCCTGCTGGAGATGCAAACTCAGCTTCCAGCTAATCCTGCCGCCTGTGCAGCTGCCCCAGACAAGGCACTTGGAGATAAGAGTCACGTGAGCTTCTGAATTTGCCACAAAACCTGCTTTCTTACAAAATCACTGGCAATTATTCTTGCTGAAAAGACTGAGATTGTTCATTGTTTTTCAACAAAATGTGAGCAGAGAAGAGGAATCAATAAAGTGTGATGACTGAAAACTGCTGCGAGGACGCCTGTCGCCCAAGGTAGTCAAGGCTCTGAGCAGTCACTGGCTGCAGGCACATTCCCTGAAAGATGACCATGGTCAAGGCTGCGTGGTTTGGGGCACCAGCCTACGGCTGTAACCTAGCCTGGCAGAACTCATTTTCCCCTTCTGAAGGTTGACTAATGCACCACACACACATTGCGCCCGCTCTCACCCACCTCCCTGGCCGAGGTACCATTCCCCCCCATCCCAGAGCAGCTGCAATCTCTGCAGACCCCGTGATTCCTGCTCATGTGGGAGATGCATTTTAACACTGCCCAGTGTGTCACATCTCTCGGCAAATCAAACTTTAATTCCAAATGGCACAAAACACGGTTCTTGTGCCTCCCTCTGTAGAACTGAAATTGCTGTTGGAGACCCTGATGCCCGCCCTCCCTGCTGGAAGAGCTTCCCAGAAGTTCAAATAGGGGCCACTTGGTTTCCCCCGTGAGGAGCTGGGAGGGGTCTCGCTGGAGAAACCAGTCCCACTGGCTGATTATCGCCAGAGATCCTAGTGTGATATCAACTTGTCTAAATTGAAAATCTTCATTCCAGTGGATAGTCTCCAAGAATGTCATGACTTAAAGCTATTTAAGGCTTCATTTTGCAATACTTTCTTCTTGCTGCTTTTATGGAGAATTCACATGGAATCAAAACTGATGTTCTATGGGAATATTGTTGAGATTCCCCCCACCTCTTGGCCATGATGAAGAGCCTACCATAAAAAATTCCCAGGTAAAATATTTCTTCCAATCTTCCATATGGAATAGAAGTCTGGGAATCCCCACTGGCTTTTATTTTGCACCTACATTTGCTGGCAGATCCCCCACAACACACTTCCACCTGGAGTTTGGTGTGGGTGCTCAGCCCCCCAAAACCCATGTGCAGTGTCACTCACTAACTGCTGTCCAGGGCGTGGGGGTTAAACCTCAATGAATAGCACAAAAGGTTTGGTGCCCTTTTCCAGAGGAGAGACACTTATCTATCTGTGGGGCAGGGCTGACCCAAGCTCCCACTGAGAAATGCTAAAGGATATGGAATTCATCCCCTACCCACAGGTTCTAGAATCTTCCACATGGCCTATATTCTCTATTGCCTTGTTCCCTCCTTTGACACTAAGTTGTACTTTGTCATCAAACCTTTTGCATGTGAGTAGTGATGTCATAAGAGAGAGCCTTGAGGCCAGGATGCAGAATACTGAGGAAGACCCCGCTGAGAAGGTGGTCTTTCTCTCTCACACACACCAGCAGAAATTTTACTTCCCTGGGGGACTCATTTGTTTTCTTTTCATGAACACTGGAATCAAATAGCAGATTCTTGTTTCTCTTTTTGCCTTGGCTGCCAGGAAGATCAGAGCCAAATTTGTATCTTGGCTTTGATATATATGGGTGAGAACATCAGGGCCCATGTCATTATTTTTTTCATCTTCTTATTGTCCACACTTCTATCATCTTGAACTTCTTTCTCAGTCAAAGTCAGCTAAGTCCCAAATTCATATCCTCTCAATGCTAGCCTTGCTTTTCTGTTACTAAGAAGGGAAAATAGTAGCCTCTATTACTAGGTTATAAGTGTTAATATCATAATCAATTTAATGCTGGAGCATTGTGCCTGGAACACAGGGAGCATTTAATGAATCTTAGTAGCACTGTGGTTGCTATTATTATTTTAATTAATAGTAAATATTAATATGATTAATAACAAGATGTCATGGCTAACAATATCACCCAAATTATGGATATAAATATTGCACAATAGAGAGTGTGTGCTAGAGCCCCTCCGAAAGCCCAGGGCTGCTCCTGAGTCTGAGAGCTGTCAGCCTCCTTCAGGTACAGACATTAATCCTTTACCAGTCCAGAGGGATCCCCGAGCTTCACATCCAGAAAATATCATTAGAAGCCTTTCCAAAAACATTGCTTCGATCCAGATATATTATGTCTACAGAAGACCTCAGCTCTGTAAGTTCAATTTCCCTGTCAAAACAAGGAAATGAAAGTAATCTCACACGATTGGCCCTTGCTGAACTCCCACTGACTTCCGATGATCACCTTCCTTCTCCAGGGCTTTATAAACCATCTACTTGAAGGTCATTCCCAGCTCTCAGGAATCCAGCTCTCAGGTCTGTGGTAGGAAGAGACACCGCCTCTTGGTGCAGAAAGAGTAATGTCAGAGCTGCCACAGGAACCACAAGCTTTGCAGAAATAACTACCACCTTGGCGACATTGCCTCAGATGGAGCCGTCACCACCTCTAGATGTCCTCTCAGCTAATGGTCTGAAGAACTGTCCACTGGCTCAAAATAGTACACTGTGTCTTCCTGCTGTGTAAAAGAAGGGAGTATGCATGTTTCATAATAGTGATTTTTTAAACATCATCTTTCTACAGGACTTGGGGCTTATATTTGAAACCAATTATTCCTAGTTCTCTGAGAAGATGCCATACCCAGATCTGCAGCAGAAAAGGCCACCATCAATCAAATAATTAGCTTAATCCCTGCTGCCCAGGAGACAATCAGTGAGTATCACCAAGGTCAGCCCAGGGCAGACCACACTGGGTCCTGGTGGGGATGAAATTCTGGCAGCAAGGACCAGTAGGGGAAGGGAGGGCTGTGTGAGTTACCTGTGGCCTGGGAAATAGAATGAACATGTGACTGACCTCTGTGGAGGACCTCTGTGGAGGCTGTCTAAGAGTTTTCTCTGCTCCCTGCCTCAAGTAACAACACACTGACTTTGTTCTAGGAGTTACCCTCCCCAACTCAAAGACCAGGTAGTCCACAGTGGGCTGACTCACCCCAGGCTCTTGGGCAAGGGCTGTAACCTGGGCCAAGCCAATGAGATGTCACAACTGCTTGTCCAGACTGGGTAATCTGGGACATGTGGGTTGTGACCCAAACCAGCCAGCCACTTCCCCAGGACAGCTGCTGACACTCCCAGGAAAGGGTCTCCCCTCCGCTCCCGTTGTGAGCCTGGAGCGTCTGCCTCTGTGAGACTCACTGAGAATTAACCAACACAGACAAAAGCAGAGCCAAGAGATGGAGACGAACTTCTGGCAATGTTTTCTGAATGTCTGAAACCAGCCTCTTCTAAAGCTGGATTTAGCCCCCACTGGATCTTGCAGCCACATAAGCCAACTAATTCATTCCTTCTTAGGCAAACTTGAGTAACACTTCACCAGTTGCAACTACAAGACTCTTATCTGATTATCCACAGCCTCTGGAAAGCTTAGAAAGGTGCCAGGCAGGCCCAGGGCCAATGGCACCAAGGCCGTCAGCACCACTGCTCAGCACACGTCTCCAGAGCTCCTTCCCAGGCCCATTCCAGGGTGGCTTTTAGTTAGGTGTTTAGGAAAATGAAAGAACAGAGGGGCTCAAATCACATCTGGGGAGAAAATTAAAAGCAAATGTGTTATTCAACACTTTCTCTTTTCTGTCTTACCAATCATGGAAACACAGAAATGATGCTTTTCTCAGCCTGAGTCCGTGACACAGAGGTGAGTCTGTGCCCCCAACCACATAGCAGTGGACATGTAGCATGAACAGGACAGGGGGAGACCAATAAACAAAAACAAAATTGTTGAATGCATTGATATTTTGGGCTTGTTTGTTAGTGTAGCAGAACTTATCTGATCCTGACTGATACAAACATCTAGCTCTGGGATCAGCAGTGACAGCCCCTGCAGAAGTCAGCCAAGGTGTCCTTCCTCTAGGTGGCCTACCTCCATCCTCTATGAGGGGCAGGAGTGGGTGGGAGGATCTTGAAGATTGGCAGAACCCAGAGGGCCATTAGATGAGGCATGTAAACATACTGTTAGAACATGGAGGAAAAGGAAAGAGTAGGAGGAAAGATTTACATCTGCTGGTAGCCAAGAAACACTGGAAAATATTTGGGAGTGACAACAGCCAAAGGAGATAAGAGAAAAGGAATTTGGAAGAAAATGAAAGTGATCATGCCCACAAGACAGAAAATGGAATAGCCTACGGAAACTACTTAGTCTAGAAATGTGCCTGTCTGTGTTGCTCTGTGAGTCAGAGTCTCAGCCCACTGACTTGTACATTGTGCTGGGGCACCACAATTACCCTGGAGAAGGTACTAAGGAGACCCAGTCCAACAGTCTGGTTATCAGGATCAGCTTATACCCATCTTGTCCTTTGGGGTGGTGGGATCCTGATTGGATAAGAGAGCCCCAAAGACTATCAAGGCACAAAGTTATGTGTTTTGTTTCATTTGGGGGATTCTAAACTAGACTGCTGTTTAGTTAGCTATTGCCATGTAGCAAATTATCACCAAAACTTTGTGCTTAAAATACTCAACATATTTATCATGTTACAGTTTCTGTGGAATAGGAATTTGGAAGTGATCAGCTGGGTGCTTATGGTTCCAGGTCTGGAGCTACAAACAGAGGTGGAGGATCCACTCCCAAGATGGTCCACTCACATGGCGTAGGAGGCCTCAGTTCCTCACCACATGGGCCTCTCCATGAGGCTGCTTGAGCTTCCCTACACCATGGCAGCTGGATTCCCTCAGAGCCAGTTATCTGAGAGAGAACAAGGGGAAGTCCCAATGCCATTTATAACCTAGCATCAAAGAGGTTACAAATCATCACTTAATGTCATCTTCCCTTTGGTAGAAACAAGTTGCTAACTGTAGCCCACCATCAGAGCAAAGGAATTAACTCCATCTCTTAAAAGGTAGTGTATCAAACAATTTGTGGACATATATGTTTAAACAACTACACTCCTGCACATCTTTCTTTTCTTAGTGCGGTAGACAAAATAATGGACACCAAAGATGGCTACGCCCTAATTCCCAAAGCCAGGAATGTGTTACCTTACATGGCAAAAGGGACTTCGCAGGTGTGAGTAAGCTAAGAGTAAAGGTCGAGAAATTGTCCTGGATTTTTCAGGCAGGCTCAGTATAATCACAGAGGCCCATATGGGAGGAGGGCAGGAGGGTCAGACCCAGAGGAGATGTGAGCTTGGAAGCCCAGATGGGCACGAAGTGAGGAAGAGGCAGTGAGTTGGGAAGTGTAGGTGGCTTCTAGAAGCCTGGGAGGGTGGTGAGTAAGAGCCTCCAGGAGGAACACAGGACTATAAGGGACTCAATCTGTGCTGTTTCTTTGTAAGGCACTGCGTTTGTGGCAATGTGTCACCAAAGCAACAGAAAACAGGTACACTAAGCAAGAACTTGTTGCACACGTGCTGTGTGACCAGGACACAGAGCCACGGGATATGACACAAACAAGAGAAACAACAGGTGGGAAAGAAACAAGCAAATCCGTGTGCAAAACGAATCAGTTATTGATCATTTCTATAAAGGCAACAATACCAGCTGCCAGGAGTCGGCGCCATGCGGTGGCTGGGGAGGGGCCACGTGAAACTATCTGGTGTCAGAGAAGGCTCCTTGCAAGGGTTGAGCTGAAGTAACACCGGGAAAGAGAAGGTAGCAAGTTCACAATTCCAGAGGCAAGAAGGATCTCGGCATATTCCAAGGAGTCCAGAGTGAACGGGGAAGAAGGGGCCCACCACGCAGACCCCCCACTGTGGATGAGGGCTGCAGAGGGCAGAACGGACACCGTGGAAGGGGCGTCCACTCTGAAATTGCTCAGGTGAGAGGTGGGCGTGATGGGGAAAAAAGGCAGGTCTCCCGCGTGTGAGGGAGGCTCGCTGACCTCAGTTCTCTGCAGCTCCCACGCACACAGTCTGCCTCTTCGAGGGAAATTGTGCTAATAATATTTGCCGAGCAGTTGCATTTGCTTTGACACTTGATTTAATTACCATGTGTTTCTGTGCTCTGTCCCTGAAGACGGTTCAGAATGCATCTGCTGAAAGACAGGGGGACTGGGTGACCTAGGAGGGGGCAGTCTGGAGCACTTGGCTCCCTGTGGCCACTTGTCAGTGGATACTGGCTCTCAGAATTATAGGGTCACAAGATTTGTCAGTGATACCCTTGGCCAAACAGTCACAGATGCCAACTATGTGGCTGGAGGCACGGTTCATTGCAAAACTTTCCGATATTTTTAAAATTACATCACATACAAACCCATTACATCAGTTACAAAGGGAATGTGCATCGTATTTCTGCTTCTTTTTGGTATTTTTACTCTTATTGGCAATGATTTCAACTCCGGTCTAGCAGCTTTGGAGAGCTGCAGGAATTCATTTCTCATAAAATAAAGCATATTTGTACCCAGAATCCTAAAGCCACATGGATTTCAGGAAATAATTGCTTTAGAGCCCTAGAAAACGATGAAATAAATAACGTTACAGACATGGGAAGTGGGAGAAATGTTATTGTCCCATAAGCTGTTCCTTCTACTTAGCATTTCCGAGGCAGCCCGTACATTTTGTGTTTATTTTAACACAAGAACTAATAAAGAACCACATTCCTTAGCAACACCAGAAGAGCTCAGCTTTCCTACAACACACTTCCTGGCAGGACACATGTAAATTAATCAAATGGAAAGAGCCAATGTAGGGAATCTGATTAAACTACTAAAACACTGCCTCATTTCTCCTTTGAAAAGAAATTAGCCCAGCCACATTCAATTCAGCCCCTAATTTTACAAACAGACACAATCGGTGTTTCTACTGGGCAGAGAATCGCTCCTAGGTGTGTGGTTTCAGAGAGCCTTAATTCACAAAGCAAGGGCGGAGCAAACCTGGGCTGCACGGGCTGCTGACCGGTCGTGGTTCTGGCTAATTGAACTTGCTGCTCAACCCGAGAACTCTGTCTCTCTCCGGCCTCCCCCCAAACACCTGCCACATCCTCCTCGCCCACGAATCCCCAGACACAGCTGGGGCCATCTCGTTGTTTGCTGTAAGTGCTTTTGTTGTCGAGTTCCAATGTGTTTGAACATTAGCTGAAGTGTTCTCAAATCTCAGACAGGGAAGTAAATGGAGCCGAGCTGGTGCCGTGGGCTGGGCATCCGCCCTGGGATCCCAGCACGCCTTCTCGTTCTGATATAATCCTACTCTTCTCACAAACCTGCCACATGACGAGGGTGTTTCGTTTTTAGACAGGGAGCCCACTGACACCTGGGATAAAAGATTTGGGCCTTTCTTAGTAAATGATCAAAAAAATAAATGCCTGGAAGTTTTAAGCAGTTTCCTGGCAGAATCAGAGCTGCCACCAGGGTCTCAATGCGTGAGTGGTACTGGGTGGGATGGATGGTGGAGAGGCCGGGCAGGGGAGCAGAGTCAGGTGGACATGTAGCCTGTCCCCTGGGAAGGGCTCGTGAAGGCCACGCACTGAGGTACGGCAGTGGGAGTGACGATGCCAGTGGGCACCAGATGCAGGAATGTTCCAGAAAGGGCATTGACTTCTTATAACCGGCAGCTTTTAGCCTGGTGGATGGGAACTCTTGAAAACAGTCAAATATTATTGAAATCCCAAGAGGCGGAATGTGACTAGAAACAGAAATGTGAATCAACAGAGGAGAAGGGCCGGGGCCGAGGGGCCGAAGCCACGTTCACATCAAGTTCCAGGTGTGTGGACCAGCCAGGCTCTTGGGCTATTAAATCTACCTCAAACTTGGGGGTGTGGCTTGAGAGAGATGTCGGGGAGCAGGGGGGTCAGAGTTGAACAAGGACACAGCTTGAAGTCGTAGGAGAAGGAGTGTGATGGAACGGGGCACAGAGAGACGAGGGGGCAGCAGCAAAGACGGAGCCCACAGCCTCCCGTGTGCCCGTGGGGTCCTGTGCCTGTGTGTGAACAGGAGCGCAGTAAGACTCACAACACCTGCTAAAAGGAATGCTGGAATTACAGTCTTGGATAGATCCCATTTTGATAGAAACACGATATGCCTGTATACAGTGCGGAATGTATAACTTTCAATCACGTAATGATCATTAAAGCCAGGGGTATCTGGCCATATACGTCAAAAGAACAAAACATTAGACGATAATCTGCACCTGAATGTGTTTGCGTGCTTGTGTGTATGTATGCAGATGTGTGAAAATGATACCTAACAGTCCTGGCTGCGTTCTCTGGGGCCTGGAATCTGTGGATTCAGGAGGAGAGGGCCCTTGACCTTCAAGGTTCCATGTCCAGGGTCCAGAGTGCTCATGGCTTCTGAGCCCCAGTGGGTTTTGTGCAGTGCGGGCAGAATGTTAGCTGAGGGGTCTCGCCCCTCGGGAAGGCAGCAGAGGTGGGATTCCCCTCAGCCCCCTGGAGAAACGTCTCTGTGACCGCGGCTGCACAACTCTTGAGGAACCTGCTGCCGCGGAACTTCCCATTTCTGTCCTGCCCTTTGATATTTTGACCAAAATTTTCTTCTAATAATATGTAATAGGCAGCAAAGGAAAAAACAGGCAAATTGGACTACATCAAAATTTAAAACCTCTGCATGTCGAAGGACACAGTCAACAGAGCAAAACAGTGACATAGAGAATGGGAGAGAACACTCGCAAACCATGCGGCTGATACGTGGTCAGTGTACAGTAATAATAATGTAAAGGAGAAACTCCTACGATTCAACAACAACAGTAACAAAAACATGATTAAAAACTGGGCAAAGGTCTTGAATAGACATTTCTCCAAAGAACACACATAAATGGGCAATAAGCACGAGAAAATGTGTTCACCACCACAAATCATTCAGCAAACACAAATCAAAACTGCAATGAGCTCTTACTTCACACCCATTTGGGAAACATTAACAAGGATTGGCAAGAACGTGGGGAAATCAGAACTCTCGTGCGCTGCTGGTGGGAACAGACAAAGATGCAGCCACCTGGAAAACACAACGCAGGTCCTTAAACAATTAAAGATAAAATCCCCATGTGATCTAGCAATGCCACTTCTGGGGACACACCCGAAGTTCTCCAGCAGACAGCTGCACATCCTTGCTCACTGCAGCAGTAATCACAATTGCCGACACGTGTTGACACCCAAGTGCCCATTAATGGATGGACAGATAAACACAACACAAGGGCACGTCCTTGCCAAGCGCAATGCTCAGCCTCACCAGGGAAGGACGTCGACGTGTGCCCCCACGGGGAGGAGCCTTGAGGACACCTCACGGAGTGAAGTAAGCCCGTCTCAGAAGGACCAGTGCTGTCTGTCGGCACCACGGGGGCCCCCCAGAGTAGCAGGGTTCATATGATCAGAAAGTAGAATGGCTGTGGGCAGGGGCTGAGGGGGCGAGGGAGTAGTGTTTAAGGGGGACAGGGCTTCAGCCAGAAAAATGGCAGTTCTTGAGATGGAGATGTTGGTTGCACATCAAGGTGACTGTACTTAACACTACTGAAATCTACCCTTGAAAATAATTAAGATGACCCAAGTGCCCATCAAACAACGAATGGACTAACAAACTATGATATATGTATACCATGTATACTATTCACCCATAAAAATGATTGAGACTTTAGATCTTTTGTATTTAGCTGGATAGAGTCAGAGAACATTCTCTTCAGTAAAGTATCACAAGAATGGAAAGGCAAGTATTCGATGTACTCAGTAGGTAAACAACTACACACCCACATGAGAGAAAAACAATTAAATTCCAGTGAGGGGAAGGGGAAAGGGGCAGGGAGTGGTGAGTTCTCACCAGGACACAATGTAGGGGATGGCACCTCCTGGGTGAGGGCCACAACTACAACAGGGACCTTACCTAACAAATGCAAACATTTGCAAGCTAAATCATGTGTACTCTCATATTAATATGAAATTTTTTAAAAAGATGGTAAATTTTGTTATATGTGTTTTAGCACAATTAAACATTATTTTAGATGATAAAAGTATTTAAATGTGTGATAAGTTTTCAGCTTCTTCCTTTTGCTCCCTGGTCCACTTTCAAGGCACAGACCACTGGGTAAACACAGGAAGGTGGCCTAGGGGCTGGCAGCTGTGGGCCCATTTGCATGAACTCATGTGAGGCCAGAGCAGCCCCAGCAGTGGTGGCTGCAGAGGTCAGCAATCCCTTTAGGCAGCACAAATCTTCCATTCATAATTTTTTTTTTTTTTTGAGACAGAGTCTCACTTTCTCACCCTGGGTTAGAGTGCTGTGACATCACAGCTCACAGCAACCTCAAACTCTTGGGCTCAAGTGATCCTCTTGTCTCAGCCTCCCAAGTAGCTGGGACTACAGGTACCTGCCACAGTGCCCAGCTAGTTTTTCTATTTTTAATAAAGACCTGGTCTCCCTCTTGCTCAGGCTGGCTTTGAACTCCTGAGCTCAAGGGATCCTCCTGCCTCTACCTCCCAGAGTGCGAGGATGCCAGGCATGAACCACTATGCCAGGACTCACTCACAGTTCCTAAAAGTGCTCTCAAACCAAGCTTCTTAAAACCTGACCCCCTATGAAATCACCTGTAGCAGGTTGAGTGGATGACCACTCCTTGGAAAAACTATTCTGGCCTCAGACCGCTATGAGCTTGACCCCTTCTGTGACCAGGCCAGCCAGTAGGCTGAGAGATGAAAGGGCCAGTGTGTGTGTGACCCTACCCCTTGATATCTGGGACTTGCTCCATCAAGGTCCCAGGGGCTGTCATGGGGACAAGCCCTGGCCCTTCTCATAGAGGTGGAATTTGGGATGAACGGATGACCAGCTGAGCAATAACAAAATAGAACAAGAGTCCATCCGTGTCCAGGCCCTGGGACGTGGTCACAGTGCCTGTAAGTCACTCTCCCCGCCAGGACACTTGGTGGCTCATGTGAAGTGCACAATCGGTCTATGATGGACCTTCCACCTGTGCAGGGCCCCTGAGGACCCTGTGCTCATCAGTGCTGCCACGGCACAGACACGTCCCTGAGTCCCAGCTCCCCTGGCTTAGCCTCTCCTCCCCCAGATACAGAAACGCGTGACAGTGGTTCACTGATGTCATTTCCACCAAAGAAAGAGAAAAGACATGTTAAATTTCTGCGATTCTGCAAGCAGCCGATGACTGCTAGGAGCAGAGACCCTTCCAGAACACCTCACCTCGCAGGTCCGGCTGAGGGGAGGAGCAGGGAGCACTCCCCTGTGACTTTATCCTCATACCACTTAAACTTGTTAAAACCAGCAGGATACTTCAGAGATAAGTAAGAAATTAGCATATACCGCAAAGGTGAAAACCACTTGTGCTAGTTATGGTGGCTGGGTGTGACGGTCCCCAGGGCACGGTAGGTGTATCAGCTATCAGAGAACACAGCCAGGGTGAACTTAAATATCAGATTTCATGTGAACAGATGTTAGAACCAATGAAATAATATTTGTCCTGGCAACGTTGCCCGGGATAAACATGATTACTGATTAAAACAAAACAGTATCAGGACAGAGAAATACATATTGGGTCTAATGAAGGTGAAAAAAAAACTTCTGAGGCTCACCTGAGTTGAAACCCCAAACGTCTCCCAAATGTCAGTAAGAAAGAAAAAAAAGTCAAAAATCTCCCTGTCCCTTGCAGGACTTAGAGAGAAATGCACCGACAGACCCTCTGACCCTCTCACCACTCTCTCTGCTGAAAAAAACCCAGAAGTGTGTAGCTTGACCACCGGGATCCTGGGCAGGTGACCCTGCGGGTCAGCCAGGAGGCCTGTGCTTCTAGAGTGCACACCACAGCGGTGGCTGGTGGAGAGGGAGAGAAACAGGTAAGGAGGGTGCTTACAAGGTCAAGTGTGGCCCGTGCACTTCCCAGCCCACGGAGAAGGGAACCTTGGAAACACTTAGAAGACCAGATGAACCTCACTCTCAGGGTCACTGCAGAGGCAGTGCGTGTCTGTGAAACGCCTTTGGAAATGAGTTCCTGGCTACAGAATAAACCAAAAAGCCCTCAAAGGACAAAAGAGTCATAAAATGCTTGAAATATTTTCATAAAATGTCAGAATTCTTCCCATATTCACTCACTTTCTTCTCCACAGTTATTTTCTCAGTCACTAGGGAAAAACACATGAAACAGCCTCTTTCTCTAAAAATTCCTAATTTTACACTGTAGTCAGAGCTATAATGCTTTTGTTTGTTTGCTGTGGGGGGTAAATATAACTCTTTTTCTATCATTGTTGCAAGAAGTCCCTGGAACCCTCAAAACTTAGAAAAAATCCCTGTCTGAAAGCTACAGCTATTCTCCCAAATGCTTTGTAGCCCTTGTTTCCAGAAAAGGAAACTACATTTTCTTTTTAATCTAGAACTCCCATAAAATAGCTGCTATGTTAACAAGATTTCATTAGATTATAAAAAATAAACAGGAAAGCAATTATTTCCATATCTTAAATACTCAAATAAATTATGGCCTATCAACACAATGGGAGTCATTAAAATACAGCTATTAAAATTATATTTTCAGAGAATTTTTAACACTGTGAAGATGCTCGCCATATGATGTCAAGTGAGGGCAGGGTAATAAGCTATAGACACAAAGGGCAGTGACCTAGGGAATATTGGTTCATTTTTAATTTAGTTATAATTTTATTCAGTAAAAATTTATTTACAATCGTAAATTTACTTGTCATGTGCCAGGTAACAGGTGAGGCTTGGTGTCATTTACTTCATTCACTCTTTTCAAAATCTCTGTAAGCGAGGTACTATCCCCATTTTACAGATGAGAAAACTGAGGCTCAGGAAGGTCAAATAACCCACTCCCCTGCTCTCCTGCCTGGAAAAACAACATCTGAACCCCAAGTTTGAGCTCTCCCCCTCGACACTCACTGATGTGGTTCCCAGACCAGCTGCATCAGCCTTACTTCACACTCGAGAGAAGAAACCTGTCCCACCCCAAACTCCCGGATCAGAACCTGAATCTTCAAAAGACCCTCAGGGATTGGTGTGCACAGTCAGCTTTGAGAAACCACTTTAAAAATCTCTGTGAAGAGTAAAACCTTCGGGAAAATGCATCAGAATGTTAACAGTGATTTTACAAGTGATTTTAATTTTCTTATTTATACTTTCTGTATTTTCCAAATGGCTTCCATGAGCACATATTTCATCTATAATAAGAAAAGTATCGAAGTGAATGTTTCATCTTCTTCACTTGTTGATACAACAGAGGGTATCCTATCCTATCCAGCCCCTTGTAATAACAGACCTATCACATCCTAAATTGCAAAAATATAAATTACATCCCATTCTCACCCTTCGTCCTTTACCTGGTCCCCACCAACCCCCGAAACTCGAGACCGATGGAGCTCAGCTGCAGACACTGGTATAAATAGGAAGGAAAGTAGAACTGGGGACAATGCTGTCCAGCAGGGTGTCATTGGACACAGCTGTTTGAAGAAGGACAGTCTCCACCCTGCCCCGGCAGCCTGGTGGTCCAGCCGGGTGGAGAGAGTGAGCGGGAGCAGATACACTCGTGGGGGGCAGGCTATCCCCCTGGGATGGCTGCAGCCTTGGACAACAAAGGAAGGCTTCCTGCGTTCACCAGTTGGTTCAGGCTAATGACCAGAACTAAGGTGGTGTGTGGCCCGCAGGGAAGAATGCTTGATTCTTGGGAGATGACAGCATGGTCACGGCACATCGGAAGGCTGTGTACCTGCAGCCCAGAACATGGCAGGCACCTGGCTTCCCGCCTCCTGGTGAGGACCATGTGCTCAAGAAGAGCAAACGATGACAAACCACGGAGAGGAGGGTCACACATGCCGGCAGCTGGGCCTCCACTCTTCCTCCAGCCAACTGAAAACCATTACTGAACCTCAGAAAGCACTGGGTCTCAGATGCTCTCTAAAGGTCCATTGCTGGGGTCGCACCAAGAGCAGCCTCCTTCCTCTCGAGTCCTGACACGTTAACAAGCTCGAAACAGCCTTCGAGGCTTCTCTGTACCCGGGGGGACTCTGCCTACTCAGTCCCCAGGAGTAGACCCTGGCAGTGCTGTCCCACCCACCCCCACCCCAGGAGCACCTCGCTCCCTGCTCCACGCCCACATGGTATTGAGGGAGGGGCACTGGGCCCTTGACCATCAGGAGGTGGACACTTGGCCCAAGCTGGAAACTTCTCAGTTTGGGTCTCAGAGGACCAAGAACTCTTTGTTGGCAAAAGGTTTCAGGTGAAAAAACTTCCCAGAGCTGCCAGCAGCCTCGTTGCCCTTCCCATGCTGAGCGCCAGTCTGTCTGGAGAGAGCTTCCGAAGGTTCCTCCCTGAGGCCAAGCCTCCTGCAGGCTCCCTGGGCTGAGATCTGGGAGGTGTCGAGACAGCACAGCCCTGTGAGTGGGTTTCTGCCTCAGGAGCAGCAAGAGCCGAGCTGAGCAGAGCTGAGCAGAGCCGGGGCAGGAGCCAGCCCCGCCGTGACCGCAGGGACGGGCCTGGGGCGCTCAGAGCTGAGGTGTGTCTGAAAATGTGTAAGGACATGTTCAGGTCTCACAGGAGAGAGACAAGTTCTGGGACTGGGAGAAAGTTGCCTGCCTCTTGTGCTGGGAGAGAAGCTGAGCCACCCCAGTAGGAAGGGGCTTGGCCCAATTCCTTTCTCCCAGCACCCAGCACCCAGAACCCTATATAGGGTGCACCCTAAATCCTTAAAGGGGGAGGGGAGAGTTTCTGGAAGCCACAAACACAGAGGAAACAGCCCAAGAACGGTAAGCGCCAGCCAAGAAACACCAGGGGCTCTCACTGGCTGGAAGACATGGAGGCTGCCCCCCCCAAAGCCTTTGGGGGTGCAGCCCCCTCACCACCCTGGCCTTGGATGGTGGAGACAGAGTTTCTGCTGTGTTAGGCCATGAGGACGTGGAGCTTTGTAGTAGCAGCCCCAGGGCCCCACACAGTGCCCAGGTCCTGACGGGGACATTGGCTCTGAGCACTGGGCCAGCCGAGGACAGACAGGCCAGCTGTGCCAGCAGCAGAGACCAAGTCTTCACACAGAAGCCGCCGCCTGAGAGTGTTGGAGGTGCACAGGAGAGGCCTGGCAAAGGCGGAGGCAGAAACACTGTCTTGGGCAAGCCGCTCTTGACGCAGCCCAGTGTGGGGCGTTCCTGAGGAGGGATCTCTGCCAGAGCCAGTCAGGTGGCTGGCTGGACGCATGACCCAGTTCTGAGGTTTCACATCAGCCACTGTCACTCAGCAGTGAGTTTACGTAATGTTTGAATCTGGGAAATCTGACCCATCATAAGGGAAGTCGCAGTGATGGGAACTTGACACAGACAATGACACCTGGAAGTGACCAGAGTGACGTCCCCAGACATGGAGCTGAGTGGCTGGAGTCACAGGTGAAGCAGGAGAGGCTGCTGTTGATGCGATGGGGTCAGGGCGCCCCACCCTCTGCAGTAAGACGTCCTGTTCAGGGGGCACAAAGCTGTTGCTGAGAGCAGGACGCAGCTCGTGCCTCCCAGAGGGCAGTGCAGGTTTTCTGCTGGCCTGTGGATGTCCTCACCACTAGGAAGGAACAAAAGCACCTGCGTCCCTCCTGCACGGTGGCTTTGTGGGCACCTCTGGACTTGTGCCCGAGGGGCCTGGCTCAGAGGTGGGCCCTTCCGGGAGCTGAGAATGCTGGCCGTGCCATGGAGAAGTCTCCCCTTCAGAAGGTGAGCGCCAGGCAGGCAGGTCCAGCTCTGTCTCACCTTTCTGTCTCCCCTCCATTCCCCGTGCCCACCTCCAGGCTGCACACCTCACCCTTGGGGAGGACGGATGGAGGGAGAGCCCGGTGTCCTTGTAAAGACTCCGGCCTCTGCCCTCGGGCTGCCTCCAGGGCAGCTGGAATGCACAGGGCGCCAGGAATGGGAATTCAAAAGGTGGGAGAAATCCCTTTTTCTTTTCTTTTTTCTTTTTTCTGAAATATATCTCATTTTATTTATTTTTTAGCTTTATTTGGATATAATTCACAAATAGAAATAGTGTATATTTAAAGCGTCCAACTTGATGTTTTGATACACATACACATTGTGAAATTATCGCCCTGACCAAGCTATTTAACACACCTGCCACCTCACGTACCATAGTCACCCTTTCTTTGTGGTGAGAACTTGTAAGTTCTTCCCCCAGGCCCGTGTAGACGTGCGCCATGCTTTTGTTACCTGCTCTGGCCAAGCTGTGTGCTCCATAACCAGAACGTCCTCATTCTGCACAACTGGCCTGTGCACCCTTGGCTGATGTCTCTACTCCCTGCTTCTGTGAGGGTGGGTTCTTGCAGGTTCTGAACGCAAGTGAGGTCATGCAGTGGGTGCCCTCCCGGGTGTGAGGTATTCCTGTAACGCAGCGTCCTCCATGTCCACCCATGCTATATATAGAAACACCCCATTGTTTCTATATATACGTTTTCTTTCATCCATTAACCTATTGAGGGACATTTTAGGCTGTTTCTACCTCTTTGTGATTTGTTAATCATGGTTCAATGAACATAGGGGTGCAGAAGACTCTTCAAGAGTCATTTGAGTCATATGCCAAGGAGGGGATTGCTGGCACTGTGTGATAGCTTATTTATAATTTTTTCAGAACCCTCCATGCTGTTTTTGTAAATTCTGCATAGAGACCTGAGCAGTGCATAGAGCCCGGCCATTTACACCTCCTGAGCAGTGCATAGAGCCCGGCCATTTACACCTCCTGGGCAGTGCATAGAGCCCAGCCATTTACACCTCC
>NW_003852528.1:1391981-1403875 GCF_000181295.1 Otolemur garnettii | reverse complement strand
AGAGCCCGGCCATTTACACCCCCCAGCCCAAAGTCACTGCAGCTTCACTATCAGCGGGTGTCTCTGCCCCACCTGAGTCTCCAGACCCCAACCAGGCAGGGCACCTACAGACAGATGGGAATTCTGTCCAGACAGTTGCAGCCAGCATGCTACACATTCTTCTCCCCTGCACAGACCTGCCTCCGCCGAGCAGATTGAGCCTTCAGAACCTGTCATGCGCGGCCCACCACATCGGCAGCTGTGAGCCACACCTGAGCCATCCCACCCAGGGACACAGTAGCCTCCAACCTGAGGGCATCTTTGCTGCTCCTATTTGATCAGGCTAACTGAGAATTAGCCAGTTGGCAGAGGACAGTAATTCTGACTTTGTAACCTGACCCCTAGCCAGGCCCTGGGAGAGCATTTGCAGTAAACCAGCCCGGCACAGGTGCTAGGAGCCCCCGGCAGCTCCCCAGTGTACTCAGCTGCAACCTGAGGGTAATCACAGCATGCCCTCCATGGGACTGGCTCCCAAATGCCACTGGAGGGGACACTCCATCTTAAACGTTTGGGGTGTCTCCCACCTGCTCCCAGCTCTCCCAGGAGCCATCAAACACCTGCCTGGCCCTGCTGTTAGCTGAACTCCACACCACAGGGTGCCCTGCTGTGGTCCCTCCCACCTCCCTAGGGGGAGCAGGGGGAGGCTGGCATAATGGGGGCAACCTGCATGTCTGGTACAGGGTGGGGCCCACATTTTGACTTCCCCAGGAAGAAATACCCAGAAGAGGCACAGACGCCCTCCTTTCCAGCTGATCGGTGCCCTGACCCTGGTGACGTGGCTGGCTGGCAGGCCGGGGTCTCTCCAAGGCTGAAACTTGGGGGACTTGCTCAGCAGCCTGGCCCACCACGGGGCTTCTGCCCACTTCTCATCTTGTGCCTTGTTCTGGCCACAGAATGGAGAAACCCTTGCCTCACAACCCAAAGGGATTTGGAACAAAATTCATTTTTTTCCTAATGTGGTGCAGAGCTGAGGGGAAGGCTTCCACATTAACTCGTACATCTGCATCTTGAGCATTTTTGTGTTATTGGCAGGCACCACCCCCCAGGCAGGCAAGAATCAAGGCTCCAGAACCAAGAATCAGCTCGGGACTAGCGGCATCTCTCGCAGTTAGTGAGCACCAGCCAGAATGGGGGACGGGAAAGATGCCCTGAATCTCAGAGCTGGCAGCGGGTGCTGGGTGGGCCATGCCCTCAGAAATAGAAGATCTGACCCCAAGACTGGACTTCAGTCTCCAGCACAGTTGGCTCAGGCCAGAGGTCAGGGTGGGGAGGGCAGCAGGCCACCCCCAGGAGCCAGGGTCTGAGTGAAGGCAGGCAGGGGGGCCCACGGTATCTGGAAGGCATTACTTAACACAGAGACCCAGGTTTCCCCACACACAGGGACCCTTTCATGTGTGACCTGTGACCCCCAGGGCTTCTCATTTCTGTGTGTGCATTAAATAGCCTCCACGGGCTTGCCATGGCAACAGGCCCTGAGGATAAGGGCCAGTGCAGGCAGATACAAGGTCGCAGAACTGTGGGCATGCTGACTTCATGTGCCACGTCCATTTGGCCACGTGACACTGTGCACTGGTCATTCATTGGCTAGAGCTGGGAGATGCACATGGTGGTGGTCAGGGGTGCCCCGAGATAGCAGGGGTGTGTTTCTGCCTCCAGCCTCATAAAAGATGGCAGCCCCAAACACACGATTATGAAAACTCTCTGGGGTTTGTACACCAGGTTCCCTTTATTGCCCCAAGAGGCCTGATCTCTCACATTAAAACCCTCTGTGTCTCCTACCCAAGGTGGCCAGAGGTCAAGGTCACTTTCACTGTCCTCTATCTCATAACTTCTGTGTTATACACAGCCACCAACAGAGTTCTGGACATTCCAGCTAAATTTTGGTGGGTCACCAAAACTTAAAACTTTGGTGCGCCACAGGACACTATTAACAGCCTGACAAGGCAACCCACAGGATGGGGAAGAATGTTCCCTCATCATGTATCTGAGAAGAAATTGATGCCCAGAACATGTAAAGAACGCCTACAACTCATCAAGGAAAAACAACCCAACGTAGAAATGGACAATGGACTTGAACGGACATTTATTCAAGGAACAAATAGAAAGGCCAGTAAGCAACGAGAAGTTGTGCAACATCGCCAGTTGTCAGAGATGCACGTGAGAACCGGGAGAGGCTGCTTCCTGCTCCTCACAGAGGCTGCAAGGACAGAAGCCCAGAGAGAGAGTGCTGTGAGGGGGTGGAGGAACAGGGAACCTGGGCACGCCACGGTGCTGCCGTACTGTGGAAAACCCCCCAGCGGGATTTCCATATCACGTGGCAATTCCACATCTAAGTTTTTATCTGGAAGAAGCCCAACAGTGGCCGGTTCCAACCCAGCCCCAGCCAAAACTGCAACAAAACAATAGCTGGACATTGTGGTGGGTGCCTGTGGTCCCAGCTACTTGGGAGGCTGAGGCAAGAGAATCACCTAAGCCCAAGAGCTGGAAGTTGCTGTGAGCTGTGATGCCACAGCACTCTACCTAGGGTGACAAAGTGAGACTCTGTCTCTAAAAAGAAAGAAAAAAGAAAGAAAGCAGATGAAGAGGCTCCCGCAGGCATCAACTCACCAAGTTCAGCGTCCTTGACGATGGCCGGCAGAGAGAAGCAACTCAAGCGTCCACTGGTGGATAAGTGGACGGACAAGATGTGGTACATCCATGCCATGTGGTGGAATCTTGTTTGCCTTGAAAAGAAAGAAAATTCAGCACGTGCTTCAATACGGATGGAGCTTAAAGACAAAGTGCTAAGTCAGCCAGTCAGCTACTGCCTGATCCTGCGGCGTGAGGTACCCAGAGTGGCCAGATCCAGCAGACAGACAGCAGAGCGGTGGGAGCCAGGGCCTCGGGGAGGGCCCAAGAGTCTGTGCTCAACACGGATGGTCTCTGTGTGGGTAAGATGAGAAGCCTGGGGGTGGGGGGTGCTGAGCCGGGCTGATGGGCCAGCAATGTGTTTGTACTTAATGTTGCTTAAAAATGGTTAAAGTGGAAAATTTTAAGTTCTGTCTGTTTTACCACAATTAAAAAAAAAAAAAGAAACTGGGTGGCTTGAGTAAAATTCAAGTAACCAATGTAAAAACTGTTTTGCTTTTGGACAAATAAACAACAGGAGCCCCCACTCTTCCTCCCTCAGCGTAGTTGGGCTTCCTCTCGGGGCCTTTAAGGAGCTCTCGCACATGTATTTGTTCCGTGAATCAACTGCCAGTTTTCAAAAGTAAAAAGGAACCCAGCGGCTTTGACACAGCCTGGAGATGGACAGAGGGCTTCTCAGCCAAGAACAGTGCCCAGCGTCCTGGGTGATGTTTATGGACACACCTGCTCTGATGGCCCTGGGTCCCTGTGTGGTGGCCCCAGACACACCCAGCTTGAATATTCCCAAATAGGGACAGTGAACTGGAGAGCGTGGGAGTCTGGATATGAACTCGTGGACCATATGGATCAAATTTCTCTTGCTTTTCCAAGCCGGTCTGAGCCTTCTCAGAGGCACACACTGAGTGAAGCCACTGACTGATTTCCATTTCAGAATCTGGTTTATCTTGTGCCAGGGTGGTCCCCAATCATTGCATGCTCTGATCCTGTTTATCAAGTTTTGCCCTTAAAGACTATTTATGAGAGTAGGTTTAAGACTTTGAAGACTGTTTGTACTTTTAAGAGATAGACACGTTTAAAACCCCTGTCATTGGGTCTAACTGATGTGGTCGCATGGTGGGGCCCAGGGAGGGTGGGATTTGTCTAGCTAGACACAAAATATGACAGAGATTAAACTCACTGTAAACAGGAGGGATTAAGAGCCCAAAACCAAGGTGGGGGGTGGGATCAAATGACATGGGTTGTCAGAGAATAAAAGCTTCTTGGCAAGTTAAAAAAAAAAAGAATGGCTTAAGCACAGCCCTGGGCTGCTGTCTTAGGTTATGCCCACAAAATCTGAATCTTGTACCTGAAGGGACCACAGAGCAGGACAGAAACAGTGCCTGCACCTCCAAAGCCAGAGAGAGGCAACGTTCAGGGCCAGCCCAGCCACCACCTTCCCCAAGGGCGTGCCACTTCTTGGCAATCAAGGCCCAGCAGGCACACTGGCAGCACCACTGTCTCCCCTGCAAACACCTGCAGGCATCTTCCTGGAAAACTGGAGGGAGAGGGTCTTCCCTGTTGGGGGTCAGGGGTCCTAGTTCCCAGAACCCAGTTGACCTGGTTCTATTACTCAGCTGAGCTAGAAAGTCCAACCAAGGTATGGTGGTAACCGACAGAAAAAATTAATGGAAAGCGGAAATGAAACTGGAGGGGCACAGGCCGCGTGGATACAGAGCAAAGTAACAAGTCTCCATGTAATGCAGAGAAATTTTATTTAAGAACAAAGAGCCAGCTTAGAGCCCTTCCAGAGAGAGCTGGAAGCAGGTCCCTCTCATGATGGAGAAGAGGAGAGACAGTAGAGCGGAGGTGTAAATAGCCTCTCTCTCTCCCTCTCTCTCTCTCTTTCACTCTCTCTCTTTCTCTCTCTTTCTCTCTCTCCCTCTGTCCCCATTTGAAATTGGCTGCAAGTCTTCCATCGGCCTCTCTGCTCCTCCAGGCAGTATTGCCCTTTTCTATTGGTCATTGATTATCTCTTTCTGTTGGTCCTTGGTTACCTAGGCGACCTCATACCGTTGTTCTCACGGGCCCTCCAGACTTCCTTGTTCAGCAGGTCAGGCTTCCCTCCCATCCCCTTGAAGGCCCTTTCTTTGTGTCCTTCTCATTCCCCACCTGTGTCCTCCGCGTGCAGCTTCAAGCAGGTGTCAGCAGGCGCAGATGCAGGTGGGTCCACACCCACAGCCTCTCCCACATGTGGCCTTTCCATGGAGTAGCTGTGAGGCTGCAGGTCAGAGAGAGGGTCCACACACGGCCGGCCGAGGACTGTCCCTGGACACCAGGTATCTAGACCCTACAGCCCCAGGCAGATAACTCACTCTAGGCCCAGAACTTCTGTACTGAGCTGGCCCGAAAGCTTGGGTTCAACTTTCTCCTTCCAAAAATAACTGAAAGAGAAAAGAGAACAAAAGAATCTGAAAATTTTGGAAATATTTGAAAACTTTTAAAGAGAGAAAGAAAACGAGAAGAAGAAGAAAGCAGAATCCCATCCGGCACCTGAGAACACCACGCGTCACCAAGCTGCGTGAACTCACGGGCCTCCCTGCCCCCGTACGTGTTCAACGCAATCCTCAAGGCCTCAGAGCAGCCAGGATGCAGCCGGACTTGTGCCTGGGAACTGCCATGGCAGGGACAACAGTGGAAGGCGCAGGGGTTTGGCCAGAGTGGGCTCGAGGAGACTCCGGGGCAGAGACACTTAGCCACACAACCTTGCAGGTGTGAACGGGTGTTGTAGGTTTCTCAGCCTCATTGCAGAGAAGGAAACCAGAGGCCAAAGGTGTCCTATGGACACAAGTCAGGAACATCTGGGGGCCCCTGCACCAGGGCTGGGGTGATCTGGGCGACTGCATGGGGAAGAGGGACTGATCTAACCAATATCCCCGACCTCCCCCTCACGGGGCTCACACAAACACCCTGATGCAGTTCACTCCATGGCTACCTCGCAGCTGTGAAGGCCAAGCTTCCAATTTGGGAAGGATAATGTCCACGTGCCACCTGACTGCCTGGCAGGCAGTGGTGCAGGAACAGCAGAACTGCATGCAAAAGCCATTTTCGTTTGGCACTCTGCATGGGCTGGAAATCTGCCACTGCGGTCAGAGAGGGGGCAGGGAGCTCCGGGAGTGAAGGGAAAACTCACCCCGAACCATATCAAAGTGTGGCCCGTTGTTGTCATCATGCTCTGACAGGGGGCCCTGCGCATGGGAGCCATCTGTGAGCTGCAGAGTCCAGCCTGCTCCTGACGGCACATAACAGATAGTAGGATGTCACAGCTGGAATTTAAGCAGAAACGCCACGGATCACGTAGCTAAACGCATATTTCCTAAAGAGGGTCGCAGCGTGCACGTGCATTACTCAACATCAGAAGCCGCGGGCTGCTGTCCATCAGTACCCTGAGCAGCCGGCCTGGGCCGTCCCCTAAGTGGGCGAGTGCTGAGGTTGTAAGTCTCCCAACAGGAGTGATAGGCAGAGTGAGACAAAAGCTCTGTGTAAAATAATTTAAAATCAAATATTCTTAACGTTATACATCTACATATTTTTTTACTGTTAAGCTTTACTGATTGGCAAAAGCGAATCTAGAAAATCGATGCTCTTTCAGACTTTTTGATGCACAAGGAGCAGCTGGCCTCGTTACGATGCACCAGCAAATGGGGCTCATATGCTGGCTTTCGTTTCTTACCCTGTGGAAAACATTCACCGTCATTTCAGAACACCTGTTCCCCATGAAGGGAAGGCTTTTCCTCTAAAAAGTGGCCAAGTACTCAGGAAGCTTGTGCCAATGTGAGCATGGTGCGTGAGCACACCTAGGAGGGGCCGAACTGCTTTGCTGAATCTTCTTTAAAAATGTCCAGCTGGGTATACTGTTTTCACTGTTTCTTCTCAAAACTTTCAAGAACTGTATTCTGTTTACATACCCAAAACATATATAAAACAAGGAAAAGAGTGCTCTCTGGGGGAAAATTAAATCTCCTGGTGCTAAACAAACCTTCTTCACTCATTCCCAAACTGAAAGTAGAGTAGAAAAGGCAGGCCTTGCTCTCCCCATCGTGCCTCACCTGAAGGCCTGTGAGGGGCCCCCGTGCAGAGTAGGAGATGCGCCCTCGGGGCCCTGCAGGTGGGGTCTGCCTGCCAGGAGCGCAGCCATGATGCCAGCGGCCAGGGAGCAGTTACCAGGGTCCAGGAACAACTGAGAGCCCTGCAGGGCCTCCTCTCATGCTCTGAGGACTAGAAGATTTCAGGGGACCCATGGGGCCTGCCTTTCTCATGCCACACCTGGACACTTGTATAATTACGATGTAAGAAAACATAAAACTCATCTCACCTCATTTTCACCTCAGGGCTCCAGGACTTCAGGGGGCTTAAGTCCACCTTACATGGTAATGGGAGTTTTCAGGGTCTCAGCTTCTGAGGTAACTGGGCCCAGGTTAGGGTGATCCCCAGGGTCAGCTGTCTGGTCAGCCTTGTTGCTGCTGCCCTCACTATCACCTGTCATTCTCTGTCTCCAGGAATGTCACCCCGCCCCCTGTCCACAAGCTAAAGTGATCTTCTCCACTGATCAGCAGTCCAGTCTGTGGTCCCTCAAGGAAAACAGTCAATAGCACCCCCTCTCAGAGCAGGCTGAGCCCTCACCCACCTCGCCCACAGGGCTCCATGCTCCAGCTCACCCTCCACTCAGAAGGGACTTCTGTCCTCTCTGATGTCATCCTCTCAGGCTCTGGCCTGGATTCTCTCCCCTCCCAACACTGTTGGTGGGATTCATCCCTACAAATGCCACACCCACCACTGCCAACATGCCCTCAAACACACGCATACTTCCACCAACAATTTATTTTTAATTAAAGTCATACTTTAAAATCTTATCTTACAAGTAATGCATGAACGTGTAAAAATATTTTTCATAGTATGTAAAGGTGTTAACTGAAAAGTAAAAATCTTTTCTCCCATTCCCCTTCTAGTGACCCCACAGAGTACAGACCACCCTGGTAAGAGTTCCTGGTGTGGCTCATTCCTGAGGTGACACACCCCCTTCCACACCTATCACCCAGGCATCAAAGGTGCCAATTCTTCTTTGATCTTCCGTGGGGTGAAAGGCACAAGACAAGAAGGCTTCATCCCGCCACCTGTCCTGGTTTTTATTTTGTAGCTCATCTGCAGGGTTTCTCTCATTATCTCCTGAAATTCTAAGTGACACAATTCAGGCAGGAACTCTCAGCTTTGACAGATAATCTGAATGACACATGAAGACTTTTTAAGATGCAGATAAAGTCCTTCCTCCTGAGACTGACTAAATACCCCTGGCATCTGTGATGAAAGCTTCACATTATAGAGATGATTCTGATGAGAACTGCAGAAAGAGGATTGTTTATTCCAAGTCAAGAGATAAATGTGAAGAGACAATAAGGGGAAGTAAAATCAGCATGAAAAGCTAATCAAGGTAAGAAACGAACTGGAGCCGAGATAAGGTAACCAAGTGCTGTTTCTATCAAAGGTAAACTCAGAGGTCATGAGACCAAATAATCCACTCAGTGTCCACAGATGGAGACAGACGTCCTCCAGAACACCTACACACAGGTGCCGACCACAGCTCTGTTTACTTGTTCTGCTATGCGTCTCACAGTCACCTGAAGATTTTAATGCACAATTTAACAAATTTTTCCAATGTTTTGTCAGTTCTGCTTGCTCCTGGACACTCTGACCTCTCTTCATCAGTGACCAGAGATGCTCTCTCTCCCCTCTGAAAAGCGTTTAACCCATTTTTACATTGCCATTTTCTTCAAGGCATCATTCCCATAAACTTGAACTAACATGTTCCTGATTTCACTCTCACTCTTGGCAAGTTTAATAAGAAATTCAATGTTTCTTCACTGCTCTAATTCAAGCCCCAGCATTCTTGTGATGCCACACAAAAACACACAACAGTAATAATGAACTCCACTCGGCAAAACACTACCCTGTCAACAGGAACACAGCTGGGAGACACTGATATACCAAGGTTATAAAGTCTCACCGAGTTGTTTGTACAGTGCTGCCAATGTAAGTGCACAGTGGCAAATTCAAGAACTTAATTGTCAGACCTTGTGTAATTGTCAAAAACTGGAAACAACCCAAATGTCCCTCCACTAGGGCCTGGATAAGCAAATTGTGATGTGTCCACACAATGCAACACCACTGGCTCAGCAGTAAAATGGAACTGACCACTAAGATGTGCAAAGACCTGAGTGAATTTCAAAAGCATCCTCCCAAGTGAAAGAGGCCACACCCACATGCTGAGGTCACATACTGTGTGATTTTACTTACATGATATTTTGGGAAAGATAAACTTACAAGGACAGCAAATTAGTGGTTCCCAGAGGCTGGGAATAGAGAAGCTGAGCCTGAAGGGGCACAGGGAGCACAGGGGAGTGGGTGTGAGGGATCCATGCATTGATTGTTTTGTTCTATTGAAGCTTCAAAAATGTTTAGAACAAGGTTGGCTGTCCACTCTATGTGGTTAGCAGGTAGATGGTTCCTGATTTTGTAGACAAAATTCCACAAGCATCCTCACTAAAGCTGTCTGTGGGTTTGGGATAGATACTAATTATTATATAAGTGGAGTATTTTTCTATTAACAGTTTATGGTAAGCTGTGGAGATAACTACATTTTCAACTCTACCAAGAGCCATTTTTCCATTGACTGGGTAATCACGAGGCTTTTCTCCTTAGACACTAAACTTAATGAATTATATAAGTAGATTGTTTGATGTAGAAATTTAGTTTACCTTCCTAGAATAAAACCATAACTTTTAATATATTGTAACTACAATATATTAATTATATTTTGTTCCTTCTTATTACTGAGTCTTTTGTATTTGCTATCTACCAGTTACAGTTAGTGTGTTAAAATCACTTAACAAGTGAGATATCAGAATCTTTTCCTAGGCTTTCTTTTTTTAGGTTTGGTTTTTACACCTGGAATTGTAATATCGCTCTTCTCATTCCTCAGCAACATACTTTTTCCTTAAAATGCATCTTAGTCATATTTCAAAATTAAGTCTTTTTTCTATTTCATAATTAATGCACATTCTTTCAAGAAAAAATTAAAGTGCCAAAAAAGAATACAATAAAAATAATTGTCCTCTTCTCCTTGACGACAGGGTGACCCTCGTTTAGAATAATTAGAGTGCACTCTTCTCCCTTCTCGCCCACCCTCTCTTCCTCTCTGCCTTTCTTCCCTTATTCCTCCTTCCCAGAAAATCTGGCATAACCCCCATCCAAAGGGGCCAGGTCAGGTGAACCCCATTCCTGGAAGTATGTGGAAAATTGTAGCCACGGGGTGACACCATCCACCCTGGGGCTAAGCTGGAGCCAAGCAAGCAGTCAGTCAGGAGCGGCAGACATGGGATCGAGAGACTGTTCACTCACAAGGGAGAAAATAAGCCAATGTGTTGGTGAGAACAGGGTAAGGAGCTACAAACCTGGGAAGGAAGCTCAGGGGAACCCTGTGGTGTTGGGTGAGAACTGAAGTATGCTGTGAACTCACAGGCGTGTCTGTCCTACTTCTGCCCAGTAAGAGGACACAAAAATAAATTGCAATAGCCACGTGCATTCTGGACCCCCAGATGCTGGTGTCTAATCACCATTCTCCAGTGAAAGGAACCAGAGCTGCTTAAAGAAATGGCTGGAAGGCAGGAGCATCTCACAGAGCCACAGAGGAAAGAACTACCTAACAGATGGTAGGGACGTGACGAAGCCCATGGAAGCCAGAGGGAGAGGGTTTTCCCAGGTCAAACAGGGACAATCTGAGCATCAGAATAAGTAATGACACAGTAAACTGTGGCCCACTGCACAGAACAGGAATTGATAAACAAAAAATAGGGGGAAAAACACTTTTTCTTAGACTTAAAAGACAATGACTAAGTATGAGAGGGCGGATGGAATTATAAAATCGCGATTTCTTGTCGATGATATAGTAATAACTAATTCACTCCCTCAACATTGATGGATACCAAAACAATGAGTAAAAAAGCTTGAAGAAGGAGAGGACATTTACATGCTTCTTCACAAAATACTTATTATTTGCAAAAGGAAATAAAGCAACTTCACCAAGACACCAGTGTCAACAGCACCAATAATGGGATGGAAGAAACCACTGGGGCCCTGATGGGATGCAGTGAGGGGAGCGTACAAGGCTTCCCCAGTGTTCCCACCCAACACGGACAGTGTAAATCTAATCACGGAGAAGCATCAGGCAATCTAGGGTTGAAGGCCACATCCCGTAACAACTAGCCTGAAGTCGTCAAAAGTGTCAAGTTCGTGAAGGTCAAGGAAAGGTTAGGAAATTGTCCCAGAATGACAACTGACAGGATAGCTAACTGCCCCCATGATCCTGGGCTGAATCGGTTCAATAATGGACATTATCCGGACAACTGGTAAAGCCTGAAAGGTGTCTGGGAGTTAAGGAATGGTCATGTACCAACTTTAATTTCCTGACTGCAATGGCCATGCTGTTCTGTGTAGGAGAATGACCTTGTCTGCCAGAAAACACACAGTCAAGTACGCTGGTGATGAGCATGTGGCTGCAGCCCCCTCTCACACCGTCAGAAGAAAGTCCCCAGCTCTACTCCTGCACCTTTTTTGTATGTTTAAAATTACTTCAGAATAATAAGTTAAAGAATAAGCTCAGATTATTATAAAAATTTGACAGTGGGAAATACGTATCAAAAATGCAAAAAAATTATGTATCTTTTGACCCAGAAGTGCCACTGCAAAAGATACATCTTGAGGATATAATCACAAGCATCTGCTAAGATTTAGCTCTAAACCTTTCATCTGAGCTTATTTATAGGTAAAAAATACAAATGGGAACCAGCCCACACCTACTATAATAGGATTTGGGGAAATAAATTATGGAATAATAATGAAATGAAATACTGACACGGCTATTTAAAAAGATGTTTGGGAAAAGTATTTAATGGTTTAGAAAAAATGCTTATGATAAATACTGAGTGGGGAAAGCAGGTTTCAAAACAGTATATTCGGTTCATTCCATTACTGAAATAGCAGACATACAAGCACTGTGTGCGTGCAGGTGTGTGTGAGCATGTGTGAGTGTGTGTGTGCAGGTGTATGTGAGTGTGTGTGTGTGTGTGTGAGTCTGTGGCAGGTGTGTGTGAGTGTGTGCGTGAGTCTGTGGCAGGTGTGTGTGAGTCTGTGGCAGG
>NW_003852528.1:1385113-1391694 GCF_000181295.1 Otolemur garnettii | reverse complement strand
GTGTGTGTGTGAGTCTGTGGCAGGTGTGTGTATGACAGAGAGACAGAGAAAGCAAATCAAGAGGATTTTGTGCCTCTAGGAAGCGCTGGGCCCTCAGTGCGCTGACGTGCACCGTGCATCTCCAAAGCTGGGGCGAGCTAATGCCCTGCTGACCTGCACTCTCTCACCTGCAGAGCATCTGCCCCACTTTGGGCTTGTCTCTGGCAGTGACCATGACTTTGGTGCTGACCTTACTTCCCCTCGGTGTTTTTTCATTTGCTTTCACTTCCATATCCTTGTTCATCATGTGTTTTTATATTGTGGTGTTCAGCCATATTACACATATTTGTAAGTTACCTCAAATCATTTTTAAACATAATATGTAATGTTATAAATTATTGTTAGCCTGCAGCAAGCATTCGACCATCCTGCAGAAGGTCCAGGGGACCTAGGTTGCCCTTCATGACCTCTCTTTACCCCATTTGGGCACCTTTTTCCAGACCATGAGGTCCCACCAGCTGCCGATGGAGCTGGGAGTCTGCTCCTCCCCAAGCCTCCTCCCTGACTGCACCAAAAGCTTCTGTGTATTGCTTTGAAAAGTTTCTAACCTGAAAAGGTTTGGAATTCACAAACAAGAAGTTTGCCCTGGGCCCAAGCTCTGTGTGGTCCTCAAGAGGAGGCTGCTGGTTCAGACACCACGGGGAGCAGGGACAGCTGGATAGACAGTCCCCAACCAGTCAGGGTAGGTAATGCATCTCCAGTGTTTAAAGACAGAGTGACACGCCACTAAACCTCCCTTCTTCCACAGATGTCTGCTAGGTGGGGCTGGAATGAACCCTTTTGAAAACCAGTCGGGATGGGGATGATAGGTCTTAGGGACACACTCCAGTGACAACACTGCCCTGGAGAGATGTCAGTCCCGTGGAGCTGCAGAAAGGTTGAGTGGAATGATGTGTATTGGTCAGTGCAATGCCGCGCAGAGCCACACGCAATCGTCAGCAGTGTCAGCAGCACCACAGCCAAGAAGATCCTTGGGTGAGCTGCAGGCCTCCTGTTTTGCTGAGTGGGATATGGAGGCTAGGACTTGTCCCAGAGGACGAGGGGGTACCGTGGGGACAGAAATTAAGACAATTGTACCTATTTAATTTACCCTCTTCACTTGACTAACCAGGGCTCAAAGACAGGTAATTTTAAGATGACTTTATTTCCTCTGTTAACTGCTTGTTCTGTAAAGAAAATGTAGTAGATAGAATTTTCATCCCATAACTTTTGTTTCTTGGTGTTATTCCCATGAATGAGTCATATTACATAGCAATAAAGGACTTTGTAGATGTAATTGAGGTCCTAATCTACTGACTTTAAAATAAATGTCATCACGCAAGCTCCTGTGAGAAGGCCTTTCTCCATTTGGCAGCAGGCGAGGGAATCAGTGAGACCCAAAGCAAGGGGAGGATTTGGGGTGTCAGTGTTGGCTTGAAGAGGAAGAGGACCATGCCACCACGAAGTGGAAATCTTAGTCCTACAACCACCGGAACTAAATCCAGCCAGGCACCAGTGGGGCTGGAAGAGGAGCCCGACCCTGACTTTAGCCCCATGAGCCAGGCCTGACTCCGACCCACAGCACTGCACAGTCTCCGGCAGCCGTTGTGTTCAGCTGCTGTGCGTCTGGTAATTGGTGTGGCAGCAGCAGAAAGTGAACACAAGAAGCTTCCATACCAGGGAGAATTCTTCTCCACCAGGAAAAAAAGAGGAGGGTACAAGATGTACTTCAAACAAAAGACTGTACTCAGATTATAGAAACCATCCTACAACTTAATAAAAATAAACAATCTTATAAAATACAGGCGAAGGAACTTAAATGGAGACCTCATAAAAGAATACAACATACTTGGAATAAGTGCCCAGCTTTGTTAATCATCATGTAAGTGAAAATTAAAACCATGAGGTACCACTACACAACCAGTAAATGAACAAAACTAAAAAGAACAACAACACCAGATGGGGGTAAGGATATGAAGCAAACTGTGAAATAAGATGGCAATTTTGAAAATCAGTTAACTTTCTCAGAAAGTTCAACATTCGCTTACCCCTTTACATAGCAATTCCACTCCACGTGTTCACAAAGAATTGGGCAAGAATAGTCACAGCAATTTTACTCAAAACTAGAAAGTCCACAGCGGCCCATCAGCCCCAGACTGCAGGGTAATGAAATGCCATAAAATGAAATGCTATTCTGTAGTACAAAGACTGATTATGCAACAACATGCATTAACTTCAAAAAAATTATGCTGAGCAAGATGAAGCCAGACGTAAAAGAGTACAGACTGTATGACTTCATTTCTAAGAAATTCTAGAAAAATCCAAACTAATTTGTGATGAAAGAAATCAGAACTGTGGTTGTCACCAGGCAATGGGGGGAACTGACGAGGGAGGGCACGGGAGACCCTTCTCGGGGATGGAGTCGTCCTTCTCGGGGATGGAGTCGTCCTTCTCGGGGATGGAGTCGTCCATCTCGGGGATGGAGTCGTCCTTCTCGGGGATGGAGTCGTCCTTCTCGGGGATGGAGTCGTCCTTCTCGGGGATGGAGTCGTCCATCTCGGGATGGAGTCGTCCTTCTCGGGGATGGAGTCATCCTTCTCTGGACGGCTCCACGGGTGCCTCCAATGCTAGAAATTCTTTGAACCACACACTTATAGTCTACACATTTCATTGCATGTAAATTATACCTCAGTTTAAAAGAAAAACAGCTGGAAAGACATTATTTTTTCTATTGATCTTTCATTTCATTCATGTTCTGTTGCATCAAATCTGTTACTGATCCCACCCAGGACATTTTTCATTCCCAGACACTGTATTTGTCCATTTTCAGTCCATTCGTTTCCTTTTTATTGTTTGCGCACCTCTCTTTACACCCCTCCTCCGTGACTTTCATCCTTTCCTGTAGCTTCTTGAACATACTGATCCCCGTCATTTTAAAGTGTTGGTGACTCCAGCACCTGGATCAACTGTAGGTCTGTTTCCGTTAACAGGTTTCACTCCTGTCCGGACACAGTCTCCTGCTTCTCCCCACCCCTCGTCATTTGTATAAATTACATGTTGAACATCTGCTGGAAAAGTAAAGGCTGAAACACATGTACACAACATTCACTGTCAGAGGGAATGTCCCTTCTCCTAGTGCACCTCTTGAGTGAGGCTCTGGTTAAACTTCTTACACACGAAGGCCTTGCTGACGGATCAGAGCCACAGCCCACATCAACTCAACTCCTGACCGGATCTCGGAGATCTCGATCTGCTTTTCAGCTTCACCCCCCAAATCCCTGAGCTCCCTTGGGTCTACACCCCCCAATGCTTGAGCTCCCCTGGGCCTGCACCCCCAATCCATGAGCTCCCCTGAGTCTGGATCCCCCAATCCCTGAACTTCCTTGTGTTTGCACCCTCAATCCCTGAACTCCCCTGAGTCTGTATCTTTGCTGTTATCAGAAGTTGAATTAGGTGGAAATTTGCTTTCAGCTCTGGTTAGTTCACCTCTGGCTTCAAAATACTTGAAGGAAAGTTGAGCCCTCTTCTCCAGAAAGGCTCTGCCCTTACACATCTGGACATCAAGAGGCCCCCAAATGACAAAACCTTGATGCTGTGGAATCTCAAGATTGTTGGGCTGGAAGAACAGTCAATCCCATGGCTTTCCCATCTCCAACCCCGGACCACTCAGCCCACATCAGAGGGTTACAGAATCCTTCTTAGATTGGAATTTCTCCAGATTCAAACCCAAACACTGAAAAAGCCCATGGAACTGGCAAGACTTGCCTGATTTCTCCTTGAAACAGCAGAGACTGGTCCTCTCCAGCCCGTTTGCTCTGCTTTCTGGTTCCTTTTCCCGATTTTGACTAACACCGCCCCGCCACGTGTGGGTATGGATCCAGACACATCGTTCATATTAACTAAAGCCTCACAACAACGGCATTAAAAAGATATTATAGTTGCCCCTTGAACGATGTGAAGATTAGTGGCAACCACCCCCATGTATTCGAGAAATCCACATATAAGTTTTGACTTCCCAAAACTTAGCTGTGAAGAGCCTACCATTGACTGGAAGTCTTACCAATAACATAAAGAGTTAATTAACATACGGGTAGTCTTTTGTATGTCATGTGTGTTATTAATATACACAGTCTTCTTACGTGAAAGTAAGCTAGGGAACGGAAAATGATACTAAGAAAATCATAAAGAAGGGAAAATGTGTTCATTGTTCATTAAGTGGAGGTGGGTCATTGTCAAGGTCTCCACCTTCACCACCTTTGTGAGGAGTGGGCTGAGAGGGAGAGGAAGTGGGTGGCAGGGTCAGAGAGGTAGAGGAAGCGTAGGCACCGAGGTGACCGACAGGTGTAATTATATGGAAGACAGTGGGTGTGTAAGTGGACTGTACAGGTCACCCCAGGTCGCCCAGGTGTCTGTTACACGAGCTCACTCTTCATACAAACAAATGAAAGCTCAGAGAGTCAAAGGACCCACGTGATGTGCAGGAGGCACATGCAAGAGCCTCAAGTCCAAGGCTCTTTCTACCCGGCCTCAGCCTCCCTCCCTGGTGAGGAGTCCCAGCAGAGGCACACAGGTCAGCACTAGCTGGGGGCCAGTTGGCTGGATGAGGGTGAGGCCACTTGCAGGAAACTGAACAGATCAAAATACCCAGGGGCTGCCCAGTGAAAGTGTGGTGGGACGGGACCAGGCTCTACAGTGGATGGCAAACAGATGGCCCAGTTGAGGATGGAGTGCCTGGACAGGGTTAGCACTGGACCAGGCAACCAGAAAGCCAGGTGCTTTCATTCTCAGGGTCGTGAGAACTCGGGGTCTGTCTTATGCCTGAGTCTAAAAGTCAAGACTGTGGTCACAGGCCATTCCCTGAGGTCAGAAGTGATCACACCCAGAGAGGTGAGTAAGGGACACTCAGAGCCACACAAGTATAGCCGGCAGGCAAGTGGCCTGTGTGGATGCTGGGGTGGCCCCGCCTGGGGCTGCCATGCCTACTTACACTCACACACAGAGACCAGAGGTCCCTTAGTCGAGCTGGATTAGTCCCAGCCCCGAGCTCTCCCGACAGAGCCTCCCTTTGCAGTTGGAGGCAGCTCAGCTGGGCAGTGTCACTCACTCCGTGGTTATCCAGCACTGCCACGTACCTGCACAGGCACCTCATAAAGAACCAGATATCAGTGGTTACAGCACACGTGCATTTTTTAAAGAGAAAAAGATTATACTGGACGTCTGATCCCCAAATCCAACCCTTCCAAGGTAAACAATAGGGTGAGAATTCATTGGAGCAAAGAGGGTGTGAGTCATTGCTGGCGAGAGCCCCTCTGTTAATCCGGTGCCCGCTCCTCCAGCCTGATGGATTAAAAGGAAGTGGCAGCTGTCATCTGTGTTGACTCAGCAGAGCTTTGAATTCTGTTCCACATGATTTACTTGCCAACCTCCAATAAACAGGCCACCACCCCGCAGCTCCAAAGTGGGCTTGGCAAGCTCAGCTGCTCAGCTGGAGGAGTCTTCTCAGCAGCTCAGTCTCTGCTGGGGGCTCCTAGGAAAGGCTGCCACCCAGAGCAGGCGATATCAAAGGGAGGTCCTGAGGGGTGTGCAGGACAGAGACAAGGCTGTCTGAAGAAGAGCTGGCTGGAGATGCCATTCCCAGGCATCGTGCGGGTGCAGCCCCTGCGGCAGTCTGGGGGTGAACGCCACTGTGGGCTGGAGCTCAACCCACTCCCAAGCCCGGCACTGAAGGGAAATGGGGCTGAATGTGGGTTACACACGGTAGGGAGCCAGGGAAACCTGGAGAGAGTAGAGCCCCGGGGGACCCTGCTACTCCTGCTATCGTAACAGGAGCAGCAATAGAGATGTGGGGAAGAGAGGAAGAGGAACATATCTATCACTTTTTTGATGACTTATTTTTCCCAGAGTCTGTTTTCTCCAGCGTTAGGGTAACCATTAGTAGACACAGACCCAAGAGCCCATGTGAGGGCCAGGAGTCTGATAAGGAGCCCCAAATCACACCCAACTCTGCACAGTTGCAGGAGGTGAATCGTGCACCAGCCCCAGAGCCTAGTGACCATGATTCTGGGGACAGTACAGTACACCCTTCCTCACCCCCCACCCTCAGAGCTCTCATCAGCTCTGGCTCCCTTCCAGGGCACAGGGTTCCTCCATCATGCAGGCACAGGCTGGTCAGCCGGCCCCACTGGCAGGTCCTGTGCTGGCGACCTCCTCAGAACACCTGCCCCTCCACCCCTCACTCCTGGCCACGCCTCCCTGGCCTTCTCTGCTCACTCCCCTAGATCCAGCTTTAGCCCCCTACCTGGCTGTTCCTCCTTCTGTGGACCACTCCAATCTCTATACAGCCACCCAATATGGATTAAGTCTGGACTAAAGGCCTCTAGAAGTCCCCATCACGTTCAGATGAAAGTCCATATGTCCCTGCCTGGTCTCAGCCCCTGCATGCCCTTCCCACCCCCCCTTTCTGGCCACGTCCCCCCTCTGTTCAGTGTACGTAGTCAGGACCCTTGCACACACGTCCCTCCTCTGTTCAGTGTCTACACTCAGGGCCCTGGCACACATGTCCC
>NW_003852528.1:1378643-1384424 GCF_000181295.1 Otolemur garnettii | reverse complement strand
CCCTCTGTTCAGCGTGTGCACTCAGGGCCCGGGCACACACCTTTCCTTCTCCGGGGACTTCCTTTCCCTTCCTGGCTGACACCAACACTCCTTGAGACCTGAGTTTGAATATCCCTTCCTCAGGAAGCCTTTCCTGCCCATTATTACTGGGCAAGTACCTTCCTTTCCTCAAAACTCTTCCCACGATTGTAGCCAACAGCAGCGTGTGCCCTGGGGATTGTCCGCCTTCCTGCTGGACACTGAGCACCACGTGTCCTGCTGTTTGCTCTAACTCACCAGGGCTTGACTCAGAAGAGGCTGCCCGTGTGTGTCAGAGGAGTTGCAAGAAAAACCCCGAGTGGGAAAATACCAGGGGCTTTCATCAGCCATCCACCGACATCTCTGACGGTTCTGGACGTGGGCAGAGGTAGAAAGGCCGCATCCCAGCAGGTGTGGCTCTGTCCCCCCACCCTGGGCACCAGCCAGGTCACAGCCAGGGACTCTACTTGTACAATGTTCTTTAAAAGATGCTGTCTGACACATGGGCAGACTGGGACCGGCTGGCGGAGTAAGGTGATTCACATCTTGCATAGCACCGGGTGTTAGTTACTGTTGTTTCCACTAAAGTTTTGGCGGGCCTGGTCCCATTTTCCTTCATGCTATGCTTGTCCCTTAGGTGTGTCCTGAGAGCTCCTACGTGGCTGCCTACACGTGGGGGAACCACGTGACTCTCAGTGGTTCTCTAGCTCTACTCAGGCGAAACAGGAGAAAAGGCATTTGGCTTTCACCTGGGGGACCTGTCAAAATGCTTTCCAGCCTTAAGCTCCTGTGATTTCAAAATATCTCTGGCTAAATTGCCGGGACTTAAAGGAGGGAGTGGGGAGTGGCTGGGGGCTGCTTTCGGCCAGGGTCCAGCGAGTCCTGGAGTTGGACACGAAGCAGCTGCTGACGGGGAAGGAGGGGCTGGGCCCTGCTGGATTTGCTCAGAAGAGGAAATGAAACCGAGGGAAATTGTTTAACACCGGCGTTTCCTAAACATAACTTTCTGCCTCTTTGAGCCGCCCCCTGGGCCAGCATCTCTGCATCACTCTGCGTTGAAGGAGGAAGCTGGAGGGAGAGGGTTACAGCAGCAAGGGGGTGTCAAGACAACACTGCTAAGACATGGTCCTCAACCGACCCCATCTCAAGAGCAAAACTCACTCTTGAGAGACTAACCTGGTGCAGGAGGGAAGATGGATCACTGCTGTGGAGCCCAAGGCCCCCACCAGGCACCTCGTGCTGGTGGCCTAAAAGACAGAGCCAAGAAATGAGGGGTTTGATGGAGTTTCCTGGAAATCCCTGGGATCAAGTGGTCCTGTCTGCACATGGAGGGGAACACTGGCTCCCAAACGCTGCCAGCAGTGAGCAGAGCTGGGCAGCCTGCCCGAGGTGGTCTGTCCCTTCCCAGGGACCTGCACTCCTCACCTGCCTGCGATGCTTTGGAGGTGAGAGGCCCCAGGTCATGGTGAAACTGCAGGCCATGGCCATAGCTCATTTCCCCTGGACCTAGACGGTCACTGTGGGGTCAGCTGGAGCCCCCTGTGCTGGCTGAGCTCAGTGTCAGAGCCAACGGTCCCTCCACTCAGGAGAACACCACGCCCCAAGGGAGGGATACAAACACCCCACTCCCAATCTACTCTAAATACCCCATTTCTCAGTGGTTCTGTGCTCCAAAGGGAAACTTAAAGGTGACTGGGGGGCGTAACCAAAGGGGATAAGGTTTAAGGGGAGGCGAGGGAAGTTCTTCCCAGACAGCTCAGTGCCATTGTTGTTATTGTTGTGGTCCGCACTCTGGAAAAGCCGCATTTTTATTTACATGTTGTCAGCGGCAAAGCTGCTTTCAAGTCTCCCCTTCCCCCATGGGGTCCACACGTGGCACCTTCTTTGTCGCCCCAACCTGCCAGAACACTCAGGCTGGTCCCTACTGATCTCTCACCCCTGAAGGCCACCCCGCCAGCCCTCTGCCCCATGCCTGAATCACTTGGTGACAGGTGGACTCCTTGGTTTGCTAATTTATAAATGAACCCTAAAATAATCCAACCCAGCCTCTTCGTGTTAGGAATAAAGACATCAAGTAGTGAGGCGAAGTCCCACTCAGGGTCAACCCAGACACAAATGGAAGAATAAAAATAGACCCCTCCTCCTCCTGTCACGCCCCACCCCCTCCCTGTCATCTGACCACTTCATGTGGATGTTAGAGGCGTCACTGACTTGGTGAGGACTTTGGGAAACACCTTCCAAACTAGAAAGGTAAGGGAGCATTTCCACGAGAACAGAGCTGCGTTCTGTATTCAGAGAGATTTTTTGGTGTGGGGGGAGGGGCTTGGGGTCCAGGAAATGTCCCTGTGTGTCCCCACCTGCCTCCCAAGGCCCCACAGACAGAGCAGGCCACTAGGATTGGCTTGTAGGTCACAGCTCTCACCCCTGTAAGTCCCAGGGGTGGGTTGTTATGGGATGTCTGTCTCTGCTATCACCCACCTGTCACATCACGGTCCCCTTTAAGTTCCATGGCACCATCCCTGGCCCCATCACCCAGGATATTAACCGATATAGTATCATTGAAAACCATAATGCTTCCCACTAACACGGGGAGAGGAGGCCACACAACAGCCCCGTTAAAAATGAACGCGAAGGCCAGGTGTGGAGACTCACCTGTCACACCTATAATTCCAGCATTCTGGGAGTCCCAGGTGGGAAGATCCCTTGAGCTCAGGAGTTCATGACAAATCTGAGCAAAAGCCAGACCCCATCTCTACTAAGAACTGAACAAATACCTGGGCATTGTGTTGGGTGCCTGTAGTCCCATCTACTCAGGAGGCTGAGGCAAGAGGATCGCTTGAGCCCAAAAGTTTGAGGTTGTTGTGAGCTATGATGATGCCATGGCCCTTTACACGGGGTGACAGAGTGAGACTCTGTCCTAAAAAAAGAACAAAAACTGAGTATGAAGGAGCCAAGCCCCTCATCTCCTGAGGGGGGAGGTGCTCCGACCTGTGGTGGTCTGAGAATCCCACCGGCACATTCGAGGCTCCGACGGCAGAGTGGAGAAGAGGAAAAGGTTCAGCTTCATCTTCATAAGTAGCACAGTAGATTATTTTGAATGAATTAAACGAAAAGACTTTTTTTTTTATTATAAGCGTTGAGCTGACTTAAAGAAGGGAATCAAAGAGGCCATGATAGTTAAAAAACAAAACACAAAAACCACAAACCAAACAGCAGCTAGGAAAGCAGTGACCCAGCAGGGGACCACGGCGGCACTCCAGCCAGGGCTGTGGGCATCCAGGGGACCACGAGAGGCCGCAGAGGACGTCTACAGGCAGCTCCCTGCTGACCGCAAGGTGAACAGAAAAGGCCCTTGTGGTCAAAGCTATGGACTCGGGCATTCCCCAGGGAACCAGTTGCTTTTGTGAATTTGCTGCAAATAATCAGGTTAGGGGCTCCAGATGAGGAGCATCTGAAACCAATTAGGGGCTCTGCCAGTGATCTACGATTTCTGAGGCCGCATCCGGCACATTCCATCTGAGGTCTACAGGCACCAAGAGTCTGGTGGAGACACCACACTGCAGCTTGTCACATCCAAGATGTCCTGGAGCAGATAAAATAAGAACATTAATGGTGAATGCTCTCAACAAGGAGCTGTGGTGGCAACAAACTCCACCCTACAGGGAAAGAGCTGCCCCTGCCCCACGGCCCCACAGCCCAGGGAGACTTGGTCCCTGCAGCAAGGGCAGGCCCCACTCTGGTGTGTGCCGTGTCCTTCTCCCCTGGTGGAAATGCAGATAGATGGTGGGATCCTTCCTGTTTCAGCCCCAGCTCTCACTACACTGGGAAGCCTTGTGTAAAGGCATCTTTATCCCCTCAGATTCAGGAGCTAGTGGATTCTAGAATCAGCTTCATCCCGAGGGGGGACAGTCCTGTCCCTTTGCATCATGGTTCCTCATCTTAAAACCCACGGGCCTCTTCTCAACTCTCAGTCCGTGAGCAGATGCCTGACCACTCTGCCCACACCTCCCTCTCCCTCCACTGCTCACTCAGCTCCAGCCACGTCCCCTTCTCCCTCCTGTGAGCTGATTCCTCCTTTCCACTGTACCACAGACAGGTTTCTGCCTGGTCCCATCTCTGTGTCTTTATAAGATCAGAGCTACCTCCCATTTTATGACACTTTTACTACTTGATTTTTGTGGTCTGTTGAGCTAAGGATAATTTAGGGGAGCCCAACACAGCTGACTTTAATAAAAATCCATGGAAATAATATTCCAAACAAACACAAAACATCAATCATCTCCAGAAAAGGAGCTGGCATCCTCAGAGATCTTTCAGGCCGGGCCACCCTCGCACCAGCCTGGGAGCTGGCAACATCCACACGCAAGGTTCAGTCTTGATGGGGTGAGCCTGCCGCACTCCAGGACTATGGAGACATCAGGCAGCTTGTGCGAGTCCGTGTCCACACCCTAAGGGATCCTTCAAGAACTACCTGAGAGCTTCCATAGATCAACCATAGGAAAGTTATGAGCGGTTCAAACAGGAAAGGCAATGCAGACCCCAGTCACAGAAGCCAGCGCCTGCCCTTTTCCATGTAGAGCTGGGCTGAAGATAGATGTGTGCATCTTTGCCTTAATGCATGTGGAGATGCCGTCTGCTGTAATTTCTTCATAGCTGACATGAGTTTGGAGGAGTTACTAAGATGGATTTGGTTAGGAGACAAAAGCTTTCATATAAATTTTGTGAACTTTGGACCTTATTTTTAGATCCAAAGTAAGGTAATCTGTGGGCTGCCACCAGTTCTGCAGCCTGACATCTCCACCCTGAGCAGGAGCAGGAGGCCATGGCAGAGACTCAGGGCCTCACCATCCTTGTCAGGGTCTCCTGGGCATCAGTTCTCCAAAATAACCTTGCTTATTAGATGGAATTTGTTAGTTTTTTGTTAGTTAACCCTACAAGGGCACATTAGTTACTCTACAAAACACCAATAAATCCTGACCTGTGCTTGTTTTTTAAGTCATTCTACAAAAAGAGGGGCATATCCCCCAAATCAACCACACCAACCTAAGCAGTGGTGAGAAGTTACTGCACCAGCTCCTCAAATCTATGCCATCGATGCGCTCCTGTGGATCTGTGTTCCAGAGGGGCCCCAGGACTCCCCAGAGCATTTTAGAAAGTCTTCCCAGAGGCAGGAAGAGGGAAAGCCATTAAGAAATGACAGAACAAATACCCACCACTGATGTGCTTCCTCAAGTTCACCTACAACCTTAGAAGGTGTTATTCAGAAACCTAAAAATGGTACTTTGAGAAGATCTCTTAACAGCAAGCATCTGTGCGTTAAACTGAGCGGAAGCTGCTTTGGTCCTTGAGTGATAAAGCCTGTGAGCTCTGCAGATCATTCCCATTCTCAGGGCTGTCATGTCCCAGAGACCACCCAGGTTGATGAAGAGGAGTTTTCAGCTGAAGGAAAAATAACAGTTGTGGCTTGGAAGCTAAATTCCATTCCTGGAGCTGTGCTCTAAGGGAGCGCCCTCTGTGAGGAGCAGGGGCCTGTGGGAGGGGAAGGGCGTCAGGGAGGGCCATGCCCCAGGAAGTCTCGGTGGTGACAGAGTGGAGTGGGTGTCCATCCCGGTGTCCTGTTCACAGTGGTGACAGGGAGGAGTGGGTGTCCATCCCAGTGTCCTGTTCACGGCAGTGACAGACAGGAGTGGGTGTCCATCCCGGTGTCCTGTTCACGGTGCTGACAGAGAGGAGTGGGTGTCCATCCCGGTGTCCTGTTCACGG
>NW_003852528.1:1369733-1378032 GCF_000181295.1 Otolemur garnettii | reverse complement strand
TGTTCACGGCGGTGACAGAGAGGAGTGGGTGTCCATCCCGGTGTCCTGTTCACGGCGGTGACAGACAGGAGTGGGTGTTCATCCCGGTGTCCTGTTCACAGCAGTGACAGAGAGGAGTGGGTGTCCATCCCGGTGTCCTGTTCACAGCAGTGACAGAGAGGAGTGGGTGTCCATCCCAGTGTCCTGTTCACGGCGGTGACAGAGAGGAGTGGGTGTTCATCCTGGTCTCCTGTAAATGTCTGGTTCCTTCTCAGTCTCCAAGGTAATTAGCCAAACTTCAGTGATGAGTGGGAATCTGGGGCAAACACTAACAGAATAAGTTTCCAAAAAACATAATATCCAAAAGATTCAGTAAACTTTGTCTTTCTGCAGCTCTCTAAAACTATTTATTGTACTTTCTTTTTCTGAATGAAGGGATTTCCCTCCCTCCGTTGTGTCTTTGACCATGCTGTGTCTAGTTCTGTTCTTTTTGGCCAAGTAGTAAGATCTGCAGGCCTCATTAGAACACTGATAAATGTGCAGCCCTCTCTTTGTCTCCCAGCCAAGGGGTCTGCTGTGGGGGTTGGGGGGATGGCGCTGACTCAGCAGCCGCACGGTAATCCCCTCAGAGGGAGTGGCCGGTGGGGAGTGGCCAGTGGTCAGCAGCTTCGTTCTTGCGGGCAAAATGCAGCGTAGGAAACGCCTGTCTGATGAAGAGCAGCTGACGCGGGAACCTCCGTGAGCGGGACGTCCTGGTGACTTCTGCGAAGCACTTTTGCTTTTGCAGATGTTCCCACTGATGTCACCGGGTGTTCCCTGGGACAGTCCTGAAAGTGAACTGGGGAGCAGGATGGTCTCTCACCACCAATAGCTGAGGAGGTCGCGTGTCCTGAGTTAGCAATCTGAAGCAAATGGCAAGGCCAATGTGCGGGGCCCAACCAAGCGATTAGGAAACTCCTCAGCTCTGTGGCCCTGGCAAGATCTCTGTTTTAGAATCATGACAAACACCAGCAGGGACAGGAATGGTGACCTAGCAGGCAGGTGCCAGCGGCTGAGTTTGGGCTTCTGCTTCCTCTCCTTACCCATGACCTCAGTCCAGCAGAGCTCTGGAGAACAGCACGTGTGTCCACATCACACAGGGAGGAGGGGCTAGCTCTCCCCTTGTCTGTTAATGCCACAGTTTTACTATCATAAACTAGGAGTGATCTCAGAAGGTCTAACCACCACCGGGAAGAACAAATCAAGTTGGGTTGTGTGTTCGCAGACACTCTCCAGAACTGAGCAGGCTGCCCCTCAGCTAGTTCATGAGCCAGTCGGCGGGTCAGTTATGCTGCTGGGCGCCCACGTCCTCTGCTGCTCCAACACACTAGAGAAAGAATCTCCAAGACCTTCCTGGATCTGCTGTGATGATCTGTGATGCTTGTACTATAGACGTTTCAGGTCCAAATTGTCTCTGCTGGACTCTACTGAGAGTGGACCTCTGGGGACTCACGAAGGACCAGATTTAAAGTTATACCAGTTCTGAAGATACTTCCCAGCGAAAATCTTAGATTTTGCCTGCAATGGCTGTCCCCAGGTCGAGGAGGGGAGCCTCCCTGGACAGCACTCTGTGGACTGCTCAGCCTTAGAGGGGCAGGTCCATCCTGCTGCCCACCTCTGAGCTCCTGAGTGCACCGGCTGCCCTCCGCCAGCTGTGCGGGGTTGCAGATCTCAGGCCCTTGTTGGGGAGTCCCAGACAAGTCCCAGCTAAGTGAAGTGACATTAGTCTTGAACACGCACTATCCCTTGGTTTCTCTTGCTTCCTTCAGATTTAATCTTTGCATCACATTAGACTATCAGAGGCTATATATTTGGACTACATAAATTTAATCCCATCTAGAAACTCATTTACCAAGCTATACTTCCATGTGGCACTCTGGCCTTTTATAATAGTTTATTACAAGAAATTGTCATAAGAAAACAGCTCTTGGATTTCCTGTAAAAACATTATTTAGGCCTTTTCTCATTATGTCATCCATTGCCCTACAGTCCGAGTCCATGTGAATTTTTGTCATAATAATTCACTGCCAGAAAACATTTAGTCAACCCTGAAGAACTCAAATATGTCCCATTTCTAATAATACAATTCTGCCCCATTTTTTTCCTCTGTCTTCTGGGATGCACAGAAACAAATGTGATGCCCATTCGGGCCCCACTGGGGCTCACTTGTCTTCTTCTATCTTTTTCTAGGTTCTTGCACCCAAATTTATTTTGCTATATTGTTATAAACAATAACAATTGGAGTCTAGGCCCTGTATCGCAGACTGGTGTTTTCAAAAATAGACGATGTATTTTTAAAAGTAACCATTAACAGCAGCCTCTGGATTTGTGACCGGTGGTGAGAAAGTGCCCGATACACAGGAGAGCAGTCTGGAGAGCAGTCCCCACCCCTACGCTTCCTCCAGGGATCCCTCTGGGGACACCTGCTCTTCCTACAGGATGTTTGTCCTCAGCCAAACCCACCTCTTCTGCTCTCGGGTTCTCCAACCCCTGCCCTTCCAGGTCAGTCTCCTGCCGTTCCCTCCTTCCACTTTGTGCCCCAAACATAACCAACATCACTTGTTCCTTGAGCTGAGTTCATGCAGGGGCACATGACTTACATTAGTGTCCATGACCCCCTGAGTCAGTGGCACAGGCTGAGATGCAGCAGAGCTGCTCCCGCTGGGGCAGCTCAGGTGTATGTCCCGGGGCTGGTGATGCTCCACCTCCCAGGGTTTGCCGAGCTTCACACGGAAGGGCCAGCTCAGTGCAGTGACTGAGGCTTGTCTGCAGATACACAGCCGGTCTATGGGGCCACACGGATATTCTGTGAAATACTGGATTTTCTTACCCTTAAAACATTGTGTCCAGCGAGTTTCATTGAAATGATTGCATTCTTAGCCAATATGGAATATTTTAGAGGTGTGTTGTTTCAGAGTCCTTTTAAATAAAAAATCAGGAGGAAAATGTAATTTGTCCCTACTATAACCTCTGCTAACAGCCCATGAAACTGTGTGAGGGAAGATTCTCAGGGGAACCTGATGGGAGGAGGGTCTGGGGGAAGGGGAAGGAAAAAAGAAAACGTGTGTCGTACCAAAAGGCCACATTGCGGTATCACAGGTGCTCACATACACAGGCCCGCTCGCCTCTGCGCTGGGAAGGGTCTCCAGACAGACATTTGGTTGCACAGTAAATCCAACCACATGCTGCCTCCAAGAGACTCATTCAACAAAATAACTCAGAAAAGTGGAGAAGCGAAAGCATTTATCTGCCCTTTAAGGAAATGAAAGAAGGGTTGCCATACTACTGTGCTTTTTTGTTTTTGTTTTTTGCAGTTTTGGCCAGGGCTGTGTTTGAACCCACCACCTCCAGCATATGGGGCCAGCGCCCTACTCCTTGAGCCACAGCGCCACGCCATACTACTGTGTTTAAAGTCGTAGCTGGCCATTTAATATTAATTATGTACCCCGTCAAAGATGAAGAAGACACCGGGCCTCTCTTGGCGCATGTGAAAAGAGCAAGAAGAAACAGACAGAAGCACGATCGATGTGGAACTTAACCGGCATTTCCCTTCATCGAGAGGCCAGGAGACAGGCAACATGTTTAAAAAGTCACTTGGGAAATGAGCTCCCCTCTCCACAGCAACCTCAGGGCCCCAGCCACCCCTACCCAGTGCTGCTGCAGCCCCTGAGGCCTGCAGGTGTGTGCACTTCCAAGCTGAGGGGCCACGAGCTTGAAAGGAGTTAGGATTTCAGTGGGAAAAGTTAAAGCTCCGGGACAGACTTTCTGGTGAGCAGCTGGAGAGAAGGTCGCTCCCGAGTGAGGGCCCTCAGGAGTGAGGATCCTGGGGGGCCCTCTTGGACACAGGCTACCCCGAGGCTAACCTGCTCCTCAGCCAGCCTCCCAGCTCTGAAAACTCCCTCTCCTCACGTGGGCAGGGGCTCACATCTCTCTCCAGGTGTGCACTGGACAGGAGGCCCAACAGGAGGGCTCAGGCCTTGGGGGGGGGAGTCCTCAGCGTGTCCCCCAGCAGAGTCCTGCTGCAGGTGGCAGTGAGTGGCAGGCTGGGGTTGGGGATCCCAGGATTCACCATTTCAGCTATGATCAAGCTGAGTGGATTTGCACGTAAACCAAGCCAAGTTCCTTTTTCTGCCTTTGGTTCCAAATACCTATACAACTTCAAAATGATTTTATAAAGAAGAGACAAAAGAAAAAATGGCAGTGCCCCTAAGGAAGGTTAAAATACTGCTCCCAATAACAATAGTGATCAGTCCCCTGCTAAAACCCAAAGCCCTCAGGGCCTCCCCCCTCACTCAATGGAAAGCCGAAGCCCTTCCAAAGAATATTAGCACCACATCACCCTCATCCTTCTCTACTTCCCTCTTCCCACTCTCTCCAGCTGCAGACTCCAGCTTTCACCTTCACACTCTGAGCACCTGCATTTGCTGTTCTCTCTTCCTGAAATGCTTTTCCTACACCTTCTTCCTTCCATCACCTTCCCTTCCATGGCTGCCGTGTGTGGAATGGAGCCTTCCCTACACACACATGCATGGGCGCACACACATACACACACGCGCACATATATGCACACAAAGACATGCACACTGCTCACACATGCACACAGAGAGACATGCACACTGCTCACACATACACACATGTGCACACATGCACACTGCTTACACATACACACACATGCACACATGCACACAGAGAGACATGCACACTGCTCACACATACACACACATGCACACAGAGACATGCACACTGCTCACACATACACACACGTGCACACATGCACACAGCTCACACATACACACACGTGCACACAGCTCAAACATACACACACATGCACACAGAGAGACATGCACACAGCTCAAACATATACACACATGTACACAGAGAGACATGCCTCATTCTTAACTGTTCTTTATCTCTTTAGCATCAGGACAATTCAACATTTCACATATTTTATTTGTTTATTTTCTTTTCTATCTTTCTGATCCCCCTGGAATACACGCTCCATGAAGGAAGGGATCTTGTATGGTTTTGTTTTTCCCCTCAGTGCCGGCAGCACACAATGGGTATTGGTGGAGCATGTGAAGCACGGGTTGTGGGCCCTGGTATGTGACACGCCCTTGTTCTGGCAGTGGTTAGCCACTTGGGTCTGTTTGTTTTCCTTGGTTCTTGGCCATTGGATGCTCTTGACCCAGAGAGACACGGGTGTAGGATGGAAAGGCATTGCCTGAGAATTGGAGAGATGTTCTTTCTCATGACCTCCCAGTCTGTGTGAGACTCAGGTGTGATGGCTCCCTCAGACTTCTCTGCACAATTCCTCATGCAACTGTAAATAACAATTATATTTAAAAAAAAAAAAAAACACCTGTCACTTTTTTTTTACACCCCAGGTTCCTGCAGAAAGCACAGGAGGTGAACACTGTAATTATGTTGATTTTCCAGCCAAGGAAAAGATTCTCAGCAATGCGGCCACACAGCTGGGGTGTGAACCAAGACAGTCACTCTCTGAGTTCACTGGACAATGTGATTTCCCTCGGAAATGAGTCATTTGAGCTCACACTCCTTTCAGCTCTAAGAATTTCTCTCTGCTCACCCATTTACCAACCAACCCATCCATTCACCCATCCACCATCTGTCCAGCTAGCTACCTAATAATCCATCCATCCATCCAGCTACCAACTCACCTATCCATTAATTCATGCATTCACCTCTCCAACCATCCATCCATCATCTGTCCATCCATTCTGTCACCCCCTACCTGGTGAACTATATGCATCAGTAATTCAGTGTAAAAGCATCATCTTGACCAGAGACGCAGCTCATGGTGCATCTCCCGCTAGCCGTCAGTCACAGGTGACCTCTTTATCTTCAGAGAACAGCACATCATGGCTCCATTAGCTATACCAATAACCTGGAATTTGCAATGACAGAAAATTGGCCAGAAAAACAAACATACATATAAACAAACATAAAATTCAGACAGACAAGAAACATAAGAGCAAACATTTGGTGGTAGAGGGCGAAGTATCGTCTGGTACAGACAATGTGACAACTGGTTCTGCCTTCAAATATACCCAACGTCTGAGGTTTCTTTTAAGGATTAGTTTTGCAAAACAGCACAAAATATAGTTTAAAAGGTTAAATGTAAACCATTAACATCCTCTGCAAGTGTTAACTGTGGGCGGTTACAGCACACAGCTCCTCTCTCCATCCTGCCCTGCAAGCACAAGGGACTCCCCCAAACTGGAAGATGCACAGCCCTACCTCAGGGCCTGCAGACCTTGGAGGGCAGGTGAAACATGTTTGCTTGCATGAGAGGACAGCCAGGGAGAGGTGGGAGGGAATGGCACAGGCATCAGTGGCACAGAGAGAAGGTTGGGGCTCCCACGGGTCTTCACAGAAGGGAGTGACTTCCTTACTGGTGCCCTACACGCATGGGTTTGCTGGCAGCTCAGATAGGGAGCCTCACTGCAGGCTGTGAGCTCACCTGCAGGAACCGGGGCTGGAGCCTGGAGGCTCCTGACTCTGCTCACATGGCCCTCAAGGCCAGAGCGTGAGAGGAGGAGCGTCCACACCTCCCTCACCCTCTAAACCTGTGCCTGGCCTGGGAGTGCCTGGAGCTGCTCTGTGCCAGGGTCCTGGTGCTGAGACCAGAGCCCAGTGTCGACACCCTGGACCTCAATGTGCATTTGCTGTCGTCCTGTATCCCTTGCTTTCCAGCCCATGCCCCCCACCTTTTTTAATTTTTCAGAGTAAATAAGTCCTATTAGAACATGTGATGAGATTTTTTTCTTACAGCCAGTTTTGGATTCCTTTAAGGGCTGGGGTCTTGACAGCCTCATGTTTGGGTTCCCAGGCCTGACTCCTCGGCTGTTAGAGAACATACTAGAAATATCTGGGCTTTTGGCTGCCGCTGCTGGGCCATTGCTCCCCAGGCACCCGAGTGGAACACCCTGAGGACTGTTTGACCAGTGCGTCCCCCTGCAGCAGCTACTGCTCCCCCTAGACTGCCACCGCTGGGCCGCAGCCCCCTGAGCACCTGAGCTGGGCGCTCCGAGGACTATTCAACCTATGTGTCCCCCGCAGCTACTGCTACTTGGCAGCTGCCTCCTGAACACCGGAGCAGGGCGCCCCAGGACTCTTTGAGCTGTGCACTTCCTGCACACCTGCCGCCTCATGGCTACTCCCAGGCACCCAAGTGGTGGAGGACTATTCGACCCGCACAGCTGCTGCCGCTTGGCTACAGCCCCCAGATTCCTGAGTGGGACACCCCTAAGACTGTTTGCCCCGCTCGGTCACCACCCCTGAGTACCTGAGCAGGGCGATCCCAGAACTGTTTGACCTGTGTGGCTGCTGTTGATTGGCAGCTGCCCCAGGGAACCTGAGGAGGCGCTCCCAGCACTGTTTAACCCACATGTCTCCGGTGGCTGCCGTCACCCCCCAGACATCTGAGTGGGGCGCCCTGAGGACTGTTTGACCTGTGTGTCTCCCTGCAGCTGCTGCTGCTTGGCCACCATACCTGGGGCACCTGAATGGCCCCCCAAGGACCATTTGACCCGCACCAGACGTGCTGAGGACTGTTTGACGAGTGCATATCCTTAGGCTGCCACCACTTGGCCACAGCTCCCTGGGCACCCGAGTCGGGCACCCTGAAGACTGTTCGACCTGTGCATCCCCCTGCAGCGGCTGCCACTTGGCCGCAACGCCCTGGGCACCTGAGCGAAGCACCCTGAAGACTGTTTGAACAGCGGATCCCCCTCCAGCACCAGCCGCTTGGGTCTTCTCCAGTGGCAGCCACAGGCTGAAGGGTTTGGGGATAGTCTCCAAACGGTGCAAACTCACCATGGGGCAGAATCAGCGGAAAAACTCTGGTAACCAGAGCAACCAGAGTAGATCAAGTCCCCCAAAGAAGGATAGCACAGAAGCATTTGAAGATCCCATCCACAGGCAAATGGCTGAAATGTCAGAAGTCGAGTTCAGAATTTGGATAGCAAATGAGATTTACAGAATGAAAGAAAAGAGATAATTAGAATTTCCAGAAATTCTTCAAAATATATCTCAAAAAATTATTCAAAAGATGTCTCAAGAATTCAACGATTTCAAAGATAAAATGCCCAAGAGTTTGAAACACTGAGGCAAGAGGTTGCAGCCCTCAAGGATCTGAAAGATACTGTGGATTCCCTCTGTAACAGAGTGCAACACACAGAAGAAAGGATCTCTGGCATTGAAGACAAAGCTTTTGAAGAAATCCAGGAGCGCAAAGACCAAAAGAAATGGCAATTAAAAA
>NW_003852528.1:1358513-1365880 GCF_000181295.1 Otolemur garnettii | reverse complement strand
CAGAGATGCTGGCGTGGATGTGGAGAAAAGGGAACACTCCTACACTGCTGGTGGGAATGTAAACTAATATGTTCCTTTTGGAAAGAAATCTAGAGAACACTTAGAGAACTAAAAATAGACCTGCTGTTTGACCCTGCAATTCCTTTATTAGGTATATTCCCAGATGACAAAAAAATCGCATTACAACAAAGATATTTGTATTAGAATGTTTATTGCAGCCCAATTCATAATTGCCAGGTCATGGAAGAAGCCCAAGTGCCATCAATCCATGAATGGATCAACAAACTGTGGTATATGTACACCATGGAATACTATGCAGCCATAAGGAAAGATGGAGACTTTACATCCTTCATGTTCACATGGATGGAGCTGGAAAATGTTCTTCTGAGCAAAGTATCACAAGAATGGAGGAAAAAGTATCCAATGTACACATCGCTATTATGAAATTAATTTATACCTTTTATATGAAAGCTATAACCTAATAACAGCTTATGAATACAGGGAGGGGAGAGGGAGAGGGGAGGGGCGAATGGGTGGAGGGAGGGGAAACAAATATAAAAAAAAAGAAATATCTGGGCTTTTCATTTGCTTATTTTTAAAAACAGCTTTATTGAGATTCACATGCAAAGCACACAATTCTCCAGTCTGAAGTGTACAGTTAGGTGGAGTTTCAGCATATTTACAGTGTGTGCAACTATAATCATGATTAATTGTCAAATATTTTCAGCACCTCTGAAAGAAACCCTGTCCCTTTCCGCCATCAAGACCTTGCCCCCCAGTCTAGAGACGGCTCACTCTACACATTTCCTGTGAATGGAATTGTGTGTTGAATGCTGTCAGGGACAGCTCCTCCCTTTCACTCAGCATGATGTACCCCGGCTCGTCCACCCTGTAGCATCTACTGACCTCCCCCATTTCCTGGCAGACACTGTGCCATTGTGTAAACACACCACATTCTCTGTGCCCATTCATTCGCCATTGATGGACGTTTGGACTCTTAACAACTGATGGCTATTCTGAGAAATGCTCTCTAAAACTTAGATACAAGTGTTCTACAGACCTAGGTTCTCATCTCGGTTGTGTAGGCACCCAGGAGTGGGACTGCCAGTCATGTGGTGATTCTACATTTAATCATTTGAAGAACTGTGGCTGCTTTCCAAAGTGGATACGCCATTTTATATCCCCCCACCACCCGCAGCTTCTGAGGAGGGTCCCAACTTCCCCATGTCTTCACCAACTCTTGTCATCTGATGTGCTGAGTGATGTCCCAGGACAGCTAAGGTTAGGCGGCTCCCACAGGTATCAGGAGAGAGCAGGCCCCAGGTGGGCTCCTTACTGACAACTCTCACCCTCCCCTGAAGATCAATTTGCCCGAGTTAAAGAGGCAGCTCGGCAGATTCCCGCACACTCCTCCCCATCTTGGGAAGGTGGCAGCCGTTGCTTTTTCATTCCCCTCCTCTCCAGACCCCTCCTTGTCTTCGTTCCTTGGATCCCGGTCCACACTTCAAGGCTTCCTGCTCCTGGAATCTCCTTTGCACGTCTGACTCTGGGTTGGTCCTGATCTCCCCGTCCCTGGCACACCTGGGGTCTGCCCCACCCAAACACACCACCTGACCCCTCCACTGCCATGTACACACCCTCCAGGGGAGAAGGAACAGGGGACACTGGGACATCACCAAAGTTTTCATCTGAGCAGGCAATAGCTCCGTGCAAGGGTGAAGTCTGAGCGGGTACAGTGGGGTGAGAGTGGAGGTTACAGACCTGCTGAGGACATGCCAGGGAGAGTTTCCATCCAGGGGTGTGAGATTGTGGGGGGCTCTCCAACGCCCACCTGCCTTTTATGCCCTTGGTGAGAGTCAGCAGATACTGCTATTGGATTCTTTTGCAGTAAGATTTCCAATTTTCAGGATTTTACTATCAACTTGAACAGTGTGTCATGTCATTGATATTTTGTTTTTTGACAGAATGCTCTTCTCGTGGAATTACATGGCTTTCTGGCTCGTTTAGCCTGTCTGTATTGACAAGAGTTACAAAGAAGCATTGCTACCTGGCACCCTCACATGTGGCCCACAGTGACCAAAGCCACCAGCAGCTGAGCTGCCCTAGCAGAGGGACATCTCTGAAAACAGAACAGACCTAATCCCGAGAAAGTCATGCCCCCAGGTTTCCCATGGAATAGGCTTTCACACCGCAGTAAGTATTAAGTAACAGCCCGGTGCTCGAAGCTTATACATCACCGATTAAACACAGTTCAAATGGGTTTATTTACTGCCGTGATTGTGGTGATTTTTAATACCACAGTGTGAACTATGAATCTCCAGAAGAATATAACATGTGCTCTTTCCCAAGCTCCTCTGACCACAGAAGCTCTATTTTAAAGTGTATCTAGTAAGACTGTTTTCACTTTAAAGCTATATTATATCCCCGTGATTGGAACTGGGGATGACCGAGGTCCCTGGTGCTTCCCGAGTGAAGAGACAGCTCTGTGCAGTACGTGCTTCTCTCCCTGCCCTTCCATTCTGCCTCTGCAGTGCCAAAGTATCGTTTAGACCCAGTGTAATCCTACCATGGAGCCTGCTGATGCCCTGGTTTGGTAACGTCGCAGGCGTCTCTGCACTAACAGAGCTTTCTGTCAAACACCCTCCAGTGTAAGGAAACGTGTATTTCTTGTCATTACAAACATTAGCGTGTTCCTCCCCGTCTGACATTGGGAGGAACATCGCAAAAGGACATTGGAACCTCAGGGTGCCCAGTCCCCTGGCCAACTGGCCTTTAGGTGTCATTTCCAGGAAAGTATGACAGGTAACTGATGATAATCACCAGAGGCCTGGCTTCACCAGTGGAGAGCAGCAGGCAGAGCCTGGCCCTTGGTGCTACTGGCCAGGACGGCTGCCCTGCACTGATCCAGTGGGCCCAGCCTGCCCTGGAGAATGGCCCCCAACAGTGACCAGCCAAGATACATCCAGAGGAAGCAACAGGGGATTTTATCAAATTAATGAAATTAATACACGACACAAAACTGGGAAGAAAGTCCAATATGCTAATAACACTAGTTTACTCGGGGCCGTAACAAAGTGCCATGTGCTGGTCAGCTTAAAACCACCACAGTTCACTCTCTGACGGTTCCGGAGGAGAAGGAATTCACGTTCATGTATTACCTCTTCAGCGTCATTTGTTTTTCTGTCTTTTTAAACCGTCTGTTCCTTTCCCACTCGGGGCATCATTCCAGGCCTGGCAGTGGAGCTTCTGTTTCCCAGAAGGTGGACATGAGCCTTGGCCAGAGCGTCTGTTCTTGAGCTGCCAACATAACCCCGGGCGCTCTCCAGGGGGGGTGAAGGGGGCAGGGACGGCAGTCTGCCCTCCCTCCCCAGATCACATTGATATGAACTTTCAGTCATCAAAGAAGGAGAGCGAGCCCCCCAGCACCCTCTAAACCTGAGTTTGAGGAGAAACAGGAGTCCCGGTGGGACATGGTGCACTAAATCAAGCCGCGTCTTCAGCAGGGACACGCCTGCAACCCACATGCCTGCCCTGTGTCCTAGTAAATAACCTGCCTCCCGCAAACCGGCTTTTGGGAACCTTTCCTGGAAAGGGACACCTCGTGATGGTCTGTGGGTGGGGCTGGCCTGCAGCTCCTGTGGCTTCACAGGACAGTGCTCTGGGGACGTGAGTCAGGTCAGGCCAGCCATGCTGGCAGCTTCAAATAACCCCAGTCAGCTTGCTGTGCCCTGCAGCCTCCCTGCCCAAGCATGGAAAGAACTCAAAGCCAGCAGCACTTTCTGAGTTCCAAGGCTGTCATCTCAGGGAAGCACCTGCCTCCACATTGTCACACCCTGCTTATTCTGGGGGGCAAAATCTTTGAGGATGTGCCCATTCTCTGTCCCGTTCTCCTCCATGAATGTTCCACCTATTGTTTCAATGTGCTGTGTTAACCGTCTGAAATGTAGTGTTTGAAACCTACTGAATGATTAATGTGAATGAACAGACAGTGCGGAATGGGTGATGGTGCGCTTCCCAAATACAAAGGCTAGCATCAGGCCCTCAGAACAACACTGTCAGTAGAGACGCTTAGGGTTTGTCTTTTTCAATTAGGGAAACTGAGGCACTGGGAAATTAAAGGTCACACACAGGTGGACACAGTCAGTGGGGAGGGCAGGAATGGAGGCGTTCAAGGAGCTGGACACGTGAGCCGGCCTCGCCTCACTGCCACCCTCAAAACATGATCTATCCAGACGTATCATGGTTCCCAATTTAATATCCTCTTCCTAATACTTTGTTTTGACCATAAAATTTGCTTCTTTTTATTTTAGAAAATCTCAAAAATGTTAAATAAAGGGAAAAGGACTGCTACCAGTATAATAACCTTGACCTTATGACGTATTACGCTCTAGGGTGTTTTCTATGCACAAGTACACACACCCATGCATACAGCTCTGTGTGGATATACTTGTGAACTCCCTTTTAATATATTTACTTAACACAGTTGAGACACTCTCCTCTCACTGTTTAACACATGCAATCTGTACCCAGTTTAATATGAAGGGTATGGTTCTCGACACAGGTACAGTGCACTGTGAGCAGTCCCAGAAGGCTATGGAGACAGTGCTGGAGACTTGGTCAAGAAACTGATTCTCCCAAGTCCGAGGCTAAGTGGGGTAGAAACGCCCCCACCCCCTCCAGGCCTCCGCCCATCTCTGTCCATCTGAGATTCCACTAGCTCAGAGATGCTGCCTCCAGGCAGGTGTAGGGAGGAGAGGGGGCTCCAGCACAGATCTGGAGGGGGCCTGCCAAGGCCCAGCAGGGGGAGATCCCTCGGACCCCCTCAGCACATCATCTCCACGCTGGGCCCTGGCAAAGGGAGTCAGGATGCTGCAGGGGCGGCCCATCCCGCTCCCTCCTGCATGCCAGCTGCCGCAGCCTCCCTCCCCTGCTTCCCAGCCTCCTGGGCTTTGTTTTTCCCCAGCTCCAGCCCTACAGTCTCCCCCAGACCTTGACAATGAGTGGCAGGTGCTGCCCTTAGTCCACGTGGTGGATGGACCCTCACGTCCGCTTCCTCCAGGGCTGGGGACTCCACAGAAGTGACTCAGAGAAACAGGGTGAGACTCCTCTTGACAAACGCCCTCTGTGTGCAAGGTCCCCACCTGGTGCTCACGGGCCAAAGGTCACACAGGACAACCAGGCCCGTGCTGCACCGGGACCCAGACAGGTGCCCACCCCAGGTGTCTGTTGCCTTTTATTGCTGCTGACATTGAAAGTGGACCCCATGACAAATGGGGTGTGGGAAAGAAAAGGAAAGAAACAAAGAAGAAAGGAGGGACACCTCGCAGAGTGGAGGGGCTGTTTAAGTGGAGGGCATTGGCCAGAGCAGCTGACGCAAAGCAGTGGTGTAGGAGTGGGGTGCCGGGCCGCACGTGGCCGCCTCTTCCCTCATTCCATCCTTCACCCCCATGCCGGGCATTGAGCCAGGTTTAATGGGGAAGGAATCAAACTTGCTCCTAGGGAGGACCCCTGTAGAGAGAAGAGGGGACCCCCACAAAGGGGACAATGGCACAAGTGAGCCCAGGCGTACAAAGGCAGGTGGTGGACGGCAGCGAAGAGGCCGAGGACACTGCCCAGCAGTGGGATAGTGGTGGGTGGGGACACAGCCAGCCAGGATCCTGCCCCTGTCCCTGGACTTGCCAGCCACGGAAACTAGAGCAAGTTCCTCTGATCCTCACACCCCTGGCAGCCACAGGGGGTGTCACACCACATGACAGTGTCACTTCAGGGCCCAGCACACAGCATATGCTCAGCAAATGTTACTGCCCTTCTCTGGGCTCCCTTCCCCCCAGGGAGAGATTTCCAGCATCGACAACTTTCCTTCTTTCTCTCACTGGAGTCTGCTTCTGGGGCTGAGAAAGCAGATCTTCCCGAGGAACTCCAGGCGTAAGGCCCACAGCCATCACTCGGGGCCAGAAGCCACAAAGCCAGGAGAGGCCCCTTCCCTGCACCCCCCTCACCTTCACTTTCGCCCACAGCTCGGGCTGCACAGAGCAAGGGCAATCCCAGTGCTCCCAGATGGGGCTCCCCTGGCCAGTCCAGGCACTGCACGTCCTCGTCCTGCCTCTGGGGGGAGCGCAGCATTCTCGAGGGTCCCAGGGACCCTCAGCCCCAGTCCAGCAAAAGGCCTTACTCAGCAGACCTCATCCCAAGGCCCCTTCCTTCTCTGCGCGCAAAGATTCTCTGCTGCCTGTGTTCTCCTGAGGGATGTGCTCGGGAAGGAACTGTGGGGACCAGGAAGAGACGCGGCGGGCGGGGCTGCCCCATGTGCTGACTGCACGATAAATCTCCGTATCGTTCATTTCATAGACGGAATCTGGAACAAATCGCAATATTTAATGCACAATTATGGTTTCAATAAATTGTTCCCAGATGGCTCAGGAAAACAGCATTAAGCAGAAACAAGAAATGATCAGATTTTAATGAATGTTTGTTTCCTCTGCCATGTTTCCTTCATAAATTCTCCTTGAATCTGTATCGGCTGCAGGGGTGTTTGTGCACATGTATACATTAGGCACTGCACACGTACGCATGCTTACAACACAGAAACGCACGTGTAATGAGTGCGCACACTGTATCATTCCTCGGGTTCTGTACCCCAGGCACTGTGCCCCCGTCACTGTATCATTCTCGGGTTCTGTACCCCAGGCACTGTGCCTCCGTCACTGTATCATTCCTTGGGTTCTGTACCCCAGGCACTGTGCCCCCGTCACTGTATCATTCTCGGGTTCTGTACCTCAGGCACTGTGTCCCCGTGTCACTGTATCATTCCTCGGGTTCTGTACCCCAGGCTCTGTGCCCTGTGTCACTGTATCATTCCTCGGGTTCTGTACCCCAGGCTCTGTGCCCCCGTCACTGTATCATTCTCAGGTTCTGTACCCCAGGCACTGTGCCCCCGTCACTGTATCATCCTCGGGTTCTGTACCCTAGGCTCTGTGCCCCCGTCACTGTATCTTTCTCAGGTTCTGTGCCCCAGGCACTGTGCCCCCGTCACTGTATCATTCCTCGGGTTCTGTTCCCCAGGCTCTGTGTCCCCGTCACTTTATCATTCCTCGGGTTCTGTACCCCAGTCACTGTGCCCCCGTCACTGTATCATTCTCGGGTTCTGTACCCTAGGCTCTGTGCCCCCGTCACTGTATTATTCTCGGGTTCTGTGCCCCAGGCTCTGTGCCCCCGTCACTGTATCATTCCTCGGCTTCTGTGCCCCAGGCTCTGTGCCCCCGTCACTGTATCATTCCTCGGGTTCTGTACCCCAGGCTCTGTGCCCCCGTCACTGTATCATCCTCGGGTTCTGTACCCCAGGCTCTGTGCCCCCGTCACTGTATCAT
>NW_003852528.1:1354035-1358017 GCF_000181295.1 Otolemur garnettii | reverse complement strand
CTGTGCCCCCGTCACTGTATCATTCTCGGGTTCTGTACCCCAGGCTCTGTGCCCCCGTCACTGTATCATTCATCGGGTTCTGTACCCCAGGCTCTGTGCCCCCGTCACTGTATCATTCCTCGGGTTCTGTACCCCAGGCTCTGTGCCCCTGTCACTGTATCATTCCTCGGGTTCTGTACCCCAGGCTCTGTGCCCCGTGTCACTGTATCATCCTCGGGTTCTGTACCCCAGGCTCTGTGCCCCCATCACTGTATCATTCTCGGGTTCTGTTCCCCAGGCACTGTGCCCCCGTCACTGTATCATCCTCGGGCTCTGTACCCCAGGCTCTGTGCCCCCGTCACTGTATCATTCTCGGGTTCTGTACCCCAGGCACTGTGCCCCCATCACTGTATTCTTCATGGTTCTTCTCACTACACACATGAGAAAACTGAGGCTCTGAGTAAATGATACAAGTCATAACTTTCCCAAGGTCACTCAGAACGTTAGTGATGGAGGCTGTAAGTGGCCCCCCTGTGTGACCTGCAGGCCTGCGTCCCTACACTGCCCACACTTCCTCTACCTGGCATAGGATCAATGTATCAGACTCACAGTGACCGGCAAGAACAACCCTGTCACCCACAGCTGCCGTGCCTGGTGGCCCAGCGTGGAGTAGAGGACGGCAGGTGCTTGGTGACCTCAGGGACTTCCCAGGCTTATTTTCCAGGCTGCTCCTGAAGCCACCAAGGTAAGAGGCTGACACAAGTGTGTTTTCCTTTCCAAGCTGTACTCACCCCACGTTCTTCATACTGGGCCAGTCTCCAATTGTCCTCTGAGGCCCATCACCTTGCTGTCCATTGGCACCCAGGCCATTGACTTGTGACAATTGTTCCAGGCAGGGGCTCACCCAGGAAGTCGGGGTCCCAGTGCTCAGACAGGTTCTCTGCCTATCCACTGCCTCTAGGGACTTGTTGATGAGGCCCAGAACCCCAGGACATGAAGGAAGAGGAGGAGGAAGGCCTCGTCAGGGCTTTTTCACGGCCTCGTCAGGGCCATGTTTAGGGAAGTAAACGGTGAAGAAACAACTATTGCTCATTGTTGCTGAGAAGTGTGAAGATCTGGGTGTGCATCAGCTCTTACCAAACACTAGGAATGCACACTATCTTTTTTATTTTTCCTGGTGACAATCTTCTGAGGGAGGGGCTATTATGGTTATCCTCATTTTATGGATGACAAAAGTAAGTTTAAAAGTGAGCCAGTAAATCAGAGCAGGTTGCCTAGTTAGCAGACCGCAGATGTCGGCAGACCTCAGCTGGGGCATCCTGCCACCGTAAGTATGGTCCAACAGAGCACACCCTCCTCCCAGATACGCCGAATCGCAATCTGCCCTTGAACAAGACCCCACCCAGTGTGCTTACTGATGAGTGAGAAGCTGCCCTAGTGTCAGATTCCCTGACCCAGGCGCTTCCCCACACCCAGGCGAGCTCCCCCCGACCTCACTCACCAGCTTCCTCATCTGATCCTTCCGCCTGTCTCTGCACATGTGCCTGGCCTCCCCATGTAAAGGGCACTCCACTGGGTCCTGGGAATTCAAATAACGCAAACAATATTTTGGCTTCCATTTTACTCAAAGTAGGGCAATCACATAAAATCCTCTCAGCTATGAAAAAGTAAATACCTAATAAGACATTATATATTAAGGAACATTGTTATCTGACTTAGTTTAAACTTCAAGAAAAATGCCATATTGCCTCATCTTAATTTACAGTCATAGGCTTGGGGATTTTAAAATATGCTTCATGTGAGTGCTGAAAAAAATGATTGAGCTTTTTAAAAAACAAATAACAGCAAAAACAGTGTAGCCGTCTTGAAGTCACTTGCAATAGACAGAGCTGAAAAAATCTGAGCAAAAAAGTCAATAATGATGTGAATGTTTTACAACCCACAGGATGAAACAAAAATCCATCAGTTCACACTGATATTGAGAAATAATTGAATAAATAACTAAACTCTTTCTTGCAATAGAGCTCCAATTAACAAATATTGAAGGAACAAGAGAAAGAAATAAAAAATTGTTACTTTGTAACAACACAGTAATAATCTTAGGCAAGAATCACTGAGGAATGACAATAAAGTAGGCAAAAAGGATGACAAGAAAGCAGGTTTTGAACAATCTTGAACAATCTTGGTATCTTGTCACCCCACAGATATTTATTAAAGACAAAGGGACAGTGGTAATAGGGGAGAGCCTGGCAGGTGTTCCCTGAACCGAGTGATCTGCATTAACGTCATCAGAATGAGATGCATAACAGCATTCCTGACACGGTGCCTTGGGCTGTTCTGCTGGTACTTCTCTGTGGTTCTTGTGATAATGACCTGGACATTAAGGACGTTGAGGACAGGGAGTCAGAGGCACTGCGTCCGAGTTTTACCATGCTCTGTAGGTTGTCTGTGAAGGGGCTCCAAGGCTGCTGGACCGAGTGGTTCTGCAGAGCCTCCTGTCTGCTCATGCGAGGACGTCAGGCAGAATGCCGGGAACAGCGCCACGAGCACTTCCTGGAATTGTTGAAAATTAAGCTGAATTATGCCATTAAACAGATGTGCTCCATGGGGCATGGACAACTTTTTATTTCTTAAATGTCTAACCTGCTGCCGCATCAGATGGCATCAAATTAATTATACAGAGTTATCAAGGGGCGTGACATAACAAGCCTTGGCACGGCCATACATCACACACCATGCGGCGAGGCGCTGGCGGGCTGTGGCAGGCTGTTGCTGGGGAAGGGGGGTTCTGCCATCCAGGATCAGACCCGGCGTAACGAGGCCTCTGATGATTCTCCACACTCTTCCAGAGCACAGAAGCCTGAACGTGACCTAAAAGTAAACTCATAAAAGAGCTAAAGGGACCAGAATGGGTTAATCAGTAGAATTATATCATTCACAATTGAAAATGCCAGGTACATGGGTGGGAAGCTCCGTTCCCACACTTCATACTTTTAAATACAGTTCTCCCTATTTAGAGAACTGTTATGTGTGTGTGTGAATGTTGCAAGCAGACAAAAAGAAAAGATTCTGTATACAAAGGTGACAGTAAGCCGTGTGCAGATGGACAGATGAGGCACACACATATATACACACACTGGGAAAATGTACTTAAGATTCCAGTTAATAAGCTGTGAAGGAGAAAGATAGGACATTATGCTTTTTTCAAAACAATAGCAAAATGGAAAACAAAATTTGTTCTAGGAACATCAGAGTCACTTTTTCAGAAACTATTTCTAAACAAGAAATATTTCTCTGTTGATGATTCACAAGGCAAAGTGGGTCACTCTTACCCTGGATTTTATTCCAGAGACAAAGCCTCTTAGAAACCTGAGCCAGACCTCAGCTTCCTGGATGGTTCTCTCTCGGCCTTCAGCTCCTCCAGTTAAATGACAGGAGCGTTAGCGCAAATCTCAGCAGTACATGTGGGGTGAACAGATGACCAGATGATTGAGAGATCAAGAGGAGCTTCACGTTTGGATTAAGGGTTAATACAGAAGAAATTGACTCCAAACAGAATTTATTAAAAACAAAACCTTCAATCCATAGCAGGACTTGAGTCCAAACTCAGAAAAATAGGTCTGATGTTCCCAAATGAGATTTCTATTTACACATAATCATCCTTTAATCCACCCATCCCTTCACTCATTCCTTTCTTCCTTCCTTCCTCCCTTCTTTCCATCCTTCCTTCCTCCCTTCCTTCCTTCCTTCCCTCCTTACTTCCATCCTTTCTTCTTCCCTTCCTTCCTTCCTTCTTCCCTTCCCTCCTTCCTTCTTTCCATCCTTCCTTCCTTCCATCCTTCCTTCCTTCTTCCCTTCCTTCTTTCCGTCCTTCCTTCCCTCCTTCCTTTCTTCCTTCTTCCCTTCCTTCCTTCCTCCTTTCCTTCCTTCCATCCTTCCTTCCCTCCTTCCTTCCTTCCTTCCCTCCTTCCTTCCTTCCTTCTTCTCTTTCCTCCTTCCTCCT
>NW_003852528.1:1340701-1353561 GCF_000181295.1 Otolemur garnettii | reverse complement strand
TTCCTTCCTTCCTTCTTCTCTTTCCTCCTTCCTCCTTTCCTTCCTTCCATCCTTCCTTCCCTCCTTCCTTCCTTCCTTCCCTCCTTCCTTCCTTCTTCCCTTCCTTCCTTCCTTCTTTCCATCCTTCCTTCCCTCCTTCCTCCTTTCCTTCCTTCCTTCCTTCCATCCTTCCTTCTTCCCTCCTTCCTTCCTTCCTTCTTCCCTTTCCTCCTTCCTTCCTTCCATCCTTCCTTCCCTCCTTACTTCCATCCTTCCTTCTTCCCTTTCTTCCTTCCTCTTTTGACTAATCTATTTATCCAGCCACTCTTTCAGCAAACCTTAGAGAACCTAGGCACTACCCTATGTGGTACCGCTACTAAAATAACAAGACATAAGTCCAGTCCCAAGAACTCCCTAACTTTGGGGAGGACACACCAGTAAATCCACACTTGCCAGAACCAACTGAAGGTGCTATCCAGGCATCTGGCCCACTAGACACAGGCATAGGGAGGTGGAGATCGCAATGGCAGCTTGCGGTCCTGGCCAGACTGCTCAGGGCTGCAGAATCTCAACAGCCTTTCATTCATTCTGGCCACACCTGCCTCCCAGTGTCTGTTATGATTATGAGCCAGGCAGGGGCCTGCACAGATCCAATAGTTCTGCATGGGATGGAGACATGGTTATGGTAGGAGCATAATGATATGGAATATGGGTTCCTTAGGGCACACAAGAGCCCATGTGGCCAGGTGGACGCTGTCATCAAGGTAGGACATTTAACAGAGGCCTGGAAGATGAGTGGGACACAGCCAAGTTGGGTGAGGGGTACACAGGAAATGTTCCAAGCAGGGGCCACAGCCAGTGCGAGAGAAGCAGGTAAGAGGCAGGAGGGCCTGAGGATGCTGGGCTTGGCTCAGGCAGGAACAGAGTGATGGAGAGAGCATGGCTTGAGGACTTGGGAGAGGCCAGTGTCCTAAGCCCTACAGGGACATGCTGAGTTTTTCCAAGGGTGAAAAGTGGCAGGGCTGGGTTTCAACAAGGAAAGCATGGTGACTTGGTCCAGACACCAAGGAGAGGAGGCAGGACCCTGAAAGCTTCCAAAGGCATTGACCAAAACTGTGAGTGCCAAGTCCCTGCACAGCCAGATCCCTAAGGGACAGTGCTGCTGGCCAGCCCAGGTCTCATGGGAGGTGAGGCAGGCTCACCACTGGCTGCTCTGTTCTCTCCAGCTCAGAACCCTGAGGCTGCCGGCGGGAGAGAGGGAAGAAGCTCTGAATTGGATGGACACCTTTCAGTTTTAACATGACACCTCATAGAATTTTTAAACTATCAGAAGGAGACTGATACAGGGACTAGAAGTGATTTGGAGACTTTTAACTACCTGGGAATGACAGACCGAAAAAGCAGAGCAGCCAGCAAGGCAACCGGCCAGGCAACCTGCCCAGCTCTTTCAGGGACGCGGCATAGTTGACGTGGGCGGGAGCGGGGGCTTTTCTCATCTTCCTGCGTCTCTTCAACCCTGATTCTCACTCGTGCACTAAATGAGATTTGCATTTCAGATGGATTTTTCTGGCTTCTGTGAGTAGAGAGGATCAGCTGGAGGGAAGGTGATCTGAGAGAAGCAGCTCGTGACGGGTTACTGGGCACAGACTCGGAAGCACCCCTCCAAGGAATCTGGCTGGGAACGCCGTATAGCCAAGTTGTGGTTGTAATAATTATAATCAGATGATTACACCACAGCAGTCCTGGGGACAAGCTTTGAGAAACATTACAGTGTAGCCGTGGGCTTTAAAGTGGACCCCAAGTTTCCAGGGTTTGGGAGTGTCTGGTGGGAAGTCTGCTGCTGGCTTGCAAACATCTCACGCCTCCAGTCTTCAGAAGTGCCTCATCACTTCAGCCTACTGATGGGACCCTTTCTCTTTTCCAGTAAAGATACAGAATTTTTCCATTTTTTCATATTTCCTGGATGCTTCAAGATGCTTCAAGATACTTCAAAGATACAGAATTTTTCCATTTTTTCATATTTCCTGGATGCTTCAAGTGGATAAGGGGAGGGAGGAGTTAAACTCAAACTCAAATCTCTAACTTGTTGCAGAAGCCTGGGCCCATATTTTTTAAGCCCTAATTAAAGCATGTCAGGATCAGCCAAATTCAGAGCCTCCAGTTACATTCTCTAATAAGATAGTCAGAGAGGCTCACGGGATGATAAATGATTTTATCAGCATTATCAAATTACATGGAAAGAATGCAAGGGGGCCTTTAATGTGCCGCTCACGTCCTGCGGGGAGTCTGGGCTCCACGGATTTCAATCCATTTCCAATTATCCTAAAAAACGACAAGACCAAGGGCACTGAATGGGCCAGCTCCTCCTTCATACTGATCCAGACCCGTTCCTGATCCTGCTCCCTCCAGACAGAAGGCTGAATCTCAGACGCCTGCTCAGCATTTCAAGAAAACATACTCAGACTGTCCCACAGCACAAAACCAACTCACTTCTTTTAAAATGATTAGTTAATTAATTTGGGGAGTAGTATTTTGTGTGGCCAAACTGAATTCCCACTTGCAAGACTTAAAATCCTGGTTTTCCAAATTCGAGCCCTGTAACTCGGCCGGGCAAGTCCCCTCCCCTATGATTCAGTTTCTTACTCCGTAAAATGAGGATGAAATACAACGTGTCCCACTGGTTGCCCATAAGGTCACCATCCCGTGGGGAAAATGGGAAATTGTCACTAAATGTGCCTTTATTTATAAAATATTCATTACCAAAATTGTACAGAATATTTTTAACATGTTCTCTACATGTTGGCCACCTCTTTATAAATAAAGTAATGCATACGAGGAACTTTGCACAGTACTTGGCATCTTGGAGTTATGTTGTTTTCTGTGTACCCAGTGAGACTTGGGACTTGGCAGGTGCTGGGCTTGGCCTCCCCTTGCCCTGATCCCCTGTAATCACCACTAAGGAAAGTTCTTGTGAGCACCTGCGTTCTCACGGGGGTGATCCCAGAGCGGGGAAAGGCAGGAAGGCCAGCCTAAGACTATGCTATTAAGGTACTCACTAAGGAAATGAGGGACTCTATCCTGCCTGGGACCCTGGCCATGTTCCCCCTAGGGAGCCAGGTGAAAGGCACGTCCACTGGCTTCCTTCCTAATGGTTAAGGGTCGGCCCTGGGTACTGCTCCCCACACCTCTTTGTTACTATCTGGACAGTAGGTCCCTGGAAGGGTCCACCTGCTGGGACGGCCCTAGACAGAAAACAAAAGATGCTTCTTGTGCTGGGGGGTCCGGGGTAAAGGAGAAGCTGCCAGAGGTTGTCTGATACTTTTCAGCTAAAACCAGAAGGACAGAGTTAGACCGGGCAGGCATGGGAGTGTGGACTTCGGGAGGTTAGGAGCAGTTCCCGTATGTAGGGGTGAGGAGGAGGAGGAGGTACTCAGAGTTCATGGTACGTGACCCAGGCCAAGGGAGATGTGGGGAAGATCCGAGTGTCTGCAGTTCAGTGAGCTCACCAGGGAAGGCTGCTGGGCCAGCACGAGCGTGACCCACTCTGAGGATCCCACTGTTTCCAGCCACAGGCTGACACTCACTGCTCGAGTTCCAAAAAGCACCCCAGTACCTGCAACAAGCTGGTTAGGGCCTGGGAAGTTTGAGGGATGCCTGGCTTTGGTCTTGTATGCTGGCTCTCCCTGCAGGTCTGATGTGACGGCTGTGAGCATTGTCAACTTCAAGAAATCTGCGCTACTTGAGCAACAAAACAAAAAGATTAGAGAAAGAAAAAGGTGTTAAGCTGCTCCCCACGGCCTATGCTCCTCCCTCCCCACACACCAAACACGCGTCCTGACAAGTCCTTCTGGATACAAGGCAAAAATTCAATCAAAGCAACATTTTCTGAAGTCCAATCTCATCACTATGATTAGCTAATAAAATCCCAGTGGCCTGATCATATTAGTTTTCTGAGTTGTAATTTCCATTTTCTCTGCAATTCATCTTTGTCTGCGTCCAGATCCATTTCTTTCCAGCTCTGGGCACTAGTTAATTTGAATAAATGAGACAGACAGTGTGGACAGGTGAATATCCATCATAGTTCCCCGATCTCCGGGGGTTTGCTGCCACCACAGCCTCCAGTGGGCCCTCCCGGCCCGGCGGGTCCCTGCCCGGGCGTGTGTGCCACGCTGGCATCTAATGAGTTCAGATGAGGGCGGCCTGAGACAGGGAACTGCCCCACAATTAAGGGTTTGGTTGGTCTGGCCTCCGTGGCGCCTGATTCCCTCGAAGTTTCTGTGACGGATTAAGTGCTCGCAGCTTCCCACTGCCGTCACAGCCTCTCCTTCCTTCAAGCCTGCTGTTAAGCTGTCAGTGTAAACAATGGCTCTGCCTCGGGTTGCCCTCAACGTCCATCAGACTCAGAAAAGCAGACGGCTATTGTCATTGTTGGCTAAACTCCCATCCGAGGGCAACATTTTTTTTTCCTCTGTGTGGTCTTCGTCTGGCTGAAAACAACCTTCCAAAAAGCAATTAACTTTTCATTCAAAATAAGTAAAACAATTTCTCCTCCCATCCTCTCCCTAAAGATACTTCAGGTCTGTGATGTCCAGTGCTTTCACCAACTGATGCAACATGGGGAGATTTTGTTCTAGAAGATTCCGTGAGTTAAGAGCTCAAGACCTCAACCCAGAGCCCTTCCCACAGCCCTTGGGCATTTACTCAGGACTGAAGGAAAGGTTTCTCAGCTCTCTGGACCGCGGCCATCACTCTGAGCGAGTGTCTGCCCTGCTGTGTCGGTCAGGCTGCTAACTTCTCATGAGCACCCGGCCTCCACGGGCTTGTGGACAGCTGCAGCCCCAAACCGCAACCACATTCACAGGGGATCACACCACACAAATCAAATATCACTGCCAAGGGATGCGAGAGGGAGCAGAGCAGGCCCTGGGAACCGACCACAGCTCCCCGAGTGCTCAGGAGCCACTGGCCATGCGGTTAGAGAGCACTGGGAATGTGTCCGTGCAGATGAGATTCACGGCAAGTGTGACACCACACCACATTTCAAAGACAGAGACAAGAATGTACAGGATTTCTCTAATAATTCTTATGTAGGGTACATGTGAACAACATGAAAATACAGTAGAACCCACAGGCAACCCCCCAACACTGACCACCTCCTGAAATTGACCTACTTTTCACTGACTGACAAGCACCATTTATGTGTGTGGGTACAGCAGACCTCGTTCCTTCTGGTGACCACCTCTGCATGGTGACCAGTTTGTCACCATTCCTTGGGTGGTCAACTTAAAGAGGGTCTACTGTATTTGGATGCACTGAGTTCAGTAAAATACATGATTAAAATTAATTATACTTTATTTTGATACTTTTAAAATTCAGATTTAAAAAAACTAAAGGCTGTGTACATGGTTCACCTTGTGTGTACAGGGGCAGTGCTGCTGTGCACGTCCCCTGAGAGTGCTGCTGTCACCTCTTCTGGCCCAAGTACCTCTCAGGGTCAGGTAAGAAACGCGCCCCATGAGCCTGTGCATTCTCTGGGGCAGAGGAAAGCCACCTACATCTGGCCAGCCATGAAGACACCACAGGGCAGCCTCCAGCTCACTGTGGGCCTGCCTGCTGGGCCACCCGTGCCCAGGAGACAGCTCGGGACAGCACCTCTCAGAGGCAAAGCCATTACAGTGTGTGTGTCCACACTGCGTGAATGATGAGTCATTTGCTGTACCCGACCCTTCTTTTTCTTTGAGACAGAGTCTCACTTCGTCGCCCCCAGTAGAGTGCTGTGACATCACAGCTCACAGCAACCTCAAACTCTTGGGCTTAACTGATTCTTTTGCCTCAGTCTCCCAAGTAGCAGGGACTACAGGCATTGGCCATAACACCTGGCTGTTTTTTGCTGCAGTTGTCATTGTGGTTTAGCTGGCCTGGGCCAGGTTCAAACTTGCCACCCTCGGTGTACGTGGCTGGTGCTGTAACCACTGTGCTATGGGCACTGAGCCTACTGGACCCTTCTTTATGCCATGTGCAGAGATCCATCCAGGGGACATGTCAGGTTCCTAGTCTCTGTATCTTCACTGGCTCCCATGTGTCACCATATAAGGTAATATTCCCAGGTCCCGGGGTGGGACTTGAACAGCATCTCCTCGGGGCCATCCTGAAGCTCACTGGTCAAGCCCCCTGGTGAGCAGGGACTTGGCAGTTCCCATTGTCTGCATTTGGTTGGCTCTGCCTCGGGTTGCCCTCAATGTCCATCAGACTCAGAAAAGCAGACAGCTATTGTCACTGTTGGCTAAACTCCCATCCGAAGGCAGCTGGCACATACCCCTCTTACCTAGAATTAATATTAAGTGCATTTTATATTTTGATGAACTCTCGTTTGTTCTAAGTGAATATCTGACTTCTCTAGAAATTTGGCAGCAAGGCAGCCCAAACCCAAGTCACCTTTATAAGCAGATGAATCACGTGCTCATTCACAGCCCATGGACTCCTCTGAACTGCACTGGCACGCTGTCTCGGGAGGTCAGCTTGCTGGGAGTTCCTTCCTCTTGGAAGACTGTGCTCCAAACAGACCTTCAGCATCAAAGCCCACTGCTGTGACTCTGAGCACAGGCCCCAGCCACCTATGCAAGAATGACCTGGCCACCTGGGAATATGTCACCTCCTCAGCTTCTCCCCAGATCAGAAGTTCTGGGGATGGGAGTCCCAGAAGCTGCACTTCCACCAAATTCCCTAGTGATTTCCAATAAAGAAAAAGCCTGAGAACCACTCCCTGGCCTTCTCCTGACCTCTGTCATTAAAGGAAGCAGAGGCTATAGGTCAGCTCACAGGGACAGGGGCAGGGCTGACCCTGGGGCTCAGCCACTGTTTCTGCAAGTGCGGGGCAAGTGCAAGACATGGAACCATAAATCACACAGTGAGAACTTTATAGCCTTTGCCCCTCGCTTTGCTGCCAACACTGGCTTATCTCACTGCTTAGCAAAGAAAGCAGCCCTCCCTCCACAGTGAGACCAGCGGGTCACAGAGCCGACCCTGAGGGGGGCAACACTGTTTGGCCTTTATTCATAGTAACGGATAGCAGCTTTCAATTTTAAGGAGTTATACTACGTTCCCTTTCTTTAATTATTTTTGATACAGAATCTCTTTCTGTTGCCCAGGGCAAAGAGCCATGAAGTTATCATAGCTCACTGTAGCCTCAAACCCCTGAGCTCAAATGATCCTCCTACCTCAGCCTCCCAAGCATCTAGGACTACAGGTACATGCCACCATGCCCTGATAAATTTCCTATTTTTTTAAGTTTCTTATTTTTTGTAGAGATGGGGGTCTTCTTTTGTTACTCAGGCTGGTGTTGAACTCCTGGCCTCAAGCCATCCTTTTGCCTTAGCCTCCCAAAGTGCTGGGATTACAGGTGTGAATCACCACGTCCAGCCTTTGGGCGCAAAGTTCCCTTTTGAACATAAAGTGTTATGAAAATAATAATAAAATAAGAAAATAATGACACAGAAAGTAAGTTAATCAGGAAGGTGGCGATTGATGAGTCACAGTTGGAAAATACTGATTGTTTGTGACGGTTAAGTTTAGGCACCATTTTGACCAGATTAAGGGACACCCCAATAGCTGGTAAAGCGTTGTTTTGGGGTAGTCTGTGACAGTGCTCCTGGGGGAGACTGACATTCGCTCTGTAAGGAAGAGCTGCTCTCACCCAGCATGGATGGCACCACCCAGTCAGCTGAGGGCCCGAGGGGCACAGGCAGGTTCAGGTGGACTCTGCCCTTCTGTGTCTCAGGCACCCCTCTCTCCTGCCCTCAGGCTCCAGGGCTCCCCTCAGGCCTGGGTCACACCTTCAGCTCCCGAGGTCTCCAGGCCTTTGCACTTTTGCACTGGGACTGAGCCACACCGTGTGTCCCTGGCGCTCCAGCTGGCAGAGAGCCCACCATGGAACTTGTCAGTCTCCATAACCTCACGAGCCAATTCCCATAAAAAATCAGCTGTCACGCATCTATATGTGCATCCCGTTGGCTATATACACTGCCTACTCTAATCAGATTAGTCAGGGCCCTCCACAGAAACAGAACCTCAAGAGTGTGTTATGTGTGTGTACAGATTTAAAGGAATTCCAATTAAAGTAAGTGTGTGTGTGTGTGTGTGGAGAGAGAGAGAGAGAGAGATTTTAAGAAATTCCAGTTAGAGGCTGAACAGTCCCCAGATCTGCAGTCAGCAAGCTGAGCCTGAGAGCCGAGCGTGTAGCTCTGGATCCAAAGCTGGGAGGCTCAACTCCCAAGAAGAACCAAGGTCTGACTTCAAGGACAGGGAAAGACCAAGGTCCCAGCTGGAGCATCGGGGTGTGTGTGCACCCCACTCAGTCTTGTGTTCTGTTCAGGTCCTGGGCTGAGTAGGTGAGGACCACCTACGTTACCGAAAGCCACTGTACTCGGTCTACTGATTCAAACATTTATCTCACTAGTAACACCCAGAATAATGTTTGCCTGAATGTCTGTTAGTCATGGTCCAGTCACGTTAACACATAAAATTGACCATCACACTGACCACCACAACACAAGCAAACATTTTAGGCTCAGGGGCCCTTAAGGGCCCTGTTAAAACTATTCAACTCCACCAGACCTGTGGGGGTGTCTGTGTTCCCATAAAACTTTATTGATAAAAGCAGACAGTGGCTGGAATTGGTCCTCCAGTACAGTGTGTGACCCAGGCATGGTCTTCTGACTCTAAGCCCAACACACCCTCCCCTGCTACCAGGGGGACCTCTTTCTTCTTGTCTGACAAACTCCTTACGTGAGGTTTCAGTCCCTATTTCTTTCCCAGGGAACTCTGCCCTGACCCTTCAAAAGAGATTCTGTCTTTTGAATCAGTTATCTCAATTGTAATTAAAGTGTGTGTGCCCATGTGTGTGTGTGTGTGTGTGTGAGAGAGAGAGAGAGAGAGAGAGAGAGATGGCTCAATGTCCCCCTCTGCATCAGACCCCAGGGACAGCCTATTTTGCCCACCATTATATTCCCAGCATGACATTGGTGGAGGGTAAATTAATATCTGTCCATAAATTGATAACCAAATGAATCCTTTGATTTAAAAAAGTGGATGCATGAGAGCTAGGAGACACTGGCATCCTCAGTTTTACCAAATCTAACAAATGAAATCATGAATAAATTTGTATTTGTTTCCTTCTCAGCTCCCTTCATCAGACAAGGCAATTGGATGGACACAACCGGCTCCATTTTCTATTTTTCCAGAGTGCATGTCATCCCAGGGGTGCGTGAGTGGCTCTGTCCGAGTTCACTCCCTGTGACTGGCTCTGTGACGTGGTCAGAGTAACTGAGCTCCTGTGGTCTTGTTTGCTGTGCTCACATTCATCTCACAGAGCAGCCGCGGGATGGACACGGCAACCCGAGGGCCTCTCCAGGCACTGGCAGCACAGTGCTTCCCACCTGCGGGTCTGAGTTTGTTTCCCTCCTGAGAAGGAGAAGGAAGGAAAGCGCCCAGAGCGCCACTAACACAGACGACAAAGGTCAGCCAGTGCGCGTCTTCTCTGGAAAGACCAGAGATGTCTGTCTTCTCCCTCCTTAGTAGTAACATCAGATCTAGTTAAAATGTTTTTCAGAAAAAAATATTAGCAGAATTTGATATAAAATATATTCTTAATATCTATCAAGCAGCATTTGTAATCAAGAAAAGGTAGAAATAATCCTTGTCAATATTAGGGAGGAGAAGCAAATAGATCATCATGCAATCAGTCACTAAATTCTTTGTTTATGAAATGTCTTTAAGACCAGGAATGTGCTTGTGTGAAAATGGTAAACAATAACAATCAAAACAGATTAAAAATTACCTGGGAGGGGGGTTCATTTATAGGAGGAAAGATGCATTTAAAAACACAGATTGTAACAAACACAATATTGACAGTGTCGTTCTCTGGTTAGTGATGTTATGGTTGATGTAGAGATATGCGTCATACCTGTGTTCACGTGAATGTGTGTAAGTGTGCTTGTGTATATGTGTGTGTGTGATTATGTATACATGTTTGTGTTAATGTGTGTGTGTTCACTTTTCTGTATTTCCCTAATTTTGTACCCAAAGCAACATGGCATGTCTGATCCAGAGAGAGGAAGTGGATCTGATTCTCGGTTATGGCCCCCAGACAGAAATCCCCCAGACGGGCACCTCTTCCAGCCTTTGAAGGCCACCTGAGAGTACGGGGTCTGTCACCAGGTCACCTGCCCAGATCTCAGGCTGTGGGAGGTGTAGCCAGCCTGTGACCGTGCCCATGGCAGCCCCAGCATACCTAGGACTGGGCTGGGTACAAGTGAGGGTGGTGGTTTCCCAGAACCACCCCGAGGGAGGGTGGGCTCACCAGTGGGGGCTCTGATCCCCATCGCCCCTAAAAGGGGGTGGACAGCAGCCACCTTCTTCCAAGAGCACCAGCAGCCCCAGCAGCAGAATGAGCACCTCACTGTCCCACCAAACCCTGAGCACGCCCCTTGGAGGCGGCCCTCGTGCTATCTCCACTTTACGGATGTGAAAACCAAGGCCAGCAAGACTCAGTGAGTTGACGGAGCCTCCCAGCCTCTCTCAGCTCCTCGGCCGCTTGTCAGAGGACAGCAGACCTCCCCTTTTGACCTAATTCCTAAGTTTCTCCCCTACACTCCTTGGCACTAACTTTCTCAGGTTCCCCTGTATTTCCTTCAGTGGGTGCGCTCCGACAGGGGCTCCAGTTTCCTGACAGGGGACCCTCACTAGCTCAGCAATTATCTGCCACAGGCCTGAGTTCCACATGGCCCTGTGCTGGGGGAGTCTGAGAAGCCTTTCAGGGCAGGATGGTGCTGGTCCTAGAGCAGTGGGGTGATGGGGAAGGCCAGGCTGGCTAGGACTTCACGTCATCGCTGAGCAGAGATTCCTTCCTGAGCTTACCCACGTCTGGCAGCTCGAGGATCAGATGCAAGTTTAACCTCAACTGGCTAGTCTGTCCCTAGGAGGACAGCTTGACTCCAGGGGAACCACAGCAGCCAAGCCACTGGGGACAGGGTGGCCTTAGATGGTCAGCCAGAAGGGAAGCTTCGCCAAGGTGGGGAGAGTCTGGCACATCAGCCACAGAACAGAAGGAACCGGTAAAGAAGGAGGGTCTGGAATAGGAGGAAGAACCCTGGCAGGGCACCTGCAGGTCAGCAAAGTAGCAGGTCAGGGGGAAGGGAAGCTCAGGATGAGCCCAACTCAGGCACCTGCACAGTTGGGTCTCTAATCTGGGAAGTGCCAAGTGGGTAAGGCCCACAGGGTATAGTGAGGAGCCTCCCCTGCAGAAATACAAAGCTCAGGAGAAACACCTGCTCATCGTGCACCTGAGATTGTGCTTGGAGTTTTGCATGGGAGATAAAGATCCATTGGAAAGTAGGACTTCTCGCTCAGCAGGATGCAAAACAGAACAGGTGCCCTCACAACGATCCCATTCGGTGTGGGAAGATGCACATGCACAGCCAAGTGCACTCACGGCAAGCCAAGTGCACTCACGGCACAGCCAAGTGCACTCACGGCACAGCCAAGTGCACTCACAGCACAGCCAAGTGCACTCACAGCACAGCCAAGTGCACTCACGGCAAGCCAAGTGCATTCATGGCACCGATTTTCTTATGACTGGGAGTACACAGTGCCTGGGTGTAATCTCAAGTGTACAACAGAGCACGTGTTTCTCCTGAAATTTGTATTACCTTGGGGGAGGGTCCTCACTGCAACTATGCACCGGAGACCTTTCCCACTTGGCACTTCCCAACTTAGAGACCTGACCCCTCAGGAGCCTGGTCGGGCTCATCCTGAGCCTCCTTCCCCCTCAACCTGCTACTTTCCTACCCTGCCTGTGCCCTACCAGGGTCCCTCTTCCTATCCCTGAACCTCCTTCTCCACTGGCCCCACCGACAGGAAGGGAGGGGCTGTAGGATTCCACTCCCATCTGAGTGAGCCCCATCAGACCTGGGAAGCCAGGAGAGTTTCCAAAGACATAAACCATGGTTCCTGATTGGAATTCACATTACCGAGGGCTGAAGAGAAAAAAATAACCTGGGGAGGAGCCCCAAGGAAGGAGCGTGTTTCCTGGAATTCGGGTGGGCAGTGGTGCCACATGACACAGAATCCCATAGGAAGGTAACAGGTGGGATTGGTTGGGAGGCAGCTCCCTAGTCCACAAGGAAGGAGCTGCAGTTATAAGACACAAACACATCCCTGGTCTCCATCCAACAGGGTCTGTAGGTTGAGGTCACAGTTTTGTTGTTATCCAACTCCAGGGACAACCAGTCTTGAGTGTTCCCAAGAGCTCAGCATCACAGAGGACTGAGCAAGATGGAGCACCGAGGTCACTGTGAAAACCTGTGTACACTACACAGATGTCTACCTGTGTTGTTGGCTTTGAGAGCTGATGAGATCACCCCTTTGGAAAGGGCCTGCTCACTCCACAGTCCAACAGACACCCCTGCAGGGGAGCATAAAAGTGCCAGAAGGGAAATGCACGCCCCTCCTGGGGCAGGTGAATGAGGGAGAGCGGCAGAGGGACCCTAACAGGGGAGGGCTGCAGAGGGACCCTAACAGGGGAGAGCTGCAGAGGGACCCTAACAGGGGAGGGCGGCAGAGGGACCCTAACAGGGGAGGGCGGCAGAGGGACCCTAACAGGGCAGGGCAGCAGAGGGACCCTAACAGGGGAGGGCTGCAGAGGGACCCTAACAGGGGAAAGCGGCAGAGGGACCCTAACAGGGGAGGGCGGCAGAGGGACCCTAACAGGGCAGGGCTGCAGGGGACCCTAACAGGGGAGAGCTGCAGAGGGACCCTAACAGGGGAGGGCTGCAGGGGACCCTAACAGGGGAGGGCTGCAGGGGACCCTAACAGGGGAGAGCGAC
>NW_003852528.1:1323840-1340357 GCF_000181295.1 Otolemur garnettii | reverse complement strand
AGGGACCCTAACAGGGGAGGGTGGCAGGGCTTGGGAGAGGTCTCGGTCTCTTTCCAGGAGTGGGGCAGGCTCCAAGGAAGCGAGGGATTTAGGAGCTTTCACTCCTGCTCAGGGGGGAAGTCTGACAGATGCGATCTAATTTGGGGGGGCAGGGGAGACAGAGTCTCACTCTGCCATCCTGCATAGAGTGCCATGATGTCATCATAGCTCATGGCAACCTCAAACTCTTGGGCTCAAACAATTCTCCTGCCTCAGCCTCCCGAGTAGCTGGGACTACAGATGCCCACCACGGTGTCTGAGTAGTTTTTCTGTTTTTAGTAGAGACGGGGTCTTGCTCTTACTCAGGCTGATCTGTAACTCTTGAGCGATCCACACACCTCAGCCTCACAAAGTTCTAGGATTACAGGTGTGAGCTACTGTGCCCAGCTTATGCAATCTAAATTTTTTTTTTTTGAGACAGAGTCTCACTTTGTTGCTCTCAGTAGAGTGCTATGGCATCATAGCTCACAGCAACCTCAAACTCAAGGGCCCAAGCAATTCTCTTGCCTCAGACTCTCAAGTTGCCAGGACTACAGGCACCCTCCACAATGCTCAGCTATCTTTAGAGATGGGGTCTCACTTTTGCTCAGGCTGGTCTTGAACCCATGAGCTCAGACAATCCACCACCTGGGCCTCCCAGAGTGCTGGAATTATAGGCATGAGCCACTGTACCAGGCCTGCAATCTAATTTTTACACTAAAGTCTCAGCACAGAAAACAGGCAGTGCTGATGTCCTCTTTTAAAAGCTTGCAAACGTTTGTGTGTGTGTGTGTGTTTTAGTTGTTGGAAATATAAACATCTTGCATATTTTATTTTTCTTTCAACTAAGCAAAGGCTTTCCTTTGAGCTTGTAACCTATAATCCCCTTGGAAACCAGGACATAATCTGATAGAAGTCCCTGAACCCAGCCAGACTGGCTTTTCTTGGGAAACAGTTTCTTCCAAGGTTACTCTCGTTGTGAGAGTATGTTTTTCTAAAGCCATTTTAGAATCCTGGATGTGACATTTCATCAGGCCTTCCTTTGGAAAGGTCAGGTTTGCTTTAATAATGGTGCATGTCATTACTACGTGTAATAAGAAAACACGGGCTGGTTGACAGACCTAAGGCAGAGTGTGCTTTTTCAACTATTTGATTAAGACCTTCTAGGGATGGTGACCCAGCAGTGTACATAAATATGGGGATGTGGTAGTAATTAGAATGTGTGAACAGGCCAGGAAGGTTAATTCTGTTTCATTTTGACACCTGAAGGTGTCCAGTGAAATGTCAGTTAAAAATGTCCATATAAGACCGTGCTGCTTTCCGCTCTTAGCAAGCCAGATACACATTCCGTATTAGCCAAAAAATAGTAAGTGAGAAGGAAAAAAACAGACAACTGAAGGCGCATTCCATTGTCCACCTTGCACAGACAGATAGCCTAACACCATCGCCATGGGGAAATTCCACGGAGTCCCAAAGAAAAGTGGCCTGTGACCTGAGGAGTTGAAGCAGACCTGACGAAACAAGCCACCCCTGTCATAGCAGACAACAGAGACTAGGCCTGCGATCCAAGTCGGTGAGCCTGGGCCATGGTCATGGCCATCCAGGCAGTGGTGTCTTCCTGGCACCAGAGCCCCTGGTGCTGGGGTGTCTTCTTGGACCTTTCCTGGCCTTGAAGTGTCACATAAGCACTCTGCCTTGGACCACCCTTCACCTCAGGGCATCAGCCCAGAACTGCAGGGGCCCTGGGAGAGTCCGTGCCTCGGTGCATGGGCCCCCACTCTGCCCCTGCACGCTGTCCCTCCCTGCACTAGTCCACGGCTCTGTGGCTCCACGTGCCCCTCACTGCGTGGCATCCAGGGTCCCACAGCTCTCCTGGCCCCACTGGAAACCTGGAGCACCCACGAGTTATGTTCCAGACCAGAGCACCTGTTGGCCGAGAAGTTCATCTGGTCCCCAGTTGTGCTGCTTGAGCAGAGCCCTTCCCTGGGACTGCTTTGTACCATAGCACAGGCCCAGCCTGCTGGTGGGCAGTGTCTGCCTTATGACACAGGCCATGGGGCCCCAGCAACACAACCATGAATGGTCCCAGTGAAAGGCATCAAATCTGTATCTTGACGCTCCCATCCACATCCTTTCCTACCCTGACCAATCACACACTGCCCTCTGCCCAGGAGTTACCCCAAGGATAGATGTTCAAGGGATGCCCCCAATCTGTCTTTTGGACTCCTGGGAAGCTCCCAGATCCAGCACTGGGCGGGCTCAGAGTCCCAGTCTGCCATATGATCCCTGGCTTCTGTAAAGGATGAGCTCATGTCAGGAGCAAGTGGGCCTCCACTCCAGAGAGATGGGAGCAGCAACTCCACCCGGTGGGCAGGGCGTCTGCTGGGATGGAGGGCTTGCTCACCATCTCATGCCAAGGAGTCACAGCCATCCAATGTCTCTGATCTAGGATGCCTTACGGTGGGCAGGGGGTCTGCTGGGGTGGAGGGCTCGCTCACCGTCTCATGCCAGGGAGTCACAGCCATCCTGTCTCTGAGCAAACTCAGGACTGTAGGATCAGACACTCCTGAATGCAAGTCCTGTTTCTGCCAGCTACCAGCCACGTGACTTTAGACTTTACTATCTCACACCTCAGTCTTCTCATCTGTGAAAAATTCTAGCCATTGGAGAACTGTTGATGAAATTAAATGTGATGCTAAATCCATTTATGTACACAGTAGGTACTCAACAAATGCTACTCTCCTTCCCTCTCATCCCCATCCCCAAATCAGGTCCTCACCAGTCCTCTCCTGGGGCTGTCCCCATCCTGCCCAGGGCTGCAGTCACCCTAAGAAGGGCATGTCTCCTGTGGAGGGTCTTCAAAGCAGCTGGCTTTGGAGTCAGCCTCGATTTAAACTGTGGCTTCATTATTTGCAGGCTGTCTAGTCTTGGTCAAGTGTCATCTCCCTGCTTCAGTTTTCTCAGTCATAAAACAAGTCTCAGTCATGAAAACAAGACAAGTAACACTCACCACAAAGTACTATTTTGAGAAATATACAAGCTACTATTGGGAGCGTCCCCACAACACTGCTGGGCACAGGTGAGCCCTGATCACCCACTCCCCATCTTTTCTGCAGGTACCGGTCTGGATGGCTCTGGACAGTGGAGGGCGTGAGCTTCAGAACTACTTCTTCTGAGATCTCAGAGCTCAGCTTCCACCTCTGCCACTAACCAAAGACTGTGTGGGAACCTTCTTCTCTCATCTCCAAACTGAGGAAGTTAAGCAGAGGCTTCCAAGTTCACTCCCAACTGTCCAATTCCAGCCTGTCATCCTGTGGTCATCTTTCTTAAAGGAGACACACCTAGCAGGGTGAAGCTGTCCCTGACTGGCACCAGCTCCTTTCCTCCCTGTTCCCCAAGGCCCTCGCTCTGGTCCCTCCACCTTCACCTGCTCCTAACAGCCTCGGCCATTCGAAGCTCTCCTCCTCCTCTTATAAATGACATTAAGACAATAAGGACAGCCACATGCAGGCCTTCGCAGACTGAGGACAGGGCTGCAGGTGCCTCCTGGATCTTAGAGCTGTAGAGACGCAGCTATTTCTCCCCCTTACTCCTCAGTGACCACCAAAGCCGGGTCAAGCAGAAGTGGCTCATTAAAAGTCCCCCCACACACACCCCACTACACACATACATGCACCCTCCTACACACACCCCACTACACACACACATACACCCTGCTACACACACCCCACTATACAAATACACCCACTACACACACACACTGATACACGCACACATATTGCTACACACATACACACAACACAAGGGTACATTTGCAGGAATACCCCCGGAGATTTTTCCCATCTACCGTCCTCTGGAGGGAGCTGTTGCTAGGGGCCTATCACGGCAGGAACGTCACTTCCAGGCCAGAAGGGCTCACAGTGCAGACATCTGCCAGTATAAGAGAGGCAGGCCGAGACTCAGTCACCTACCAGCCTGAGCTCCTCCCCCCACTGCAGTGTGGCACTGTGACACGACACGGCGCCTAAGGGTCTGCACACTCTGTCAGGAAGACAGTGCACCTGTAAAATAAAAATCATGCACAAAAATGAGACGGCCAAGATCCTATAAGGACAGTGAACGTGTGTGGAGCCCTTCCTCTTTGCTGCCCAGACCTGAGAGCTTCACGGGTATTAATCGTGCTACTGCCCTCTCCCCAAGCCCCGGCGGTGGGAGGTTCTGCTCCGTGGTCTGGCTACTGGAAAGCTAAGAGAGAATCCAGGCCCATTTCTGGCAACGTCATGAGCTTCACCCTGTTTCTCAATAGCCCCAGCTTCAGTCACTTGCATTGTAAGCATTTTCGAAAGTTCTTTAAATCACTCTGCTGCGTGTGATAACTTTCTAAGAGCTTGTTCAGTAAACTGAACATGTCTGAACATAAACTCTGTATCATTTCCCCAAATCTGCTTCTCCTGGATTGGCCCGTTTTGGCTAATGGCAGCTCCAGGCTCCCAGCCCAAGCCCTGCAGTCACCTTCCTTGAGTCCCTCCTGCGTTTTGGGATCGTCCCTCTGCTCTGCCTGAGGAAGTTCTGCTCACTGTCCATTCCTCCAGCAGGGGCTTCCTGGCTCACTCCCTGTGTCCATTCCCACTACTGTCATCCTGGGCAGTGCCTAGGACATCACTAACCCGGGATCTGGAAATACCTTCCCATGGGTCCTCCTCTCCACTCTGTCTCTTAGCCATTTATACACTGCTACTGTCAGGAGCTTCCCAAGGCAGAGTCCTCACCACACCACCTTATAAAACTTGCTGTTGCTGTTGGTGCATGTCCCATCCATTAATCCATCCATCCTCCACCCACCCACACGTCAACTTACCCTTCCATCCATCCCTGTGCCCACCCACCCATTGACCAATCCATCCCCCCGTTAAGTGAGAATAAGGAGGAAGGGGACAAGTACTTTGTCTAGTGGTGTCCACTGAGAGGTAGGTGACCCCAGGAGAAGCTTTGTCTACTAGGAGGAACAAATTGACCAGAGAGGACTCCCAAGAAAGAGCAGGTGATGTGTCAAAAGGGTCCCCAAGGACTGACCAGACGTTTGGTCAGTGCCTAGGACATCACAAACCCTAGATCTGGAAATACCTCCCCATGGGTTCTCCTCTCCACTCTGTCCCCAAGGACTGGCCAACCAAAAAGAGACAGAAAAGCCACAAAGTAGAGATGCCATCAAGGCCTCAATAAGGGTCCTTGGACCATGTGCACACTAAGGTCACAGTGTCCCTAAATGACCTACCCTCACTTATAGAGTAAAAATCACACCCACCAGCACCATGACAGCTTACAAATACCATGGCAACCCCTGGAAATTGCCTTACAAGGATAGAAAAGGGGAAGGTTCCTAATTCCAGGAATTCTCCACCCCTTTCCAAGAAAAACATGAATATTCCACACACACACCCACACACTTAACATAAAATCAGGGAATCATCATAAAAGGAGAAATCTTGTTAACTCAGGGTCTCTTCCACTCTAGGGGGCTGGCCATTCCTTCTCTGGAACGTTCTATGCTTCAGTAAGGCACTGACCTCAACCCCAGACCTTCCCACAGACCTTTAGCCCTTTGCCTGCTCTGCTCATTCACTCCGTCGACTCGGTACCAGTAACCGTTCTTCAGCACTAGGAACCAGGAACTGGGACCTGACATCTGGTCCCCACACTAACACCCCCGTCTGTCCATCCAGAAGAGTGTGGAGCCCTGTCCTGTGCCAGTCCAGTACCGAGCGGTTTACACACATTAATTCATTCACTCTCCACTTCCCAGCCCTGGGAGGAGGACTCTATCAGGTGGTTGGAGAGATAAACCCTGGAAAGACAAGTGACACAGCACTGGTGACCTAGGGTTTGAGTTCTAAGTTAACAGAGCCATTAACCCAAACAGGGCAATCCAGGGGAGATGCAGATTTGAGGGAAATGATAATTCACTTTACACAAGCTGAATTTCATCAGTAAGTCTTTGTAAAGGTATCGTTCTACTTTGGGGGGAAAGGCTGGAGTTTAGATTTGGGGGCAATTAACACGAGAAAAAGTTGGTGTCATGATGTGGAAAGAGAAATGGACAGACAAGAAGGAGACTTGGGACACCACTGGGATGGCTGGAGAGCAGGGGCCCATAGCTTTTTCTCCAAAGGGCCGTTTAGTAAATATTTTAGGCCTCGAGGGCCATACAGTCTTTGTTGCAACTACTCTGCTCTGTCACCATAGCAGGAAAGCCACCAACAACAGTAAATGTGTGTGGTTGGTTCCAGTGAAACTTTATTAATTTAAAAAAAAAGTGCTGGATGGATTGGGGCCGAGGATCCGAGTTTGAGACCCCTGATTTAGAGGATGAGAAGAGACACCACAGCCGTCCCAAGAGGAGCTGCAGGGGAGGGGAGCGAACAGAGGGCAAGCACGTGGGGACACCTGCCCTGAACCCTCTTCCTGCCACGGCCCCACCAGATGTGTTATGTCTTCATCTGAGGCTGTGCCGAGTGTACAGATGAATGACAACAGAGAATGATCCAACTGCAAAGGTACTGGGCTCGGGGTTCCCGCCCCGCTGTCTCCTCTGCCTAGGAAACAATAGGGCTGTGCACGGGCGTCAGGGCAGAGAGAAACTGAAGAAGGAAAGCACAGGTCAGATGCCAAGGATGGCAGGGAGGACGGGAGGAGACAGGTCCTTCCTGTGCAAAAGTGAGAAGAGGACAAGCTTCGTCCCGTCCACTGACCTTACCGCCCAGGTCTTCCCACAGACGTCTGCAGTCTGGGCCTTCTGTCCCCTCCACAGCCTCGACACTGGGAGACTCCCGGCAGCAGGGCTCCCTGGGGGCCCCCTACCTGTCTTTGCTCTGGGACTGCTTCATTTTTAGGACCCCCCTTTTTGCTTTCCTTACCTCCATCAAGGTCAGGGGAACTGGATACTTCTCTTCTCTGCTCTTTTAGAAATCTGTCCCTTTCTCCACCCAAATATTTCCCCAGAACGTCCCTTGATGGTGGCTCAGAGGGAAAGTGCTAATGGCCAGGAAAGTCCAGGCTGGGGTAAGTCCTGGGGGCGCTGGAGCCACAGGCTGTTTCAGACCATAGGGACATCAAGTGTCCAGGGCAGAGTCTCCAGCCTGCAGGGAGAAGTGAGGACACAGGACACCACCCATGGCAGTCACCCTGTGTCTTGCAGGCCCACCCAGCATCACCCTGGGGACCCCTGGAGGATGATCGGGTCCCTGTAAGAGTCAGTATCTCCCTGGCCCCCAGCCCTGCCTTCCTGCCAGCGCCGTTCCCCCTCCAGCCGCTTTGGGGTCTCACTTTTTGGTCCCTCCTGAAGATTTTATCTTCGTCTCTGGTGCCACTTCTAGCCACGTGGTGCAGCCACTCTACGTTAGGAATACGCCCAGGATGGAATTGCAGGCACCAGATGGGGCTGGTCCTGAGTGTGAAGGGCAGCGGCCCCTCCTGCAAGGCCCCAGTTGCAGTGATCACTCCAGTCAAGCCTCTCCTGCCATCAGCAAGAGTAGGTGACAGCAGCCCAAGGCTGACTCCGGTGAGGCTGCCGCAGAAATCTCAGGAGTCAGAAGCATCAGCGTTCCCCTAAGAGCAAATCCAAAGGCACAGAAAATTTTGTTTCTCAAAACCAGGATGAGAAAGGGACAAAGATCCCCTTTGGCCTGGCAGATGTCTGCACAGCCTGGGTCATTGTCCCCAGAGAGTGCTGATCTCCACCGGGAAGCTACACTAGCCTCAAGAAAGGACTTAGCCATAGCCTGGGGGGTGGGGACCACTGACTGGGTGGGGGACATTTCTGAGCTGGAATCAATGAGATTAACTGCAGAGAATGAGGGAGTTGGGAAGTGGATAGGGGTAACCACCCCAGGGCAGGGGCAGGTGAGTGGCGACTCCTTTGTCCCTGGTGAGCACACATGGAGATGGGCAGGTGCCTACCAAAGGCCCTGAGCTGCCTGGCTGCTTCTGTGGTTTGCAGAGGGCTATCACAGTCAGTTTCAACATGTTAGGCCGGGGCTACCTGCGGGAAGACGGGGATTGGGAAATCATTGTCCTGGGCCAAGAGCTAACTCCTCAGAGAATGTGACCGCTCGACCCATGAGAGGCGGCGGAGCAAGAAGGGGAAAGCGACGGGGTTTGTAACTCCAGAAAACCTCAGCATTGAGGGCAGCCGCACAGGACACCTGTCTGTCTGTCTGTCTCCTCAAGAAGGGGTTCCCCATTCAGGAGTTGATGGGCACATCAGTTCATTCCAGGTGTTGGTGATAGTGAATTGATTTGCAATAAATATTCTAGTGCAAATGTCCTTTTGGTAAAATGATTTTTTTCTTCTGGGGAGTTGCCTAGTAATGGGATTGCAGGGTCAAACAGACATCTACTTTTAGTTCTTTGCGGATGCTCCATACATCTTTCCAAAGGGGCTGTACTAGTTTGCACTCCCACACAAGGAAAAAACACACACACACAAATTCAAACAGAGAGGGGAAGAGGGGAGAGAGGGGAGGCGGGAGGGGGACTGCTGTGCCCTCACCTACCAGGCAGGGCTAAGTCCGACTTGGACATCACCTAACAAATGCAAACAATGTAACCTAATCGTTTTGTGCCCATAAATTAAACTGAAATTATAAGAATGGGATTTCCCCAGGTTTCTCTGTGCTCTGTGTCACCTACCCCAGGAGAACTTCAGGGACTATGTCATGAGTGAATGAATGAAGTTGAGGGGCTTCAAATCCAGCCCCAGGCCCACAGAGCCACCCTCCCACTGTGGGCGGCTGCTCGGCCTCCCTGACCTGTTGTTTCTTTATCTATAAAATGTAAACAACCCCCACAGGACACCAGAAGCAAGTGATGAGTCTCCAGTGAGACCCTGCCTTCCCTTCCCAGGTCACACTGTCCGTACCTATAAACAGAGCCTATGAAACTAGATTTTTTTGAAGTCTTTCTAGGGAGCTTTTCAGGATCCTAATGCACAAACGTGTTGGGGCCCGTGGTCAGCCAGTCACAGCCCTGGAGGGCAAGAGCCGCCTTCTGTTCTGCTGAAGCAGCTAGCACGGTGAGACTCCTGGGTCTTGGCTCAGACCGAGATAAGAGCAAACATTCCTCCTTTCCAATTACTGCCCTGCCTGCCACGCTCTGCCGGGCTGCCCCTGCCCGTGTGGAATGCAGAAAGGTTGGAGCCAGGCATTCCAGAACATGGCCCTGGAACACAGAGAAGCCCCCCCCCACCACCACCACCCCGCTAGATGAGTCCAATCGCAGGACACCGCCCCAGAGCGCCTTTGCCTCAGAGAGATGCTGAGGACAGGAACGCTGCCGGGTGAGCTGGCAGCTGCGAGGCTGAAATCCGCACGTTTGCAAACTAAGCTCCCATGGCAGGATGGAGATTCCCCACGTCTTACCAGGGTATTTACCTTATTATACAATCTGGCAGAAATTCTATAGGGTAGATCGTGTAACTGTTTATAATAAATAGATCAGGACGTGAAGGAAAATGTAAGGTCCATCTTTTCCAAACACACGACCTATAAAGGAGGCAGAATATCCCTTGAAACATGAAATAAAAGCAGTGCATTTCCTAAGAGCCTGACTAGGGTATTCACATGTGGTGGTCAGGCCTTGGCTATATGCAAAACTCACCTACCCCGCGAAGCTCCACTGTCCACCCCTCTGAGGACAGGACACACACAGCAAACAAGGGTGACTGGCCAAAGGAGCCAGAGCAAGAGGTGCCAGGGACAGGGAGCAGGTGTGGGCTGGGGTGAGGGTCCCAGTCAAGGGCACACGGGGTACGGTGCTGATGCACATTCACTCCGGACATGGATGTGCCTGGATCCCCGGCCTGGTGGCATGGAACACAGTGGAGCTGTCCAGGCGAGGGCTCTGGGCCCAGGCTGTCCCTGCCCTAGCAGCTGCAGAGCCTTCACCTTGCTGTTTACCTGAACATCATCTTCATAACACACACAGAAAATATCAACAACCCCCACAGGACACCGGAAGCAAGTGATGAGTCTCCAGTGAGAATATCCCATTTTACACATCATGAATAGCAGTTTAAAAAAAAAGTCTCCCATAATTAACCCCTTTGTAAGCCTCTTCCGAATTAAAATTTGGTCTCACCCCACCCCCACCCCCAGGAGGTGAAAAGTCAGGGTGTCCAGAGGCCGCCCTCACTGAGTGCCTGAAAAGTAGACAGGGTGTCCCACTTCATCCCTCCCAGTGTTAACAAGGCCACTGGCTGGTGCAGGGTACCTGGCCCAGGATCACTGAGCAGCTGGACGCCATCTCTGAAATTCCCCACCTCCCCCTGGCAGACCCTGGGGCTGAGCAGGCCTGACTCGGGCTGTTCAGCAGAGAGACAGCCGTGCTCCACGCCATGGGGGCTCCAGGGCTGCTGCGGGCCTCGTGGGGGCCATGAGCGGGCAGCCACCTCTGATTTTGAGGGACCAGCCTAGAATCTGTGGTAGAAATGTCAGCCCAAGGGTGCTTTGAGGGCCCAGCCCCTGGGGGTGACTCATCAAGGCAGAAGTTGAACAGGTCAGGACTGCTGGCCAGAGACAGCCAGGGCCCACCCAGGAAGCCACAGTGGGAAGGCCCGGCAGGGCTGGTGTGTTTCCTACCACTGCTGTAACAAAGAAGTGCAAATGAAGAGGTTTAAAACAACACACATTTATTTTCTCACATCTCTGAGTACCAGAAATCAGAAATGGGCCTTGCTGGGCTGAAATCAAAGTTCTGGCTGGACTGGCTCCTTCTGGACACTTCAGGGATGGACAATGTCAGTACCTTTTCCAGCTTGAGAAGCCACTTGCATTCCTTGGCTGGTCCAAGCAGGCAAAATGGGCCCAGGCCTTGTCACCCGCCCCTGTGGCCTTTCCTCCTCCATTCTGAGTGAGCTGGGGGTCATGTTAGGCCAGCCAGATGACCCGGGCAGCCTGCCTGTGACAGTCAGCTGATGAGCTACCTTGGTGCCTCCTGCAACCCGACTCCCCCTGCCTAAGCTCAGAGACTTATGGGTGCCGGGTTAAGGACGCACACACCCTGTATCCCACGGGAACCTCTGAGGAACATGCCCCAGCCCTGGGGAAAATGTCAATCACAAAGTCCGCCAGCACCAAAGAGCACAGGCTTCTGCCATCACACTGTCAGGCCAGGGTCTCTGCCCCAGCCTCTCCTTCCCACCCCTTCCATGACCTCAGCCAAGTCAAGGGCAGGGTGGGGGCCGCCTGGAGACTTCCCCTCGGGGGCCAGTGGGGTGGGGAGGAAATTGAAGGAAACGTTCAAGTCAGACTTTGGATCATCAGGTGATGGTTTTCTTTCTAGAGCTAAGACGAGGGGGGATTCAAAGTGAGTAGCATGCTAAGTGAGTTCAGAGAGGGCTGAGAAGCCATGGGGTGGCCTGAGCTGAGAGAAAATACTCCCGCCAGGCCAGGAAGCTGTGTCTGTGTGTGTCTCTGCGTCTGTGTGTGTGTGTCTGTGTGGTTACACCCTGGCTCCAAGGCTCTGGGTGGCTCTGAGACCTCGGGGCAGATCTTCCCCTCTGCTCCGTCTACACTCCCGCACCTGCACGGGCGTCACCTTCGGGCACCCACACAGCTCAGTTTCATCTGAGATGCTGACTTGCGGCCCTGACACTTGTAAAATGAGAGCTCAAGACACAGCCGTGTGCTGCCGGGGTGGGTGGGGTGTGAGCCCAGCCGATTTTCACAGCCCCGGGTCACACTTGCTTCTCTTCTGACGTGGCTATGGCGCTCTGTTTTCTTCCCTTGAAGAATTTTCCGTGTAATTCTACCTTATTTTTAATTTCAGATTGAAATAACCTCCAACATGACAAGCAGATCTGATGCGTATGTGAAGCTCGGCAAAGATGTTCCCTGTGGAGCCGTCTGTGTGTGACGACTTGTGAGCAGCCCCGCTGCTGTGTCCTGTGACACAATGACACCATCAAAATGGGACGTGTCAGTGGGAGGCTACGGCACAGAAAGTTCACTTGTCAAACAACAAGGGAAATATTAGTATGGAAGCATTCACCATCATTGCTTCAAATGTCTCAAATAAATCTCAACAAAAATTTAATCGGCAGCCACCTTTGGGTTTAGGAATTATGAATTATTTATATTCTTCTTTTCCCAGTTTTTATCAATAAATGCATATTACTTTTTACCCAGCAAACCTGAGTATACACAGCCAAATATACTCTTACTCAGGTGGAATATTCTCAGAAACTCCGATTCCCAGAGTTGGACACGGCCTGGGGATGTGAACGTCCTACCCACTGGCAGCTGGGCAACACCCTCCCAACCAACACCCCCCAGCCCCCTGCCAGACAGTCTCTGCCTACTTGGCTTTCCCTGTGTGTATCTCTGTAACATGAACGCCAGTCATAGCTTCGGGTGTACATTCCTGTGGATTCAAACCAGCTCCAAATGCTCAGCCCCAAATCACCCTCTTGGGCCCTCTCCACTCAGGAACAGAATTCCTTTTCCCCAGACCACCCCCCGGAACTCCTTCCCAGAGGAGCTTCCTCAGCCCTGCAGCTCCTGAGTCCTCTGAGAGCCCAGCAAAGGAGTGTGCTAGCTGCCTGCCCACACCAGAGGAGCACACCACATGGCATTGGGAAAACCTTTATTGGTAAGAGCAGTGCAACCTTATCCAATTTCGGCTGTTTCCTCCTGCGGGAGTCAGGTAGAGGCCCCAGATCCTGAGAACTGGGGCACCTCTGAGACTGGAGGTCCCACCCCAGCCACCATTCACTGCCGCTCCCAGAGCTACTTCCCCCTGGAAACCAGAATAATGCCCAAACCTCGCAGTATTCCCACGGCATTCAGGAACTCTCTGTAGAGATAATGGGAGGACAATTGTGATTGTTTTTACAGATGAGGAAACTGAAAGAGAAAAATATTAAATGTGCTTTCTGCTGTAAACAGTCTCCATAACAAACTGAATTGCAGCTGTACCCCCTTTTAACAAACCTGGAAAAGTGAAAATCCAGATTCTGAGGACAGATAAATTAGGGGTTTACTGATCGTTTCACAAAAGAGACCACCAGGGAATTCATCTCCACAGAGCCCTCCCCGATGCTCCTGAGAGGGCCAAGCTTACCCAATGGCTGAGGGGGCACCGGCCCCAGCCCTGTCAGGCCAGAGAGCACCGAGTTTGGACTGGCCAGACAGGGAGGAGGGGGGGGGAAGGCAGGTGGCTGGTAGAGGTCCGATAGGAGTCTGCGGGGCACAGCCAGGGCAGAGTGGAACTGGGAGTTCCAGATAAATACGCGGTCCTGACTCCAGGAAGATGGCAGTGGGAGAATAGAGACCTACCAGCTACTCTGCACCTACTCTGAATGCAATGTGCAGACCTGTGCTTTGCCCACAGCAAGCCCAAGACAGAGGGTCCTATTCTGTGCTAAGTTCTGTAATTTGCTGTCACAGAACTTCCCACCAGAAGGCAGCCCTCACTCAGCAGGGTGCAGCCTATCCCTGCACCCCAGCCCAGGCAGGCTCCGCTCCAAGCTGCTTAGGGGCTCTGCTGTCTAGAATGGTTCCTGTGAGACCTGCAGCCCTCACCAGGCTGTGCATTCTGTTCCAGAAGCTTCCATCTGCATCCTCTATGCGCTCTGCCTTCAGCCCATACACCCTCATCTCAAACTCATCCCTGCCTCAGAGACCCAGACATGGCCTGCCCCAGGCTGACCTGGCCCCACACCACACTGGCCTGTCCTCTGCCCAGACTTCCAGTTCTGGCCACCACCCTGTGACTGTCAGATCCTGGTGAGGATGCCCCCGTCAACTGGGCCCCTGTCCGAGGGTTGACAAGCTCCACACACCCAGAGAGGCCTGGTGTGACAGCCCCTTCCTGACTGGAAACAGCTTCACATCTGAGCCCCAGGCAGGCGGAAGAGGGTGGACGAGGCAGGAGCTGCTGTGGGGATGGGGGCCTTAGGAAGGTTGTTGAGGACAGGCCCCCAGACCCACATCTGGGGATTCCTGTCCACCCACTACGCACAGAGCTGCTTCTGCAAGCAACTCTGGTCTGCCGTAGATTATTGTACAAGTGTGCATTCCAGGTGGAGCTCACAGAGCTGAGCGTGATGTGCTCAATTACACGTGCGCACACACGTGCACACACAGGTGCACACGTGCTCACACATGGGATGTGACACAGGATGCCGCATCCACAGGGTCCAGTGTGCGTGTGATGAGTGCACGTGTCTGATGACCACTGTGCCTGTGACCACTGGTGCCAGGTGGTGAGGTGTGCCCCCGTGGGGAGGGCACAGAGCAAAGCATGTGGGCGTGACCCTGCCCTCATGGCCCTGCTCTGACCAAACCTGCTCCATGCTGTGCAGAAAGACAGGAGCCAAGTGGGAAAAGATGCAGGGAAGCCAGTCGGGAGCAGCTGCTGAGTCGCAGCCGAGGACTGAGGCGAAGGGAGGCTCCGCTCTGCCTGCACCTGCCAAGTGGGCAAAGGTCCTGGGGCAGGAAACAGCTTGATGTAGCTGATCATAATGACATGGGAAGGGTGGGGACAGGGCCGGATGGGGCAGGGCCTGGACTTGGGAGCAGGTGGGATTCTGTTCCTAATGCGGTGCTGAGGGTTTAGAGGGTTTCGGTGACCCTGGCTGCCATGGGGAGACAGGGTGTAGCACATAGGGGTGGGGGCTGGGATCCCCAGCACCTGGAGAAAGGTGGAAAGATGCACATCTTCCAGGGTACAGATGCAGGGCAGGAGGGACAGAGGAAGTCACAGGCCCCGGCTGCAGTGGCTGAGAAGGCAGTGGCCTGAGGAAGACTGCAGGGAAGCCCAGCAAACACCCCACTGTCCCAGGATGTGCCCAGGGCAGGAAGGAGGAGGATGCCTAGGCCACCTGCATATGAGGGATTCCAGGACCAGAGGCTGTGATAATTCAGTGGGAGCAAGTGAGGCAGGCAAGTGGCGGAGGGAGGCTGGCCCCTCTGGGTCCTGGGTGTCTAAGCAGGGTCTCCAGGAGGAAGCCAGGATTGGAGAAGTTCCCCCGCCCAGAGGGCAGGAGGCAGGGATGGCCAAACACATCCCCCCAACAGAGATGACTCAGGTGACAGCACAGACTTTCTCCCTCTGTCCTGAGCACACAAGGTTGGGTCATAACTGACTTAGATCTGGGAGTGAGCGGGCTCATATCACACATCTTTTAAATATAAAGGTGAGGATGAAATTTGTTTCCAGAGAATCCTTTACTAGGGGCAGAAAGACTGTAGGGGGCAAAGGTGTAACTTTTACAACAATGGAAAAGAGAATTTATCACTACGAAAGTCACCAGCCACTAACAAAACCTCCACGTGAGCACAAACCCGGCATGTGTCATCTTTCAGGACAGGTTAGACTGGACAAGGATTCACTCAGGGAAGAGAAAGGGTCTTGGCTCAATTGGAGAAAATTCTTCTTGATCATGGAATGACCTACACGCAGAAGCTTCCAGAACTAGGTTTCTGGCAGCCAAAGCAGGCAGGCTTCTGCTGCCTCCACCTTATAGGAGGCTGGGAGAGGCAGCTGCCCACAGGGAGACACCACAGGCTGCCCATCACGTGGCCGCTGGGCTGGGCCCAGCTGCTTACTTAGCCAGCATATACCGAATGGCCCACAGCCCAGCATCTGCTGTGACAGGGTAGAGCCGGGCCAGTGACTGGGCCGCTTCACTGTTGTCAGAGGACCAGCCTCATTCACAGAGTGACTGTGGGGTCCTCCAGTTACACGGGCCTGCTGATTCCTATAGGTTGTACAAAGATCTTTTTGTTTTTTTGCAGTTCTTGACTGGCGCTGAGTTTGAATCTGCCACCTCCAGCATATGGAACCGGCGCCCAACCCTTTTGAGCGACAGGCACTGCCCCACAAAGATCTTTTAATCCTGGTAGAGGAGAAAGGCTTAAAAGGCAAATGTCGGGTTGAAGCAAAATCACAGCTAAAAATGCAAGAATATGATGAATCTATTACATATTGAATCTATGCTCCGTGCAGACACCAGGCCTAACGTTTACAGACATTTCTTATTCAATCTTCACAGCAACCAGAAAAGGTAGATGCCGGTATCCACTTCTCAGAGAAGGAAGAGAAGGGAGTTTAAGGGTTTGGACCTCGGCCTGTCAGGCACAAGACAGGAGTGAAAACATTTGCTGCCCCTGACCCCATACTCTGCATCAGCCTGGTGGACGCGAGCTGTCAGGCTGAGAGCCACAGCACAGGGAACGGTGGCGGGTCCAAGGAGGCGGGTGGGAGAAAGGTTGGCTATTTGTTCTTAACCTAGCCAAGAAAACCGGGGGAAAGATTTAGAAACTGAAGGCCAAAACCCAGAAGGCACATTACCTTAGCTCAGCTTCTTTCACACAGAGTATTTAGGAGACAGACGCCCTGAGAGAACCCCCAGCTCTGCCATGCACCTGCAGCCGTGACCTTGGGCTGATGGGGCAGCTCCCTGAACTTGGGCTGCTCATCTACAAGACAGGGAGTGCCAG
>NW_003852528.1:1318028-1323103 GCF_000181295.1 Otolemur garnettii | reverse complement strand
ATCCCCTGTGAGCTAGGGGTTTTAGCAGTTCCTGATCCCCAAATCTGAAACACACATGGAGCTAGCTCAAAGGCAGGGTCCTAGGAACATATCTGGAGCCCCCAAGCCTAAGTGTCTTCTGTCAGAGTCATTTTCTTGGGAATTTGACCCTTTCTTCACGCCAGACTAATGGAAAAAAGAGAGAGAGAGCGTGAGAGAGGGAGGGAGACCTGGAGTCGAGGAGTCACGCTCTGCCTCAGCCTCGCCCTGTGGTGCCCTGGGAGGAACAGGGGCCAGGAACCAGGAGATTGGTTTTAGTTGTGATTCTGGTGCTGCCTGGCTATGCCCTGTCCCTCTGGCCTCAGCACTGACCAGCATCTCTGGTATCCCGTCTCCTGCCTGGGTCCCTTTCAGCACCCACAGGCAGTGGTGACCTGAGTGCAGAGGAGGAGAACTGGAACTCACATTCTATTTTTATGACTGGGCACCTTGCTGTTTTGCTGGGACAAAAGGCCAACCCCAGATGGCAAGAAGGGCGTGGAGTTGCATCAGCCAAGACACCCTGGTATTCCGCTTCCCAAGGGAACTCACAGGCACCTCCGAACATTTCTCAGTTCCATCCAGAAATGGATTCCAAGACGCACCACATTAATGGAAGTGTAATTCTCTTGCCATAAAGCAAACTGATACAAATACCTTTTTTGATAGAAGGGCAGTAGGTGAAACAGAATTATGAAGATCAAGAATTTCCTGAGAGAGAGAGACCACAAATGGCAATTCCAGGAAGATTACTTTTGAAAACACATTAAGCTATTCTTGAGATGGGGGTAGGGGTGCCAGATATAATATAGAAGAACTAGTTAAATTTGAATTTCAGTAATAAAAACTTTTTAGTATCTTTCAGGCAATATTTAGGATATCCTTACACTACAAAAAATTTAGTCAATATTTACTCAAACTTCAAATTTAACTGAATGTCCTATATGTCCATTTGCTAAATCTGGTGACATAAACAGCATCCAATCACTTTATTACTTCCTTTTAGGAATGACCGATCATCTCACAGAGTGAGCTGTGGCCTTATGCATAGTGTGGGTCTTAATTAGACGGTTTTGTTGTTCATCTCTTCTGGTTCATGACAATGTTTTCCTGTAAATGCTTCATTAACTCCACATTCATTGTGATCGAGTTCTGTAATTAGTTTTTAAATGGTGTAAACCCAGATTTGTCTTGTTATTGTTTTTTGTTTGTTTGTTTTGCAGAAACATTTTATCGAATTAGCCTATAAGGTTTGCATTCCATTATATTTCAAAGAAGAAAACGTGAGTATGATTAAAGTGGCTCTTACATCTTAAAGCTGTTTGCCGTGGCTCAGTGTATCCAAACGTGGAAATGGAGTTTCTTGAATTTCAAGCTCAATATATTCGGGCTGGCTGTTAATCTCTCAGTCGCCTATAACAGAATCCCAGCTACTCCCAACAGGGGATTGTTGAGAGGGCACAGGTTGCCTCACAGGGCTCAGGGCAGGAAGTTCGGAGGGAGACAGGAGGGGCTTGGCAAACCTCCTCCTGCTCAGGCAGCTCTGCCCTCCCCATCCAGCGTCTGCCCTCACCTACCCTCGGCCACCCTGTGGAGTCACGTGCCTGCAGAGGCCAGTGCTCTCTGTTTCATGGACTCATGGCTGCTACATCACTCCTCCACCCTAAATTCCAAGAAAGACTAATGAGATCCATGTGGTCTCAGGTACAAATGAGAGGGGAGAGCTTCTGACGGCCCCTGTGGGGTGGGGCCCAGTCTGGTCCAGTCACTCCTGGCACAGGGTGCTGGGCCATGGGCAGAGTGGAAGCAGGTGCCCTGTGGTGGTGGAATTCACTGGTATGTGGGCAACAGTGGCCTTGGCTGCTTTCAAACCCAGGACCAGGATCATTACAACCAAACTGTAAAGATGGTGTCCAACTCCATGTATTCAAATCCTCTCATTTACAATCAGAATCCTTGGTAAATACTTTCCAGACCAAGGGATGTTTTGGGGTGTCAGGGGTGCTTATAACCCTGCAGCCATCTCTTAGAACCTTGCTTCAGAGGAACTCACTTTGTTTACACACGCCACCAAATTTGTGGAAATAAAATTCAACATTCCCAACTCCTTTCAGGATCTCTAAGCCATTACCGATTAGTAAGTTCACTGCGTTACTGGGTAAATAGAATGCTCAGCCAGGGCCTATTCAGGGGAAATTCACAAAGTTTTAATGAAAATGTATCTAAGTGAGTAAATAAGAAGTGTGTGTTCTGGAGATTGTATCCAGGCAAAGCCGGGCACCTTGGAGTCCACACCCTGTGGAACCCACTGACGTCCCCACCCTGGCCACCCCCCTTTTTTCCATATGTGTTTGTTTATTTTGAGCCATAATTAATGCCCATTTAGACAAAGTAGAAACCAGCCATAAACAAAAAGAAAAAAATGTGCATATTACCCTACCACCCACAGATAAAACATAACCACAGTTTAAAAAGTGGATGACTCTGTGTAAAGAGTTTCCTCACTTACAACATCTTAAGTAAGGGACGGGCGTGTTTCCCTGGCCAGGAGGCTGTCCTGGCGGCCACCCAGCTCCAGCCTGCGTCCCGTCATGCTTTCACCAGCTCCCCAGGTTGAGATGTTTTCGTTATTCCAGTTTTTCACTGTTACAATGGATGCTGTCATCTGAGGCTGAATCGTTGGGTGAATTCATTCGAATAGTTTTAATAATTGTGGTTTTGATTTCATCTCCGACCCAGTAGTTATTTAGAAATGTTTCCTTTTGTCTCGCTTTGTTTTAACTTTCCACTGGCCGCAGTTTCCTGTTTACATCTTCACTATTTAACTCTCTTTTTATGGCACTGTGGTCAAAGAGTGTGGATGGTACTATTTCTGCTTTTAGAAATGTATTCAGTTTTTTAAAAAACAGTTAAATACGTAGTTCATTTTTGTAAACGACCCGTGGGAAATTAGAAGACGCCAGCCGGACCTTCCTCCGGAGACCACACCAGTTGCCTCTCAGCTCACAGTTCAAACATATGAATTTCGTACACAAGGCCTCACTCCCTTTAGTTATTTCTTCATCTTAAGTGATCTCTTAAAAGCCAAGGAATTATCTGCTGCCACCATTTGTTCCTGGCAAGTCTCTTTCCATCAGTGTTAATTCAGAGTGTTTGGTTTAGGCTTTAAAAACCCGAAGCAGGTTACGTCTCTAACCTGTGAGTTCCATTTTCCATTTGTTTAAGAGCAAAAATTATCAGCGCATTGAAACCTCTATCTCTCATCAGTAGCCATTATATTTTTTCTAGTATTTTTCATCTATTTTACTATCTTCACTTTATGCTATAAAATCTTCTGAAGATTGGCTGATTCCATTTCCTGGATTTTGCTTGACTTTGACTTTTTTCAAGGCTATTTAAAATTCTGTTTCAGCTTTCTGTTCCTCCACCAGATTTTTCACAAGTCCACTCTTCCTTTTCCATCTCTGTCTACAGCTTATAGTTCATATCTGACTGCACAGGGTGTGTAGGAGAGAAAAGAACGTGGTGTCTCCATTTTCCTCCTGTTTCCCATGATAAATATTTTTAAATATGTTGTTTTCTCCCTGCTGATTATAATGTGGGTTTATCTCCTTTCAGGTTGCAGTATCTTTCGGGAGTCAGTATGTGGGTTTGGGTCGGTCACATGATGCTGTCTGGCCATAGTCAGCATGAACCTCTTTCCGTGGGTCAGTCCTCCTCTTTCCAGGCATGGTTACTGCTTACTGCCCCCCACTCCCCAGACTGTCAGACCCTCAGCTGGATGCCGAGGGGGTCTCAGCAGCCCCTAGTGAGTGGGACCTTCGGCAGCCCCTGATCTCTGCTAATTGCCTCTCCAGTGGGCAAACCCCTCACCCCACACCTGTTTGTCCGTGTCTGGCTGTCCGGCCAGCAGGCCACCACACCAGCACACAGGGTCCCCTTCCTGGCACCACACCCGCTGGGGTAGGGGAGCACTTCCTCCTACACAGTCCTCAGGAGGTCAAAGGATGCAGGAGTCGGGAAGAGCCCCCTAAAGACAAGCTCCCCACCCACAGTGTGTTCTGCTCGGCCCCCCTACCCAACTTGGCCTTCTCTGGGGGTCACTGCTTTGTCAGGGCAGAGGAATAACAAACAGCATTTCCACCTGGGCCACTCTCGGCTTAAGCTCTGCACCCTTGGGCCAGGTCTGGTGCAGTTCCCTAAACTCCCTTGCCCATACCTGCGACCCTCACTGCTGCCAGGACAGAGGCAGCCCCTCTCGTGCCTCCGTAGTCCTCTCCACCCATTTCACACCCAGCAGAAAGTCCTCACACACTCTGTCTGAGGGCGTCCGTCTCCCCCACTCTGGTGCCGACGGCCTTTGCCCCACCTATGCTTTTTTACTATTAATCTGTCCATTCTTTTCTAGGAGACAGAGAGCGTCCGCACAGTTCATAGGAATAATAATAATAGCCACTAAACTAATAGCACACTAGGTACGTGCTGGGGGCAATGGAAAGAGCTTAGCGCAGGGGTCCTCAAATTTTTAAACAGGGGGCCAGTTCACTGTCCCTCAGACCATTGGAGGGCCAGACTGCGGGCCCCGGGATGAGTCGGCTGCTAAGCAGGTCAGGCAGCAGCAGCAGAAACACCTGGTGGGCCGGATAAATGTCCTCAGCAGGCCACATGTGGCCCACGGGCTGTAGTTTGAGGACACCTGGTTAGCACATAGCAATTTATTTCATTTTGAATGAAGCAGGTACTATTAGTATTATTCTCATTTTATAGATGAGGAAACTGAGGCACACAGAGCTAAGAGATTCATCTCTGGTCACACAGGGGCTGAGCAGCTCCAGCGACCAAACCCAGAGTCAGCATCGAATGCCACGGACACCCTCAGTCTGCTGCCCAGCACAGGCCCAGCTGCGGGACGCGCCAGCATTTCGTTCCCCAGGTGCCGGAGAAGGAAGAACACGGGAAATGGTAGGGCAAGCTGAAATTCCAGCTTCCACACCTGCCCTTAGAGGGGCCCCTGGAGCATGTGTTGGTTATAAAATAAACAGGTTGTAGAGACAGGA
>NW_003852528.1:1308386-1318008 GCF_000181295.1 Otolemur garnettii | reverse complement strand
GTAGGGCAAGCTGAAATTCCAGCTTCCACACCTGCCCTTAGAGGGGCCCCTGGAGCATGTGTTGGTTATAAAATAAACAGGTTGTAGAGACAGGAATCTTTCTTTCATGTCTCCCCCCGAGACCCAGCCAGGGCCGTTGGAGCAGACATCACTTCTGCAGTTCCCAGGGAAAGTCCTAGAGTGGCATTTCCTCACTTGCTTCAGAGACGAAGTTGGCAAAGTCCTCGCCACTCGGCTGCAGGAGATATCGGACACCTCTGCACGCACACGGGCTGCCCGCCTGGGCTCGGCTCCACACTCTGTCTCCTCCTTTTAATCGTCTGCAATAAGCTCAATGCACTGTCTTCTCCATCTCAGGCACAATATAAAGTTTAGCAGAAATATAACTGGGCAAATATGGAAAGTGCCCCAAATTGTTAAATAACTATCTTCTTGCCAGTACCAAAGACAGCAGAAAGCCAAACGGTGACATACTCAGGTCGATGCCTTTTGGGCAGTGGACGATGTCACAGAGACGTCTGACACCTCCCTTAAATGGCATCACCACCACCCCCACTCTGAAGCCCTGTCATCCTGCACACACCCCCAGAGCCCGGGTGAATCCACTTTGAAAACCATAGAAAAACCACTGCCACTGCTGAATCAAAACGGGGCACACTCCCGAGTGTCTATTCTTTAACCAATGTTAACTTCATTGCCAAAGAATCAATGTTTTTAAAAGACATTGCCCAATTAATGCTATGACATATAAACAGAGGTGTCTGTGGGGTTTCTACTTTCCTTAATTAAAGATCTCCATGGAGAATAAACAAATACTCTCTATTTAACGTTTAGATAAGAGGCTGGGAATCCATCACCATCTAAAGTGCAGAAACGTCCAAACGTCAGGAGGAATGTGATTCATCTGGGGTAGTCCACAGTCTTCCTGGGCGATCTTGAGCACGTTCCCGTGCCTCAACTGACTTTTCCAATCTGTAAAATCTTTCAGGGATATTAAGATCAGTCAAGGAATGTCTGTAAAGTGCTTTGAACTCCTAGAGATAGACATTAAATAAATACCTAGTGTTATTAGAACTCCATTGGGGCACTAGAATGTTCAAAATGGGACTTTATTATAAATACTCTCTGAAGTTTGCCAAGAATAAATTGAATGGGCAAAGGCAACATACTTGGCTGTAACTTAATCCAAACTTGGCTGATTTGCCAGAACTTGGCATCATGATACGTGAATAGAGAACTCTGAAGAGAACATGAAAGGGGTCTATTATTTGGAGCCAACTATTCAGTGAAATTTCCATATCCTCCATTTACGTGGCCTGTTCTTTAAATCGCTGCGTTATAGAGGAAAGCAGAAGCACACAAATAAAATTAAAGGGCTGTAAGCCTGTTTGCATTTTCCTACAATTAATATAACTGGATGTAAATTGGTTTAAAGATCACGGAATTAACCCCCACATCAACTGGCTAAGAAGGACGGAAACCAAGATTCCCCCCGTAATTCCCACAGCAGAGATCGTGGCAGTGCGGTGATGTGTTTGCCTGACAACAATATTTTCTCTGAGTTAATCAGAGAAAGCTATGCCTACAATCAAATTAAGTGAATTTTAAGGGCTCACATCTCATAAAGGAATCCTAATTTTCCTTGACTGTTAAGAAAGTTTAGAATTGCAAACTCAAAACTTTTACATTGCTTCAACATGTGCATTGTGACTGGAAATATTTATAAAGACAAGACATAAGGCAATTGCCATTACCAAGAAGCAGGGCAGTCTGTGTCAGGAAATGGATCCAGGGAGATGGGGGTGCAGAGGAAGTTCCTAGGACTTGAATTGAGGTTGCTAGAGCCTGGTCTCATTTTCATCATGAACTAATTGTTTGGGAAAGTCAAAATCCCCTGAGCCTCAGTTTCCCTATCTGTAAAAAGAGGTCTCGACGTCCTCCATTCTTCCAATAGTCACTTTTCTCAAAAGTATTACTACTGAGAGTGCAGCCCAAAAATACACTCCTGGAAGGAGATAGCCCCAGATGGGCGCTCAAGTCCTCACTCATACCCAAGAATAAACATTTTGGGATGACATTCTTTAATCAGCCCTGACGTCTAAGTTTTTTTCCCCCATCACTTGCTTACAGTAAAAAGAAAATGACTTTATGTTGACAAAATGCTGTTGGGTATTTTCAGCAGCAAACCTCAGGCCCTGAGTGTCAGAGTTTAAATTCAGCACATATTCTGAATTCCTGCTTCCAAGTCAATGCTGGGAGGTACATTTCCAGATGCGTTTACCAAGAGGTTCAACTCCTCCGGACGGACGGCAGGGACTGCCCAACAGAGACCTGCAGGCGAACCGAGCCATGGATTTTCTGGGTGGGAAGGTAAATGGGGGGAAATAGCATTCCAAGTGACTACTTCAGTAAAGCAGCATGCTCGGGCTTTTGTCTTAAACATATGCTTTCAGCCAATGAGAAAACCATCTGGATTCTCTCACTCATCTTAGGATGAAAAATAAATGCCCATGGAAATGGCCTTGAGGAGAGTGTAGGCACCGGAGCGATGCGTGCAGCCAGGCTGACTGCACACACTTCCTTACAGGCTCACAGCCTTGAGCCCCAGGACAGCAGCCGCCACCACAGCCAGTGGTACTGTAACTGCAGCCTGTGCTTCTGCTCCAAAAACACCTATTCCTTGACGTCTGGATGGAGAAACTGCAAGTTTGCTGAGCCCTTCAAGAAAAAACGAATGTTGGATGCTTGAACATGGGGGAAGTGACTGGCTCACAGACAGTGGACTGTTGCCATCAGACTCTAAGGCCTGAGGATGACCGCACTGTCACCTGGTGTCACCCTCCTTCCTGCTGGAAGGGAGATGAGAGGGCCAAGTAGCACTCCATGGTGCCTACCAGGGACGACACGGCCCTGGAAAGCCACACCTGTCCCCAGGTCTAGCTGGTCTGCATCAGGGTGGGAGCAGCACCCAGGCCTTGATCTTCCCTGGGGCTTCAGAGTAGTAGTTCCCCTGGAGGGCTCCCTGAACACAGTGTCACCATGATGACTAAGTGAGACCAGGCCCCTGGATCTTCCCTGGGGCTTCAAAGTAGTAGCTCCCCTGGAGGGCTCCCTGAACACAGTGTCACCATGATGACTAAGTGAGACCAGGCTCCTGAACACTGAGCACTAGGCCCAAAAGAGGCCAAGGATGAATGTTGGCCATTACTGTTACCAAAGACACAGATTCCTACCACCTGTCACCCACCCTCCCGAAAACTTGACATGATAACATCTTGTGTGGCTTCCTGGGTGCTCTGGATGGGTCCCCAATAAGCTCCAGCAGTTTGGAAGCCCAGTTCCTCCAGACATTGGCAGGTGTGCAAAGGACAGGCCTTTTCTGTGCCAGAAGGAGAATCTTCTTCCCACCACACTTGACATTAAGAGATCATTCAGAATCAGCTCACAGTGCCTTGTACTAACCAGGAAATACAAAGGAGAAATCGATCCTGCCTCCACTGCCCTGTGTGAACTGAAACTCCTTGAGACCATCCTGCCCGCTGAGTGTCCCCACTCCCGAGGAGCGTCCAGCACCCGCACTGTTCCCAGCACCCCCGTCAGGCTAAGTTCAGTGTGCTCCCCCCTCAGCCCCTTTTCCACATCCCTGCCCAGAAAGGTCCGTGCTTGCTCTGATCAGAGCCAAACGTGGGGCAGTTTCTAGCCCTGGCCTGAACTTCTGAGGAATGCAGAGTGTAAAGTCAGGAATGTTTTCTCTTCTTGCAGAAGGTGGTGGGAGGAAGCAGGAGTCACAGCAGCCGACCACGCACACCCCTGCACGCACACGGCCCTGTACTTACTCAAATATGTCTGCACACTCAGACCTGCATGCTCTCACACGTGCACATGCACTCACACACACGTACACACACAGACTCACACACAGGCTGCCTATAAAAGTGCACACAGCAGTCTGGAGGTATTGCCCAAGTCTGCCATGCTGGGGACCACTAAGGGCCCATAGGGGAGGGAAGCCATCTCGATGGATGCCATCTCCTAGACAATACTCAGGTTACTGGACCAGAAATCATCCGTTCTCCTCCCATGTTTGCTCACCTGATCCTGGGGACTGCCCAGCTCCACGTGGTTGTGTGAGAACCGGCCTTCTGCATAGCGCCCATCCCAGCAGGGTGGGCCAGGAAGAGGTGGTGCCAGGGTCTCCAGAGCGCCAGCCAGACCAGGGATCCTCCCCAGACTCTCCCTGCTGCTCTCTGAACTCTTTCTTTCTTTCAAGACGAAACTTGGGAGTTTGCTGAGCTGAGTGTCCTTTACTCACTTTTCTCATTACTGGGAGAATTCCAACTTTTCTACTTCAAAAATTTAAAAATACAGAAAAAAAAATTATACCATAAAACTTCCGGCAGCAAATTTTAGCACTTCACAATGCATTCAAATTCCACTTTGCTGACCCCAATAGGCTATGAACTTATTCTGTGTCACAAAAGCAAGCTTCGTCCCAGACGGTGTGGTCACCCTGGCCGCAGACCTGTAGGTCGCAATTTGTGTTTGTGGCTGTGCCGTCTTCTCTGGAGTCTTCACCCTGGGCTGGGTTGTGTTCTCTGCCAGGCATCCCTCTGCCCCCGAGTCATCCAGAGCCGATGCCACCCTCCTGCCCCCTGTCTGGGCTCACCTATGAGGATTGTCTTGCCAATCAAAAGACCAACTGGAGCCAACACTTGCCCCTAACCCCAAGTGTGACCACTGCCCGAGACCGTGCTGTGCAGCTCACCCCCACCCCACACTCACAGACTACCACCCAGGTGGGTTTGCTGCAAAGAGAATCAAATCCAAGGTCATGGTGGCTGCAGTGACAGCCCCTTGGGAGAGCTCCCAGGTGTGGTGGGTTCAAGGGGAGGGGAAGGGTTTCAAGGAGCTCCCAACTCCAAAGGAGCTTGGGAAGGGTGCTGGGGCTAGGGAGGAGGGTATGTGAGCTGGATCCCCACAGGGACCAAACCACACCTCACTTCTACTTTCCTTCTCACAAAATTATTTGTAAGAGCAAAAAATAGATGAAAACCACCTGCTGGAGTCTGCCCGGGCTGCCGTGACCACAGTGCACACGGCTTGTTCATGCTCTCCCAGTTCTGGAGGTCAGAAGTCCAGCTTCTGGGTGACAGTGCACTGGTCCCCTCCACACATCTCCCCTGAGCACACAGACACCATCTCCTCCCTGTGTCCCCATACTGTGTGCCTCTGCTGTCTCTGTCTCCAAATTTCCCCTTTCATAAGGACACCAGCCATTAGATTTAGGCCCCAACCTAATGACCTCCCTTGAACTTGAATAGCTCTATAAAGACCCTCTTTCCAAATAAGGTAGCACCTTGGGTTTGGGACCTAAGCATACTGTGTAGGGGAGATGCAGTGTAACCCACAACGATGTCCAAGAGTGATGATTAGTCAAATAGCAGCAAGTTATCAACCATTCAAAAGGCAGCTGAGAGCACTCCGTTCTTCCATGAGAAAAGTGGAGAATAATCAGAAGTGACGTAAAGAAAAAAGTCAATTGATAAGAACCACTGGTTTGGTCAAAAGCTCAGAAGTGATCTTGGTTCCTTTTAAGAGAGGCAGCCAATGAAAGGAGGTCCGAGCAATATCTAACCAAGTGTCCAGGGGACCCAGCCAAGCTCCTGGCCCCTGTGGCTGTGCCGTCTTCTCTGGAGTCTTCACCCTGGGCTGGGTTGTGTTCTCTGCCAGGCATCCCTCTGCCCCCAAGGGCAGGTGCCTTGTCAACACCCTTCCTCAAAACCACAGTCGGGAGCTCTGCCTGAAGCCCACAGCGGTCAGGGACAGACGGCAGAGGCTTTAGGCCTTTCTCCAGCATGAGAGCTGGGCAGGCTGTCCAGGTGACCTGCACGCCTGATAACGGAGAGCAAGGGCTGCATTGCGGGAAACAGGAGTGAAGAGGGGCCCTCGTCGCTGCCAGCACCACAGAGTCCTCTGTCACGGAGACCCCTGCCTTCCAGAAAGGCCCACTGGCCCAATGTGAGTGAAGAGGGGCCCTCCTATCTGCTAGCCCCTCGGAGTCCTGTGTGCCAGAGACCCCCGCCTTCCATAAGTGCCCACTGACCCAATGTGAGGCGGCAGAGCCACGCTGTGCTGTCCCCTGCAGCTCCCTGAGGCATCCGGCTGGCACACCAGGAGGACTGAGGGACAGTTACGAGTCTCTCATAGCCCTGCTAACCGGAAAGGTGGTGGATGCCGACTGAACCCGTAGCAGCTGTTCTGGTCCCTCTAGCTGGAGGTTTGGGCTCATCTTTGAAGGCAGATTGCTGCTCTGCTTTGATAAAACCAAAATCCTCTTCCAAGATGGGAAATTGGGAGATCCCCAAGGGCCATCTGTGTACAGGAAAGGGGGACAAAGAATGCCCTTGTTGCAAGCAGATTTGTAGCTCAGAATGTGGTCTTGACAGAGAGCAACTGGTCCTGGGGATGAGGAAAGCCACTGGTCTCCTCAAGGGCCTGGCGCATGGTCCCTTCAAAAGGAGGTCATGGTCAACAGCAACCTGGCCAGGCACAGCTGCAGGGGGACACCCTGGGCAAGGCACGCTTGGGAGTCCTCACTAAGTTTGCTTCTCTGTGTCATCAGCTCCCAGCCACCATGGCTTTGTCAGGTCATATTGGCTGTGGGAAGCTCCAAATTCCTGTCCCTTGAGTCACTGAAGGAGGGGGCTGTGTTTGTGGGGGAAGCCAAGGTCTCAGGGGGCTGCTGTGCCTCAGACCACCAGACTGATCTTAAAACAGCTCTCCTGGGATCCCCAGAAAGGCAGGGGAAATTTAGTCAAATCATGAATAGGGGACACCACTAATGGACCCCCTCCCAAACTCTCTGCAAGGAGCTACCCTCTGGCCCAGGCCTGGCGGCCCCCATCTCTCCTTCCCCAGTCTCCACCTTGTAGATGGAGGGGGTATCCCCAAATCTCCAATCTCCCCACCATCTGTGAGCCTCATCTAAACAGCAACAGCAATTTCCCTGGGTGGACAGAGTTTGGGTTCTGCCAAGAACATCGTCAATTTGACCACCCTCATCCATGTACAGCTGCCTGGACCAAAATAGAAAAGTCCGCTGTCTGCGCCCTGGAGTGTGCAAATTCACTCAAGAGCGTGAGCTGTGACCCACAGGTCACTCAAAACTTCAACTCTGACTTCATCGAAGGAAAGATTCATCCTTGATATCCTAAGGAAAAGGACTTCAATAAAGAAGGAGAGCGATGTCCTTCATTTTGGGCTGTAATTTTTCTCTTTCTACTAAAAACAGCAATGTGATTCTGTCAGTAATTGTAGGAATTCCTCACTGAGGACGCTCAGTGCAAAGTATTATCCATAGTTCCATGTGGCCCTCATATCGCAGCGCAGACACAGTCTGCAAACCTGGCAAGATCGAGTGAAATATGGCCTCAGATTGTTCCGATGACCTTCACTCCTTCTTCCCCAGGTTACATTTACCATTTGATCCAGTTTCAACAAAACCAGCTTCCACTAGTCCAGAGGTTTCAAACTAGTGTCTGGAGATGGTTGAACCCAGTGCCCAAAAGCATTTTGTCTTCTCTATTTTTTAAAATTCAATTGGTTGTGAGTATTTTTTTAATTAATTAGAATTTGAAATATTTTTTAAAAAATATTTCACATGTAATAACAATAAGATATCTGGCTTTCCCCCCCAAACCCAAGCAATCCAAAATCACTGAACCTGTGGGCAGCAGCTGGAGATGAGGGGCAGGGTCTGGCTCATCCTTGTCCTTTCCTGGCCCCTCCTGCACCACCCACTCTTTCATGTGACCTGCCCACCCCGAGAGGTCAAAGGCTATGGCTCCAGGCCCCATTGGGTGTCAGGAAGACACAGGCAGGCACCTGAGCCTCACACCCGGCTCCTAGAGGGCTGATGGCACCTGTGGCAGGCACGACTGGCCCAACAGGTATTGACATGGAGAAACACACCTGGGTTCAGCCTCTTACTGCTTTTTTGGCCATTCAGGTATACAAATACACAGGGTCTTTCAGGAGATTAGAGGAAACTCACAGGTGACCAGCAAATCTCGGTGCTGCTTGAACAAACGTGTCCCCCGACAGCTCAGCCCATCCTTAGGGGCAGGAGTAGCAGTAACCAGAACTGTCTTGACCTAGTGCCTGGGTTCCCTCACATGAAGGCACCATCTGCAGGTGAGCACCACAGGCAAAGCTCACCCTAACCAAGATAGCAGGAGCTACTCTGGCACAGCTATCCCCAAAACATGGGGACCTCACAGCGGTGGGACACCCCCAGTGCCGGGAGGCTTCATATTCCTTTCCTATTGCTGCTGTGACAAAGTGGCCTAAAACAACACCCATTTATTACCTTGCCCTTCTGGAGGCCAGGCCCACAGTCTGATACGGGTCTCACGGGTGAAGTCAGGCGTGGGCAGGACTGTGCCTTCTCAGGGGGACCAGCGGGAATACGATCCCTGGCCTCTTCTGGATCCCAGAGGCCACCACATTCCTCTGCTGTGGCACTTCTGTCTCCCTGGGGTCTCTGCTTCTGTCCTCTCACTCCTCTTCCCATGAGGCTTCTGTCTCCTTCTGCAAAAAGACCCTTCAAAGACCTGGGTGACCCCTCTGGGTTGAGGTCAACTGGTCAGCCCCCTCACACAGCCACAGGTCCCAGGGACCATGGTGGGAGCATGTCTGCCCACACAGTCATATTCCCATGTTCCTGGGGGGTAAGAGGGTAAATTAAATTCTAGCAAAAACACTTGTGAGCAAACACAACCACAGCTACATCATATCATTGCCACTGTGACCCTGACCAGATGAGGTCAGCCTTTGGGACAAGCAGGGTGCAGCCAGTTAACTCCAAAGGGCCCTCCTCTGGTGCCCGCTGTGGGCCAGTGCTGTGTCGGGTGCCTGGGGCCGGGGAAATGGAACACAGTGCCAGGGAGGGGCTCACAGGCTAGCAAGCGCCTGTCCAGGGGTTGGGGCCTGGTGTGTCCACACGGGCACTTCTCCCGTGGTTGGCGGGTAGGCAGTGAATGTTTTCACCGGCACAGGTTTCAGGCTGTGTGTCTTCAGACAAATTATTCAGCTTCTTTAAAACTCCATCAATTTAGCAGCAAAATGGAGATGAGAATGGCTGCCCCACAGAGGAGTAGTGTCCCGTCACAAAGCTGTGCTGAGAACATGGTGGCCACATGGCCACTGGCTTAGTCACCAAGTTTCTACTGAGGCCACTTCCGAGCGAGTCTAGTCTGTGCCCCTGTCACCTCGCGCTTGTCTTTCTCTTTCTCTGTTCATCTTGCAGGGGCACCAAGCACCCCCACCCGGGCTCACGACTCATCTGCCACCTTTTAACTTACGGGAAGAGAAAGGCAGGCGTTCCTCTGACAGCGGTCTGAGGTGGCCCACCCTGCAGTGTCCGAGGAGCTGTCCTTCCTTCTGAAACCAGCACTGTCATGGGTGGCCCCTCAGGCTGGGCTATACAGAGAGCTCAGTCCCACTCCAGCGTGTCCAGTTATCTGCTGTGTGACATCAAACCACTCACATAACCTCTCTGGTCTTCACTTACAATCTCAGGTCTGAACCAATCAAGTTCACCAATTTTATTTTCCTTTCTTTA
>NW_003852528.1:1306682-1307955 GCF_000181295.1 Otolemur garnettii | reverse complement strand
GGGATGAAAGGAACGTTATTAATGTAAAACATTATTATGACAGCAACAGCCAAGATTGTGCCAAAATTCCAGAGTCCCACCCTCTCCGAAAAGAGCACCAGGCTGTGTGCTGTCTTTATATTCAGCCTCGAGGCAGCAGATGAAGACGCCAGCATCCCCACGGCAACACCTTTCCCAGCAGGGGTGGCCGACAACAGGGTGGGGGAAGAGGAAGAATGGGAAGAAGAGCAGTGATCCAAAGTAGAATTACTCCCCGACCCCCCTCTGAGAGAGCTCAGAGCCCGAGCAGGCTTGCTGGAACATCAGCCACGCGCCTCGGCCATTAGGACTGCGGTCTGGGCAGCCTGTCAAAGTTTCCCCCAGGTGACACTCAAAGCCCATCTCAGCCAGCCACAGGACGCTCCGTGCTATCACTGCAGGGCAGTACAGGGTTTCTGGGGAAGCGATGACATCTTATGAGCCCTCTGCTCATTCTCATTCTCCACATGCGTCCTGAACTTGCCTTTTTTTCCTCATTAATTTGAGATTCATAGGTTTGGCCAAGATAGCTTGTCCCCCCGACAGGCCCCTAAGGCCCCTCCAGGCGGGAGGAGGGTCAGGGAGGCCGCTCTCATGGATGTGCAGCATCTCACAGGCCTCTCCTGGAATTTTATTCCTCACTCTCCTCACTTCTCCCCCAGCCCCAGCCAAAAAAATCAAAGGCACAGGACAGGATTAAGCAGGAGGCTGGAGACAGAAGTAAACAAAGTGTGTAAGCCACATGGCAAGATTTTCCTGACAGTAAACTCACCAAGAACCAACAAGGACAAGCTCAGGGAACTTCACACCTAGTGACGTCTGTCACAAGTTCATCCTTGCCACAGTGTCTACCTGATGTTTCCAAACCCGCCCTCTGGAGTCCTGCAGATTAAGTCAGCCCCCGTGGGCAGGATCTGCTTATGCCCTTCCAAGCACAGAAGCCCCCACCCACCCCTGTTGTCCCTGTCCCCAGATGAGTTTCTTTGGGTCTTCTGTCCCTTCCTGCTGACAGTCTGTGGCCTCCTGGTTATGCTGTGGGTGGGCTCTAGCCCAAGCAGCTTCTCCTCTGAGCAAGTTCCTCTGCACTGCTCTGCTCTGGAGCTGTCCCATCTGATGCTGGAAGGGCCACACAGCAGGTGCACCAGGACTGCTCCACCCCAGCACTGCTGACATTTTCAGCCAGAGAATCCTTTGTTCCAGGAGTCCAGCCTGTGGGTAGTAGGACGTTTAGCAGCAGCCCTTCCAAGGTACCAAG
>NW_003852528.1:1289180-1306195 GCF_000181295.1 Otolemur garnettii | reverse complement strand
CAGAAGGTAGCCCAGTAAATGACCTGCACAAAATGTTCTTTCTGCCTTGCAGCTGTGGTCTGCTGGAATGTCGGCTAGACAGGAGAGGGGGAAAGGAAGAGACTTTGTGTAAATGAATAGAATAGCTGTGTGGAGCCTTCACGTACGTGGCTGGCTGAACGTGGCTGGCTGAATAAAACAAATGCATTTTTTAAAAACTGGGAGCCAGCCTCTAGCTCCTCCTTACTAGAAGTTACATCAGGCGTCCTCAAACTACAGCCCACAGGCCACATGCAGCCCGCCTAGAACATTTATCCAGCCAGCTAGGTGTTTTTGTTGCCACTGCCTGTCCTGCTTAGCAGTCGACTCATCCCAGGGCCACAGTCCAGCCCTCCAACGGTCTGAGGGACAGTGAACTGGCCCCCTGTTTAAAAAGTTTGAGGGCCCCAGTTACATGGTCAGAATCATGAATTGGCCTTAGGGTGGACTGGAAAGCCTGATCTGAGATGGCAAAACACCCACCCCAGTTTGTACTTAGCTGGGAGATGCTCAGGGAGCAGTGCCGTGTCACCCATGCCCACTGCCACCCTGTGCCACCTGGTACAGCCCAGGGCCTGGTGGAAGGTCATGCTTAGAGCCTTCCTCTGTCATCACCTGTTTCAGAGGTCTCTCAAAAAATATCCTTGGGGCTTAGTTTTCTTTCATCTGGATCAGATCAGCGGTACGGAGTAAAATGAGTGTTTAAAAAGCCCCTGTGCTGTTTTTTTTATTATTAGATCATAATTGTGTACGTTAATTCTATCATAGGATACAGTGTGTTGCTTCCATATGTAGTTTGGAAAACTCTCATCCAACTGGCTAACATAGCCATCAGGTCCTTCTCATAATTGTTGTGTTAAGACATTTATATTCAACCTTCAGACAAATTCACATGTACCCTAATAGGATAGATCATAAGCGTGATCCCCACAATATCATTCTCTTCACCCTGTGCTGTTTTTATTCCTCGGACTCTTCCTCGGGCCCTTCCGCATGAGAGTCCCGAGCACAGCCCACCAGGGTGCATCGTGACCCTGCGTGAGCAGCTTTTCCACCCTGACTCCTTGGAACTGTCTGTCATCCCAGAAGCTCATGTCTCAGTCCAGTAATTCTGAGAGCAGGAAAAGGACTCACAGCAGCTTCTCTGGTCCCAGAATGCAAACAAAGGAGTGTGAATGAATGAATCCCAGACGCAAAGGCTCACAAGAAGGCCAGGAACCCTCCTGCCTACCCCCACTGCCTCCCAAAGCCCTGTTTTCCAAAGCATTTGTTCAGTGAATACCCATTTCACCCTCCGAGTCATGAGTGATGGAGAAGGGTTGACCACTTCCAGGGTGTTCTATTCCAGCCCAGGCTGTGGTCCAAAAGCCTCATGGGTGGTTGGGGTGGGGAGCCCTGATTTGTTGCATTTGCCAATTTCCATGGTGTAAATACTCTCATCATGATCGATTTCAAGTTTCCAGCGTGAAGTCAAGAAGCTCTCCCAATACCTGAAAACGTAGCAATCAGCTCTCGCAAGCAGGCGCCAGCCGCCCCTGCGTGCCCCCACTGGGGCTGTCTCCGCGCAGCGCCACTCTGCTTAAACTCTGACATACCTTATTTACCTATGTCTCGTAAATGCCGAAGGGCTAAAAACATTTTTGGCAAGAGAACCAGACAATCTGTCTCTGTAAAAGGCAAAGGGGAGTTTGAGTGTCGTTGAGTTTGCTTGTTGTTTTTTCTTTTCATAAGAGAAAGGGCAACTGCAAAATAGTGCCGGAAACTTCAGTGCTTTCGATGCGAGGCCTAAAAAATACACACTCTGCCCAACATCAAACGCCACTAGATTTTGATCTCCCAGAAGAGAGAACGTGATTTATTTTTCTTCAACTCTTCTCAACCAGAGTATGGCCCACCTCATAAAACCAGGCTGATCTTTATTATAAATCAAGATTTCCTTTACCCCCTCAGTTTCCCTTACAGTGGAGTATTGATAATGTCCCCCCAACAACTGGTCCTACTTTACCTACTGAAGGTGGGTAAAGATAAAAATTATTTCATTCACCAAATAATTTTATAATTTTAGATTTATCTTTAGTGATAGAATAAATATATGGTAGCTTCGTAGTTTGACTTGAAACATCGGGGTCCTTGTTCCCCTAACATTTAAAAAATGGCCACTTTTTATGAGATTATGGCCCCACATTTGCAATGTATGCTCTTCTAGAACTCCCGAGAGCAAAGAGAGAAACTGAACAAATGGGAAATTTAGGACTGACCATCAGGAAGAGAAATGGCTTAATAAACATAAAAGAAACTCAGTAATAACCTAGTCAGGCCAGGAAGTGATCTTTAATAAAGCACATCAAATAATACAAACATGTGAATAAACCTGAAGCCCCCTCCTCACTCACGCTGCACCCGTATGCTTATTCCAGATAAGAAACAGCTGGAAAGAGTGAAAAATAGGAGAAAAAATAACCTTTGTCCCCCAGCATCTCTAAGGAGACAGTGTGCACGATTTTATATTGATGACCAACAAACTGGGTTAATTTTTAGTCCGTTCTTTTAATCCAGAGCTTGGGGGCAGGGAAGGGGGCAGGCAGTGGAAGGGGAGAGTGACATCAGGGCTAACTGCTGGACCTCCTCTCATGCAAACTCACCAAGCACTCGGAACTTGGAGGCAGTTCAGGTCACTCCATAATTTGCTAGACATGTCTGCTATTATCCGTAGTCTCGTGCACACAGGCAAGGCAAGAGCCCAGACGGCGAGGTGGTGCCAAGACGCAGTCACCATTAATGTGCATATTGCAGGTCAGCGGGCTGCACCGTGGAGCCACATCTCACAGTAATCAGTCACGTCTGGTGTGTCCCAAAGACTCCCTGAGACAGCCCGTAAAGCCGTCCAGCCTTGCCTGTTTACGAAGATTAACCTGAGAGCTGCGATTGCAGCCACGGAGTTGACACACGTAATTAGGTTAGAAAAGCTCTCTAAGTGAAGCTGAAGACAGGAGCTTATGGAAACAGATGTTTATCCGACTGATGCTGTTGGGCGTGTGCCATGTGGCGCGGCTGCGAGAAGCTGGGGGCTTCGGTGTCCTCCACTTTTCTTACCAGATTGCAGCTCAGAGCTCTCTGTGTGATGGAGGTCGACTGGCCGTGCCCACCAGGTGCCCTGCAGCTGCCCACACCTCCCTTGCAACCTTGGACTCACCCTGGCCAGGAGACAGACTGGAATCTTCCTCGGGAAGGCCCAGTGCGACTGACATGGCCATAGAGAAAAGAGACACAGCCTCCAAATTATGGTGTCACTCAGCAACCAAACACCACTTTCTCCTGCAGTCAGAGGAGCACGGTGCCACAGGGGAGGGTCCACATGCGAGGGAAAGGGGCTACTCCAGAGGAGGGGACGCTCAGGAGGTGTCGTTGGTGACAATGCGATTTGGAACAAGAGAGGTGGATGAGAACTAATGGAGACGCCACCATTGCCCCCACCCTCCACACCTCCTGGACTTTCCTCCTGGGTCACCCGTGGGAGGGAGACCCTGCCCCTCACCAGGGGATGCACACTGGAGCATGGAGCATCCTCACAGGAGGGACAGTCATCTGTCCCTTTTCCTCCCCCTGGGATTTCACAAATGATCAAAGTCTAATATGCTGGCATGAAGTAAGCCACTCGGCAATTTTTCTCCCCACACTTCCTCCTCGTCCTACATTCCATTCCTTCCTTACTCACCAGCCGACCCTTGGCCAGCCTCCCTGCACCACCACCCCCAGCGTCTCACAGTCACCGGGACCTGCCAGGTCTGCTCCCTGAAGTATCAGGTCTGCCTCCCCTCTCTGCATCTCCCCTGCTCCCTCCCTGCCCAGGCCTCTGCCCCAGTCTCAGGCTCCCTTGCTCCTCTCCCTCTCCTACCCTGTGAAAACCCACCCCTACATGACAGCCAGAACAATCCACCGAAACTCTAATTCAGTCGGGTCACCTCCCTGCCACAGTGTCCACATGGCTTCCCACAGCCCTCTGGATAAAATTCCAAATCCCAAACATGCTTGAAGATCCTGCACCATGTAAGCTCAGGGAGAGAAGGGGAGGGAGGACCGTTCTGCAGCGGAAGGGACAGTAAACCCACTGAGGAGGGGGAGGCGGCCCTGAGTGACACCTAGGGGGCAGAGAGGCAGCGTGGACGGGCCCAGGTCTGGATGCAACAAGTTCCTGGACACAGACCATGCACAAGACAAGCTCAAAGGGCTCGGAAGACACAGCGGGTGCAGCTGAGTTGAGTACCTATTTTAAAGCTTTTGAAGAAGAAAGAAGTACTTGCAGCCACACTTCTGACTGGCTTTGCCAAAGTCAGAAAATCAGTTAGAAGGAGGGCACAGCTCCTGGGAAGCCTCACGTCCCCCAACCTGTGTCAAGGAAAGCAAAGCAAGCTCAGCCAATTCCTGGTTTAGAGTTTTCCCTCAAAGTTGGAGGAGAAGCTTCCCAAGGCATGTGCCAAGGCAGGGCACACAGAAGACACACCGCAAAGTTCTTCCAGAAACTCTGGAAGGAACCCCCGGCTGGCATGGAAGGGGCTCGTCTTCCCTGCAAGAGAAGCCCATGATGATGAGCTGTGGGCTCCTTTGGCTGAGAGACACCCGTACAGCTGAGGCAGAGCAGGCAGTCCAGACCACAGCGCAGAGGAGGACAGGGGTTTCCAGAGTGCCCGTGTCCCTGCAGCTACACAGGAGCATATGGCAGAGGCCCTCCAAGGTGACTGGGCCAGCACAGCAGGAGCACCAGGCCACAGCTGGTAGGGGTCCAGGGCCAAGGAGAATAGACGTCCCTCCAAGATCATGCTCAGGAGCAAGAGTCTCTATGGGTCCCCAGTGGTGGCACCAGAGCCTGAGCTGAGACCCCTGTGATCCTGGTGCTGCCTGTTGGCTCACCTTGATCCAACCCTCCCTGGGAATGGTATGCCTGGGGCCACCTTGGTCCAACTCTCCCCTGAGAACAGGATGCCCTAGGGCTACCTTGATCCAACCCTCCCCTGGGAATGGGATGCCTGGGGCCACCTTGGTCCAACTCTCCCCTGAGAACAGGATGCCCTAGGGCCACCTTGAGCCAACCCTTCCCTGGGAATGGGATGCCTGGAGCCACCTTGATCCAACTCTCTCTGGGAATGGGATGCCTGGAGCCACCTTGATTCAACCTTTCCCTGGGAGCAGGATGTCCTAGGGCCACCTTGAAACAGCCCTTCCCTGGGAACGGTGGGGGGGGGGGTGCCCAGGTCCAGCTACATCCTCTCCTTGTCACCTTGTCAGACATGATAGAGTCCTGAGAATCCCAGGGAGCAGCTCCTGGGAAGGGGACTCTGTCCTGCCCCTGTTCCAGAAAGGAAGACCCCACCTGGGAGTCCTCCGCACAGAGGAGTGCCCTGGTCCACTGAGGAGCAGAGAAATGTGTCTCAGCCCGGTGCTGTGCACACAGCCTGACAGCAGAAGTGACTCACCTTCAAGCAACTCCCCCTTCCAGCGATCCCACGTCTGCAGCCCCAGAACCACAGCCACGCACATTTTTCTCTATTAAAATAACGTTGATGTTTTTCTTTTAGTTTTATTGCTGTTCATTTTTATTGGCCCAAGTGGAAACTTGATAGGATTTTATTATTCTTAGATAATGTTTTATAACTGTAGATTACTTAAACATGACTCATATAAATTAATTGACTCCATTTTATTTTATTTGTAGGTTGTGTAACTGTGATATCTTTATAATTAAAGATAAATAAAATTAAAGATAAATAATTCAAAACACCACAAGAATTTTGTCTTCCTTCTAAAATAATTTTGAAATTGTTATTCTTTGGTTTTACTGATATGAAGTAATTATATAACACCTTACATGGAGATGTGATAGGATTGTAAAGTTTTGGGTAATGTCTAATAAATGTATATTATGTAAATATGAATCTTTCTGGTCAATTATTTCCATTCTATTTTGATTTTTAGATAATGAAATGGTATTACTACTTAGCAATATCTTACATTGATCCACAAACAGTACATTTTTTCTCTCTTTTAAAAACTATTGAATTTACTCTCATTTGACTTTATTGCTACAGTTGAGTGATTATACAAATGTTCCCACGGCGGCTCTGTAGAATTATAATTCTTAGGATAATGTTTTATAAGTGCATCTTATCTGAAAGTGAGATTCCTGAGTGCTTGGTCTCCTGACCTCTGTGGGTAGCTGGGGTGAAACCAGGGCTTTAGCTGTGTCTCTCAACAAAGCCCCATCACACGACTTCCAGGGGGATTTTATGTGATTTGTCTCCTAATTAGAGATATTTAAAACTCAAAGTTTATTTCTGAGCTGAACTTACTCTAGTTATAAGATTAAATAAAGTGCTTTCAAAACAATTACTTTGGGGAACACAGGCCCAGGGTTCCTGGCTTCAGTACTCATCATGAACATCAGCAGGTTAATGGCTCCAGGCAGACTTGTTCCGCGGACTCTGACACAGTCCTTTAGCCCCAGGAGCCAGCTCTGGGCAAGGATTAGCCCCTTGGAACTGGTTTTCCTTGAGTGACAACCCACTTTCCCAAACAAGGTTCCCAGTGTTCCCTTCTCCATGCCAAGTCCCGTGACCCTGGGTAATATGTCCCAGAATTAGGATTTCAGAGTGTGCATCCGTTGGGAGAGGTGCACATGGATAACATGCAGCCATACTAGGTGTTTTCCAGGGCATGTCAACTCAGATTTGGGGCTGGTTACACCTGCCCATTCACACAGAGGACATAGCATAGCATCTGACCCCCAAACAACACCCGGTGATAATCCACATGGGTCATGGGGATGGCCCGGCCGGAGACATGTCAGCTGAGAGGGACACCCCTCACTTGCAGGACAGTGCCCCTTCCTTCAAGCTTGTGTCCACTGACTTGAGTGTCCTAAGGATGCTCCCCACATCCTCAGGGAGACACTTCACCACCATACCCATGGCAGGTGACAATTTTGGTCTGTTCAGTGGTATGACTATGGAGGTGCCTCTACTGAACCCTATGGTCTGATCAGAGCCAGGTTTTCTCTGGCCTGTGCTGACTGCTCTGCTCACAGCCTTCCCCTCTCTCTGAGCCTCACGACTCAAAAGCTCAGAAGGAAACTCCAGCATGGCTCTGCTGGGCTTCAGGTTTCAGCTCAGACACATAAAGAGCTTGGAAGTCACCATTCCCACCCATACAGCAAGAACAAGGCAGACGGCAGAAAATCAACAACTTCCGCACCTCTCAGAGAACTGTGCTCTCAAAGCAAACTAGCATCCTACAACATGATGAAGTTGGTGTCTCCAGGAAGGCACAGGAGCTGAGATTTGTCCACTTGCAGAGGAAAGAGCTGGTTAAGCAGATAGGAACACCTGTGTAGGAATTTTGATGAACTGCTGGGAGCGGAGAGGGGAACAGGTGAGGAGCTACAGGGAGCCATGGTCCTAGAGGGGCCCCTCACTTTTGCAGGCCTCTTCTCCAAGAATCCCAACGGGCTCTCACAGAGAAGATCAGGGTGAGTCCACAAGGAATATCCATCTTTCCATGCCCTGGCTAAAGGGAAAAAGCAGGAACCATTCTGTTATCCAGCCAAGAACGTCCTCCCTATAGGACAAAACCTTCATCTTGGAAAGGACACTGCCAGAGAAGCACTACAACACCCCCTCCCAAGCTGGCCAAAGGGGACTGCACCCTACTGCAGGCTGACTCCTGGCCCCCATCTCACCTGGGAAGAAAAATAAAAATAAAAGTAAGCTTCAATGTACAGGAGAGAGCTTCAGACACACAGACTAGGACTGTTTTGGCCAGGGAGACAGGGAGCAAGGGAGGAAAGAAAGAAACAGCTGTGGAGGCCACAGACCTGCTATGAACTGCAAAGCCTGAAAGGTGATCACACGGTTAGAGACCCATCCCCACACCCACCACCACGTTGTTAAGCCGCCATTCCTGCTATGCACTGCAAAGCCTGAAAGGTGATCAGGTTAGAGACCCCAGCCCCACCCCCACCACCATGTCGTTAGGCCTCCAATTACAGTAACAGTAGGTTACAGCAGGGAGAGCTGGTAGAGACAGAGCTCAAAAGGAGACGCACAGACAGAAAGGCTAAAGCCAGGGGCAGAGATAGGAATAATTTAGTTTAAAAATGCCATAAAGAGGCAAACCCACAATTGGAGTTGGAGCCATTAACACTCCTTTCTTAGTAATCGCTAGACAAAGCAGAGGGGAAACCAAGAAGGATATAACTGACCCAGACACCAGCTGCCAAGCAGCTGGGCCTAATTGACAACCCACAACAGCAGAATCAACTTTGTTTTCAAGTGCACATGAAATATTCACCAACATAGAATAAATTCTGGGGCTTAAAAAAATAATTTAACAAATTTGTTAACAACATTAATCATACAAAGTATATTCTCAGACCATAACAAAATTAAATTGATAACAGAAGTATAGCTTGGAAATTCTCAAATATTTGGAAGTTATACAATTAAACTTTTAATAACCCATGAATAAAAGAAGTCTCAAGCAAGTTTAAAAATATTTGAGCTAAATGAAAATGAAATATACCAAAAATTGTGTGATATAGTAAAAGCAGTGCTCAGAGTAAAATTTATAGCATTAAGTACATGTGTTAAAAAATAAGTATACTTGGGGCAGCGCCTGTGGCTCAAAGGAGTAGGGTACTAACCCTATATACTGGAGGTGGTGGGTTCAAACCCAGCTCCCGCCAAAAACTGGAACAACAACAAAAAAATAATAATAAGTATACTTAAAATCAATAATCTAGGTTTTCACCTTAGGAAACTAAAGAAAGACAACAGAATTAAACCTAAAGCAATCAAACAAAGGAAGGAATACAAATTAGATCAGAAATCAGTGAAAGTTAAGCTAGGAAAACAATAGAGGAAGTCAATGATACCAAAAGCTTATCCTCTGAACGGACAACAACAAAAAAAGATAAATTTCTAAACAAAAGACACAGAAAGCAACAAAGTAAGAGAAAGGAAGGGAGGTAGGGAGGGAGACACAAATTACCAGTGTAAGGAGGTAATTACCACTTCTCCAATGAACATTAAAGGAATAGTAAGAGAATAATATGAAAAATTCTACGTTCATAACTTTTATGACTTAAATGAAATAGACAAATTCCTTGAAAAGCACAAACTACCAACAACACTCACTCAAGGGGCGGCGCCTGTGGCTCAGTGGGTAGGGCGCTGGCCCCATATACCAAGGGTGGTGGGTTTGAACCCAGCCCCAGCCAGCTAAAACAGCAACAAAAAAAAGCTGGGTGTTGTGGCAGGCGCCTGTCGTCCCAGCTACTTGGGAGGCTGAGGCAAGTGAATCGCTTAAGCCCAAGAGAGTTAGAGGTTGCTGTGAGCTGTGACCCCATAACACTCCTCTACTGAGGGCAACAAAGTGAGACTCTGTCTGAAAAAAATAAAATGCTCAGTCAAGATAAGTAAGTAAACTGAGTAGCCCTATATCTGTTAAAGAAATTGAACTATTGACTAATAACCTTCCAAAAAGAAAACACCAGACCCAGGTTATTTAACTGTTGAATTCTACCAAATGTTTAGGGAAGAAATAATACCAATTCTCTACAAATTCTTCCAATAAAGAGAAAGGAACACTTCTACTTCCTTTATGAGTCCAGAATTACCCTAATTCCAAAATCAAAGACATTACACCAAAAAGAAAACTATACACCAATATCGCTCATAAACAAAAATCTTTAATAAATTAGAAAAAAACTAATATATACAAAAGATAAACACATCAGGATCAAGTAGGGTTAATTTATGAGTGCAAGGTTGGTTCAACATTCATAAATCAACAGTATAATTTATCATATTAACAGGCTAGATAAGAAAATCCAAATGATCATACCAGTGAAGGCACAAAAAAATTAACAAATTCAACACCTAAGTGTCTCATTAACATAATAAAGGGTATCTAAAACAAATTTACAGCTTAATGGTCAGATATGAAATGCTTTCCCCCTTAAGATCAAGAACTAGAAGTCCTAGCTAGTGTAATAATGAAAGAAAAAGAATTAAATGAAATATAAATTGCACCAGAAGAAAGAGTATAAGAAACAAAGTAAGCATAAAAAGTGAATAATTAGGGCTTGAAATCAAAAAAACAACACCATTTACAATAGCACTCCTCTCCTTGTTGACTCCTGCAAAATTACTTAGTTGTAAATCTAACTAAGTGTGTGCAGGACCTGGATGCAGAAGACTGTAAGACACTGATGGAAGAAATCAAGGAGGACCTAAATGTTGAGAGAGATATTCTGTGTTCGTGTATTGGAAGACTCAATACTGGCAAGGTGTTAATTTTTCCCATTTTGATATGTCAAGATAATCAAGATAATCCCAAACAAAATCCCCAAAAAAAGCCCAGCAAGGTTTTCTTGCAGACATTGACAGACTGACTTTTCTAAAAGTTATATAAAAAGGCAAAGGAACTAGAATAGCCAAAACAACTTTGAAAAAGAACATAGTTGGAGGACTCACATTACCTGATTTCAAGAGTTACTATAAAGCTACAAAAAGCAAGACAGAAATGGAACAGGATAAAGAGTTCAGAAATAGACCTAAAAAAATATGGTCAATTAATTTCCAACAAACATGCATAGGCAATCCGGCAAAGAAAGTCTTTTCAACGAATAGTATTGAAAAATTGGACATACATATGCAAAAAATGTAACCTTGAGCTCTGCCTCACAACTTACATGACATTTAACTCAAAGCTGATCATACCTAAATATAATATGCTCATTATAAAGCTTTTAGAGAATGCAAGAAACAAACCCACAACCTGTGGTAAGCAAAGTTTTCTTAGGACAACATAAGAACAACACATAAAATAGAAAATGGATAAATTGGACATCATCAAACTTTAAAAATCTTTCTTTTGCAACAATGAATGTGAAGACAAGCCACATACTGGAGGGAGACGCTTGAAATCCCGTAACCGACAATGAACTTGTGTCAAGAATATATAAACAACTCTCAAAACTCAACAGCAAAAAGGGAATTTTTAAAATGGTCAAAATCTGTAAAGGCACTTCACCAAGGAAGACACCCAGATGGCAAATAAGCATATGAAAAGATGCTCCAAAGTGTCTCTCATTAAAAAGATGCAAATTAAAACCAGAATGAGATACCGTAACACACTTACTACAAAAACTCTTTTTTTCAATTTAACCACATCAAGTGCTGGCATGAATATAAAACATCTCATACGTTGTCCCCGGCAGAACCCAGTAGGACAGCTTCGGAAACGGGAGAACATTTGACAATTTCTAATAAGGTTAAACCCAGGCTTACCGCATGACCCGTGATCCACCCCTAAGGCTTTCCCAGGAGAAGTGAGAATACAGGGATCTGCTTGTGAAGGTTGGCTTTATTTGTAACTGCCGGACACAAATACATCGTTGGAGATAAGACAAATCCCCCTCAACTGTAGAATAAGCTGTGGTGGTTCCATACAATGAAATACCACTTACTGCTCAATAATAAAAGGAGCGAACTACTGATACACAAACAACACTGATGACTTTTAAATGCCTTATAATGAATGAAAGACGCCAGACTCAAAAAGCTGCACACTGTCACTGACATGACATTCTGCAAAGCCAAACTCTGAGAGGCAGACTGATATGACCAAAAAGGGCAGCTGGAAGGAATTTGAGGTGGGGGTGGAACGGCCGAGTACAGTGGTGGTTGCATGACGCTGTGAATTTGCAAAAACTATACATCAAAAACAGTGAATTTTATGTAACATAAAAAATAATTTCAAATGTCCCTGTCCATGTATAGACTTAATTAGTGTTTACCAGGAGACTATTTTATGTTATAAACTTGGCTGGATTCTGCACAGTGGTGAACGCGAGATGAATGTGGTCCCCACGCACTATACTCAATATCGGAGGAATTGGCCAATTACAACCTGTGGGCCAAATCCAGGCATTTTGTGAATAAAGATTTATTGTTCACAACCACACCCATCCACCTACAAAGTCAGACAATTAAATTCCCAAACTCTTCCTGGAAAAAGTGCTACATAGCTGGTGGCTGAGAATCACTATGGTCACTTCTGAAGTAATCCCCTTGGCCACCTGGTGACTGTAGTGAAATTCAGCAGGGAGCATGTGGCACTTTTTCTAGATTAAGTCTGTGAGTTTAATTATCAGACCTCATATGTATTTGACCTTTTGTGGAGAGGACTCTGGACTTTGTAGCAGAGTTGAATAGTTGTCCCAGAGACCTGTAGCCCACAAAACCTAAAATATTTACTCTATGGCCCTTTAAAGAAAATGTTTTCCAAAAAAAGAAAATGTTTTCTCAATCCCAAACTTTAGTTTGGGTCTCAAACTTCATTTTACCTAAGTATCCTTGTGGAGCCTGGTGAACCCACATCCACCCTAAGAGTTTCTAACTGAATAGATATGAAGCAGATTCTACTCAGCAGTTCTGCAGATTTCTAGATGATTCTAAAGCAATTAGTTCTGGACCACACTTGGGAAAAACTGTCAAAGGAAACAGACATTAAACCAAGAACTACAATGGAGTGAATTCAGTCTGCGGGGTTAAAGTACAATTCATGCATCAAGCTCGAGTTGGACAGCCTGGCCCTTTGAGAAGTTGCATTAACCATTTGAAGGTGGCACCCTCTGGGTAAAACAATATTTTGAAAACAGATGCTTTGGAAGAATTATGGGCAAGGGGTTATTTTACTCACCTTATCTCCCACTATGAATACATACAAAAGCTTCCAAGAATTTGGTAATAAAACCGTACAGTATTTTAGAGTTCAGCCCCAGTCGAGCCCAGCCAGGGTTCACCAGCGAGGCAGCCCACCCCTCTGCAGGGAGGGTGAAGGCTGCCCTCCACTTGTCATCCTGAGGGGTAGACAGAGGAGCTGTGAGGGCCCTGCAGAGGCTTGTGAGGGAGACTTGCCACCTGCTCATGGCCAGAACCCCTTTCTTCTTCCAGACCTCACCCCACCGGCCAGGTCTGCCCTGAGCTCTTTATCCCATCCTGGTCTGCCTCGCTCCTCCTCTTCAGAGCAGAAAGGCCAGTTCCCAGCTGGGCGCTATGTCCCCACACACCTCCAAAGTACACAGGGCACTAAAGGCCACAGAAAAGAAGGGCCATCTTCATGGAGCAGAAGCAGCTGGTGTGAAATAATTATTACCACAAACACACAATTTAGCTCTGAGTTTCCTAAAAGCTGGAGAGAAAAATTGAATAAACAAATCACAAAATGCTGATATTAGCAAAATGTCCCGGGCACGCTGTAGGGGTGGAAGTCAGAGGATGTGGAAGACGTAGTGTGTGTTTTCACAGATATGTGCATGACCCTGCCCCCAGCAGCCACCCCTCAGCTGCCCCAAGGAGGACCTGCCATTAGTTGATGTCCATTTGCCTGAAATGACGACTTTGGCCGTCAATCCCAGGATGCTGCTGTCGGCCCAAAGTAATCCAGTGAGTTGCACCAGCCTTAGGGTTTTAATAATAACCTGTTTAGACTCTTACAAGATGGGGGACACTATTGCTTTAATTAGTAGTTAAATGACATCACGGCTGGGAAGATTTTATTTTGAGAGGGGAGCTGCCCATGATGCAAAATGAATTATTTGGGGCTTCTGGAAGCCTCTGCTGGACAGCTTACAATTCTCCAGTCTAACAGGACATGTAAACTATGTCTCACATGTGAACACGAACTTTTCAAAAATACCACTTAGTTCCCAAATATACTTAGCTTGAACTCTGCATCTGAAGCCAAGATGGGCCTACTTCATAATTAGTAAGAGCAATGTCTGCCATCTTTCAGTTATTCCTCTCTGATGATGATACGGTGACATAGTGTACCCAACAGGTGTCTCACGTAACCTTCCTCATCACATCCCCTGGCTGCAGCAATCTCCGTGATGGATGGAACAGAGGCGAGTGCATCTCATGTAGGCAGAAACTCTGAAGATAAATTTCTAGCTGGAATGAAAAGAATCCTCGCTGCTCTGTGGACAGGAGGGGCATGGTGAGGCTAACTGATTTATCCTGCTAAAAACAAGACTTCATACGATATTAAAAAGGTGGAAAAATCCAGAGTCCTCTCCACCAAAGCGCACAGTAAGAGCTGACATGAAGATTAAAAAAAGAGAGCCACGTGTTATCTGGCCCTCATGAAGCCATGCATTTCTTACCCCTTTACATTTGTTCAGAAATATTTGTTTTTCATGGGACTGTCTATCTTAAATTAAAAGAAAATACCATTCCAGGGAAGGCTGTACTCTATAGGTTGAGATAAAATAGTAGGGCGGCACCTGTGGCTCAAAGGAGTAGGGCACCGGCCCCATATGCTGAGGTAGTAGGTTCACGCCCAGCCCTGGCCAAAAAAACTGCAAAAAAAAAAAGAGAGAGAGAGATAAAATAGTAACAAAATGCATTATTGGTACATCTGTAGAAAGTTTATCTATATTCTAGAAACATTCATAGTCACTGTGAAAATTTACACAGAATAAATTTAGAAATTTTACTTTCAGCAACGATGATAATCATAATTAGCAGCACCAATGTGCTTAAAACCTTTATGTGAAAAAGGGAAAGATGACATCAGCCTTCTCCCTGAAATAAGCAGTCTCAAAGTTGACAGCCACACGAAGAAGGATGAAAAAACTCATCAGGACTCTCTTCACTCAAATCAGCTTTCAAACCCACACAGAAAAGAATGAATCACACGTATTTCAAGGAGAAAGAATACGAAGCGTTCAGTCCAAGGCTGCTGTGGCCAGGATGTGTGGCCAGGATATACAGCTGCTGACAAAACGCTACCAGGTGTGGGGTTGGTGCACACTCGGCTCAGGTGTGGCCCTCGGGAAGTCAGAAAGAACTGCAGAGCGGTCATCAGAGGAGCCATGCCTGCAGCAGTCATGGGTGGACCAAAGGACGACCCCAAGATGGCATGGCACGGAGGACAGAGGTGGCTACACGGGGTAGGGGACTGACTGAGGGACATCGGCTGACAGCCCCTGCACTGCAGGTCTGTGAGGCACAAACTGAGAGTGGAGCATCCCGGATCAGCCACCTGGAGACAAGGGCAGGATGGTGGACAGTGGCCAGCAGACCCAAGCCTGGGTGGACATGATGCGTGTATGGAGGGAGGGCACGGGGCGTGGTGCCTGTGTGGTGCCGGTGCAGCCGCTACAGGTCAGCTGAACTCAAGGAGCCTTTCCCCGACCTTCAAGAGCCCTCTGTGTCCACAGCTCCCTCATGTGTGTGCACACGGGCACGGGCGTGGACACGTGCGTGCACTGTGTGAGTTTCCTGTGGCTCCATAACAAATTATCACAAACTGAGGGGCTTAAAACAATAAAAAGTCTCCCATTTTTAGTGGCCAGAAGTGTGCAGTTGAGGTGTCTGTAGGGCCATGCACCCCACAAAGGCATGAGGGGCAAGCGCCTCCTTCCTGCCTCTCCAGCTCCAGACTGACCCGGGGTTCCTCGACTGTGACCTCCTGTCTCCATTCTGTTCCCTCCGTGGCCATACTGCCTCGGCCTGGCTCCTCTATGAGTCTCTTAAAAGGACACTTGTCTTAGTCTGTTCACCGCAGCAGAATCCCACAGACGGGCTAATTTATAAGGAAAGGAAACGTACTTCCTACTGTTCTGTAGGCTGGAAAGCCGGAGATCAAGGGAACAGCGTCTGATGAGGCTACTCCTGCTGCAGCATCCAGGGAAAGCAGAGGGAAAGGGGGAAACAAAGGGGGGGGGAGCCCCGAGATAGCAGTACTAACCCCTCACTCTGGCCCAGGGCCTAGTCTCTGTCCCCAGGCCCCTCCGTCCAATTGCCTTGGAGCCAGAGTTTCCATCACACACCTTTTGGGGGACACATTTAAACCATAGCACGTGTCAGTGAAGATACTTAATTATATCTGCAAAGACCCTTTTTCCAAATACGGTAAAATTCTCAGGTTGCAGGGACTAGAATGTGAATACATCCGGGGAGGGGGCACCACACAGCCCCCTGCACATCCTGTATGGGTGTTTAACAAGACGTGAACTCCACTTCCCACAGAGGTGAGCAGAGGCGCGGGCCACTCAGGAGCTGAGCGCAGAAGCACGGCTGGGGTGGAAGGAGGTGCCAGGGTCCTGGCTGGGCTGGGTGGCGTCACTCAGTAGACCCTGTGGCCGGAAACACGCCCCTCTGGAGGCCATGGGAGCCAGTGATAGTCAGCATGGCAGCGTGAGGACGACCCGGCAGAGCTGTCCGTGGGCCTTCCCCTGGGCTCCTCAGAGACAAGTCCCAGGTGTTTGCTCCAGGTCCTGGCAGGGAACTGCGAGTGCTCAGTAACTGCGTCCCAGGGTAACTGGTTATTTGGGCTGCAGTATTTTAAGATGTAAACCATAGAAAAACAAGGTCTAAAACTCTAAGAATTCTTAAGAAAACTGGCCTGTGACACCCCAAGACTATTAGTTCTCATTTTTTGAACAGGGTCAGCTTTGTATTTGACACACCGAAAGCACGTTGCTGGGTCAGATGTAGGCTTCTTGGAAAGGGTGTGATTCAAAGCAAGCCAGTGACTGGTTGTGAAATCCTAGCGGCCGTGTGATTCAGGGAAGCCCAGGGGTGCGGCAAACACGCCCTTCCCCACTGGAAACAAACTTCCGTGAGGCCCGGCCCGTCCTCCACCCATCAGCTGTTTCCCTTCACTGCACCACTGGTTGGAGTGACCCTCTGGAAGGCACAGGGCCAGAAGGCCAGCGTGAAAACATTTCCTCCTGCAGCTGGAACGGGGCGCCCCACATCTGGGGTGCGAGCACAGGGGCACGGAGTCTGTGTGACTCAGCCACACGGGAAGAACGTGCCAGCCCAAGTGTTGAGTCAGTCTCTCTGAGGTGGTTTTCTGAGCCTCAGAGATGTTTTAGGAGCCACGTAACTGCTCCTCCTTGAAGCAAGCTCTGTTGGGTGTCACTCAGGGCC
>NW_003852528.1:1272558-1287449 GCF_000181295.1 Otolemur garnettii | reverse complement strand
CTGACTGCAGCCTCACATCCTGACTGCAGCCCTCCATCCTGACTACAGCCCCCCTGTCCTGACTGTAGCCCCCCTGTCCTGACTGCAGCCCTCCATCCTAACTGCAGCCCCTCGTCCTGACTGCTGCCCCCATCCTGACTGCAGCCCCCTTGTCCTGACTACAGCCCTCCATACTGACTGCAGCCCCCCTGTCCTGACTACAGCCCCCCTGACCTGACTGCAGCCCCCTGTCCTAACTGCAGCCCCTGTCCTGACTGCAGCCCTCCATACTGACTGCAGCCCCCATCCTGAATGCAGCCCCCTTGTCCTGACTACAGCCCTCCATACTGACTGCAGCCCCCCTGTCCTGACTGTAGCCCCCCATCCTGACTGCAGCCTCACGTCCTGACTGCAGCACTCCATCCTGACTACAGCTCCCCATCCTGACTGTGGCCTTCCAACCTGACTGCAGCCCCCTGTCCTGACTGCAGCCCTCCATCCTAACTGCAGCCCCTTGTCCTGACTGCTGCCCCCATCCTGACTGTAGCCCCCTTGTCCTAACTATAGCCCTCCATACTGACTGCAGCCCCTTGTCCTGACTGCTGCCCCCATCCTGACTGTAGCCCCCTTGTCCTAACTATAGCCCTCCATACTGACTGCAGCCCCCTTGTCCTGACTACAGCCCTCCATACTGACTGCAGCCCCCTGTCCTAACTGCAGCCCCTGTCCTGACTGCAGCCCTCCATACTGACTGCAGCCCCCTGTCCTGGGATTCAGTACTGTGTCCCCCTGCTGAGGGAGGAATGGCTGCCGTGGGACAGCATGCTGGAGGCCCCAGAGGCAGGTGCACTGCAGGTTAGAGCTGTTGCAAAGAGTGGCAGAAAGTGAGTAGAGCCATTTCCAGGGCTGTGCCTACGCCGAGGACTAATCGATGCCTACGATGCAGAGGGTACCACAGAGTCAGCTCTGAAAATTCCGATTGTAAGCCTCACGTAGGATCACACCTGTACGTGGCGCAATGACAGGTAACCGGGCTGTCAGAAAGGCAGCCCTACCCTCCAGAGGAGGAAGTCTCAAACCGGCGACAGCGAGCCCTGTGACTTGCATTGCAAACGTACAAGTGGATGTTAGGGGGACAGTGTGCAAAGCTTTCATCAGGTTTTGAAAGGGGTTTGGGACTCAAAAAGTAAAAAAACTTGAGGAACACTGCCATGGGGGCAGGACACCCGCATGCAAGCAGGTGCCCACATCCGGCCTTGTGGCTGTACTGAGCCGCACAACCAGCAGGACGGATTTTCCTGCCCTTGTCCCCAATAACAGCAGGGGCACTTTGCTTGTGTTATTACAGGAGTCCCCACAAAAAGCACTTGCCTATTGTCAGCCTGGACCACAAGGGGTCAGCAATAACCTCAAGGCCTTGGTGTGGGTCAAAGGTGGCATTCACACCCACCCACACCTGCATTGTTCCAGAGCCCCATGCTGCAGCCAGGCATTGAATGGCTTCTCCTCAGCCTCTGTGCTGCAGCAGCACCAAGTCCAGCCTCATGCCACTTAGAGACCAAGTGGGAGCACACCCGGGAAGCATGAGGTTATGTGGCTCGTCACCGCACCCGTCCCAGCCTCCCCTCTCCTCCCTGCGGCCCCATCCTCACCTCTCCACCTCACAGAGGGGGCTGGGTCAGTCCTCAGCCTACGCAGCCCCAGGGCGGGCAGTGCAGGCTCCAGAACCTCCTGCAGCCAGATCACCTCCTTCTTTACCTCGGGAAATGGACTCCCCCTGCTTGGGCCTGCCTCCTGAGCCCCTGGATCCTAGGCTCTTTTCCATCTCCTGCCCTGAGTCCCAAGTTCCCACCTGGGCCTTGCTCCTGCCTGCTGGGTCCCTTCCAATAAGCTGCTTCCAGCCTCAACCCCCTAGCCCGGCTCCCTGCAGGGTCAGAGCTGTCCTACACCCCCCCCCCCCTCCACTTAGGGCCAACTCCGCCCGTCCACCCTGCCCTCTGGAGGCTGAGTGTTTGTCTCCACATGAGATTCCTCCCAGAGCCTCAGCCAGGTCTGCTGATTCCAACAGCACCTGCAAATTTGCCCCCTACTGCAAAATGTCTTCACCAGAGGCTCTAAAGTGGCTCTTCTTATAGAAATTCATCATGTTAACCGCTGAGACGATATAGGCCAAGTTAGAGTTTATATTTCCAAGTGTATTCTAAACACTCTCCATGACATGCCCACATTATTATAACTCCTCTTCCCCGCAGAGGAGGGCCGGCATCGCTGCCCTTGCAGAGAGCTGCCAGGCAGGTCCAGAGCTCAGCAGGACTCTCCACACTGACAGCTCTGTGAACACCGTCCACACTGAAGCAGCCGGTGGGAAGAGGATTGATAATGAATGGAAAGAATCCACTTATTGGAATTATTATGGCAAAATGTTATAATTTTACTTTCATGTGACTGAATTTTTCTTGAAATTGGTCTTTTTCCATGACTTCTCCCTGGAGGGAAACTGGGAACAGTTTCCAATATTTAACAAGAAATCATCTCTTTATTAAGGGAAGACTCGTGCTTCAAATCTGGTGGTTGGCCTCCACTGGACAGACAGGATTCTCCACCAGACCCTGTCAGAGAAAACTTGCATTCTGTGTGTCTGTGACTGCTCCAGAAATCCAGCCTTTCTCCGTGATGACGTCATTTAGCTAACTCATTAGAAAACACGTTTAGGGCGCTTACGAGTGCCGGGCAGGGTTCTAAACACATTACAAATACCAAGTCAGGGAACCCGTGTGTGACCCGTGTATGACAGTGTGTGAAGGAGCACATGCATGTCACAGCCAAGCCTGTGACGTAGAGTCACGTCTGTAATTTAACATTTATTAGAAGTAAAATGTTCTACAAATTGTATGCCATCTCCAGCCAAAAGTAAGTTGCCTGCAAGGCCGTAATTAGAAGGTACCAGGTGCGAGGGTAGGTGCAGAATGGCTGCTAATGGGTTCCTTTTTCCTGTGCTGAGGATGTTCTGGACTTAGAGGGGTGGTGTCTGCACGACACTGGAAATACAGCAAACGAATGAATTACACATGTCTGTACACTCTGAAAAGGCAACACGAATCACACCTGGATTTTTTCGAAGTTAACAAAAAAAGAAGACAAGAAAAGCAACGATTGCCTCACTTCCCAGGCTCTCGTCGCCCACGCCCAGCCCTCCTAACCCTGACCACACTGTCCCCTTTTGCCTCAGACTCCGATGGAGAAAGGGGAAACAATAAAACTGAGCAGAGGGATGAGAAAGTACAGTGGTGTTGCAAGAGTAACCACAGCCGGCGTCACCGAGGGGAGAGAGCAGTGTTGACCCTGGCAGGATGCGTCCGAGGCCCCGCGTGGGTCGGCCTTCACCAGTGAGTGAGAGGGCAGGGAAAGGCTAGCACAAGTGGGTGGGTAAGAAAACGTCCTTCATGGGAGACCCCCATGGCCTTCCAGAGAAGTGTAAGTGGGTGGACAGATGCCAGCCCTGCCTGAGGTGGGGACCGTGAAGTCCCCTGTGTGCTCAGGTAACCTTGAAAGGCGTCTTGAAGGGGGGTTCCAAGTGCACCAAGAGACCAAACAGCTCCAGGCAGAGGGATGTCCTGGACAACAGGGCTGGGGGCAGCCATGAGCAGGTCAGGCCCAGCCCAGGATGCAGGGTGGGCCCTCGGGTGCTGCCCCAAGCTGAGCAGGGACCAAGCACATGGCTCAGGGAGGGAAAGTAGGGGGACGCTTCTTCTGCGTCTGATCACACCACGTTGTGGCGGGGGGGCTCTGATGCTGGAGGTGGGGGAGATTCACCCTGAAGGGTCCAGGGCTCTGGAGGCCTGGCAAGGACTTTCTCTGGGAATCAGGTTTGACATGACCACGTGCCCCACCAGTGGGGACACATGCTGTCCTAGAGCCCAGCAGGGCTGTGATCCCAGGGGAAGCAGACAAGGTGAATGGAAGTGAGCTAAGGACAGAACTAGGGGGAACACCCAGGAGATCAAGAGAGCAGGACAGCACACACAGAAAGAAGAGGCAAGGGCGTGGGGGGGGCAGCCCCAGGGCAAGGGCGTCAGGAGGCTGCTGGGGCTTTGGGGAGGACCAAGGCCTCCTCAGAGGTGACCTCCATCCCAGTGCTCCCAACACACACCAGGAAGTCTCCTGACACCAAGGCGCCCAGACAGGCCCAGAGCCACTCCCCGGCACCGTCCCCCTCTGTCTGCTTGGCCATGGAGGACCAGGCTCTGGGGCCAAGTGTGTGCTTCTGATTCAGACCACGGAGGAGGCCACAGGGCAGACAGCAGTTGTGCCAAGTGGCTCACAGCGACAAAGCAGCCTCTTACACGGCCCCGAGAGTCTCCCCAAACACTCACAGAAAACCTTTCCGGAGGCCCTTTTGTAAGTGCGGAATTTTCTGGGGTTCACAAAAGGATTTGTTGAGAGGGAATGAATGATCCAATGAGAATGAGAACTGTTATGTGCTACACGACGTGGATCATTCAGCCCCCTCCCCGGCCCCCTCCTCTACCTCTCCCTCCCTCCACTCCCCCTACACACACGCACGCTTGCTCTCAGCCTTCTGGCTGTCCCCACTGAACCACCCAGCAGATGCAGACCGCTCAGTCTGGTCTAGATTCTCCTTCTTCTAGACTCTGTTGATCCCACACTGTCTGAGCACAAATGGCGTTCTGTGCTTAAGACCTTATCACTATTTTGAAAATTTGGTTAGACTTTGACCTGAAGCTGCTCAGATGCTCATTTAAGTTTGTCCTTTACTCATAGGCTCTAGAAGTTTCAAATCTGCCAAAGAAATTTTCAAAACGGAAGTTTCCTGCTGGCCTCAGGAGTGACCAGCAAGCCAAGGTGGCTGAGCAACCCCACAGCTCCTTTCTCTCAGCCTCACATCCCAGCAGTGTGGCCTCTGCCCTGCCAAGTGGGAGGCAGCTCCACACACCTGCCAGGGTCCCTGTCAGGCCAGGACCCCGCAGGGCAGGGTCGAGGCATCCCTCTCCGTGTGGGGGCACTGACCACCTGTGCCCATTAAATCCTCATTTAATGCAAATCGTTCCTCACCACAGCTCTGGAGGGCTCTGTGACCTGCTCTCATGGTCAGATTCACCTCCATACCCCAGAAGCTCCTGAAGATCCCTGGAAGCATTTGATAGACACTTCCCAGAAGACTTTGATTCACTTGGTCTGGTGGGATGCACGAGTCCACGGATTTAGAAACTCTTCATGTATTCAGCCCCAGCAGGACCCACTAGGCCATCTTGAGATATGGAGCCCAGGAAGGCCTTTCTGACCCCCACCATGACCCTCGGGCCTCCTCAGGGTGCCCATTGCCCCTCATCGCATTACCAGGACACAGAGTGCTGTCAACAAACCAGCATGGCTTACATTTAAACTGCCTGCTAGTCTTGGGGTGGCATTAATTACCCTATGAGTTTATACACATCCCAGTTCACCCCACAAAAGAGTTCGTGTGACTTACCAAACCTCCAAAATATTTTACAAAAAAAATAATAAAATGATCAGGAATTGAATGATACTTTCCTTTCAGGTTTGAGGTCTGTGCCCATAAGGGCTTGTCGCTGGGATCTTGAGTGTACCAGGTCCCGTGGGGAAAGCCAGAGCATGTCCGAGCCCTGTTTCTGGACACTCCTCTTCAGAAAGCCCCAGGCAGAGGTCAGAGCAGGGAGAGTGGGAAGTTAAAGGGAAATAACAGCCAGTGGGGCCTGGCACGAGCTGGAGATTCTGATGACACAGCCTCACACCAAAGCAAAATTTAGGACCTGAGGATGACATGAGTTCTGACCCTGCTAAAACCAGGGCACTTGAGCAGACTGTCTCTGACCATGGGACACAGGCCTTCTCTCCACAGCGTGGGCTGTGACAGGCAGCTGCCTGCCCAACCAGGGTGTGCAGTGTGGACGCCAGCGGCCACCACTATGGAATAGAAAGAGGCAGTTTGAACAAACAATATTCCCTGGCTTCCCTTGACTAGGGAAGGACACTTCCCCATTTTCTAATTAGCAAAGACTCACAGCCATGGGCCTTACCTTGGGCTTACGAGGCAGCTTTAATTTATGAGGATTGATCATAAATCCTCATTTAATGCAAATCATTCCACAGCTCGTGTGGAATATATCAGCTGTCACGAGCGCCCCAGAGGCTCCGCTTCACCGCCTCTGGTGAGCTGAGCCCGATGCCGGCAGAGAAGACACATGAACCAGCGCCTGGAAAAATTGCAGAAGTCTGGGAAGATACGGCAATCTCCAGCTCACTGGGCCAAGACCAGAGGAATTACAATAGAAAGGGTGACAGTGGCAGGACAGATAAATCACTGCACTTGTCATCGTGTAGAAGAAGAAGAAAGTGGGAGAGAAAAGAAAATATGGAAAGTTAATTAACCTGCCAAATTTTTAATGCTTCACCCTTATTTTAGCAATAGGAAGAGAATGACAGAGAAAGAAAAGAGAGCGACCCCTGGAGCACCAAGGGGGAGAGAAGCACCTGGAGATGCGGCCCCAGACCTGGCCCGAGTCAGCTCGGGCTCGGTTCTGAGCCCGCGCTCCTGCCTCCCACTCCCACCAGCAAAAGGGGCTCCCCGTCAAGAGGGAGGCCAAGTTTCCTTCCAACTTTAATCAACATCAGTTGAGGACTGTGCTTTCTTCTGAAAGCTGGAGTAGTTCTGACCCTGCTAGAACCAGGGCACTTGAGCAGACTCTGTGTGACCCTGGGACACAGGCCTTCTCTCCACAGTGTGGAGGTCCTGACCCCGACCCTAGCAAGGACGGAGAGGTGGCAGCCTGGGAGCCTATTCAAGGGCTGTTCCACAATGTCCAGCACTGGACACTGCTGATGCAGCTGCCTACCTGCGCACCCTGTGCCGTGCTCCCTCACTCTTCAGGCGTCCTCAAACTACGGCCCGCCTAGGACATTTATCCGGCCCACCAGATGTTTTTGCCACAGCTGCCTGTCCTGCTTAGCAGCTGACTCATCCTGGGGCCCACAGTCTGGCCCTCCAATGGTCTGAGGGACAGTGAACTGGCCCCCTGTTTAAAAAGTTTGAGGACCCCTGACCCCCACCACGTACAGACTGTGACAGACCCTGGTCTCCACCCCAGTGATCCACATGGAGCTAATCCCCTCTCACCTTCCTCACCTAGAAACCTGCTCTTCCAGCTACTGATCTGGGAAGAATATCTCCCCAACGGCCATCCAGCCCTAGGGAGCGATGTGTCCCCTCCCTGGGTCTTGGGCTCACCTGTTGTTCTCTCCTGATGTATCATCCACTCTTTCTCTCCCAGTCACTGCCCCCGGCCCTCCTCTGCCTCTCTGGTGGAGGCTCCCTGCCTGCTCTCACTACTCACTTACCATACCAAGTAGCCCATGCCCTGTAGGACACCTTGGACAGCCTCTCAGCCCATGAGGGGAAGACCAGGTCCCTCAGTGTCCCCAAGCCCACAGGCCTCCATCCAGCTCACACCCACCCCTTTGTCTTACACAAAACCCACCTGCACTCCTGGGCCCTCACACCTGCCCATCTCCCCATCCTTCTGCCACCACTGCCTCCCCACCACCTGATCGGCCAACTCCTCTTCATCCTTTGAAACCCCACCCAGCCATATTTTCTGAACACTCCTTGCCCCCCACAAGATAATTCACATCTCTTAGGCCCTTCCTGGCACTTGTCCTCACAGGCCGTTGCACACCTTACAGAGACACACGTGCACGCCCCACCCAGTGGCTGAGAGCTCCTGACAGAGACCTACTTACCGTTTTCCAAACCTCCACCGATACACACAAGAGACACTCAGCACAGCTTGGGGGGGCCAAAGTCCCCCACCCTCTACAGAGACAAGTCATGCTAACAGCATGTACCCCTGGCAGGATGCGATGACAGGGACTCCTCACATCTGTGGAGCTCCTCCCCAAACCAACAACCCTGGATTAGCTGAGGCAGCTGCGGGCAGACCCCCAGGGCAGTGCTCCTTACAACTGTGAAAGGGCGGGAAGACCCTTCACATGAGTCTGAGCTCTTGGTTTTCAGCCAAGAGTAGGTTTCTGCTTTGGGCGGCCATCTGCGGTTCTGAGGTCACTCATGGAAATGCAGGGCTATTCCTGGCCTGGACACTGTGGTGGCCCCAGCTCCCTGCCCTGTCCTGCCTCTCAGGCTTATTGTAACTGTGAGTCAACACAAGGCTCTCCCCGCCTAAAACTGCCCTGCCCAGTGCTTCTTCTTGGCTTTGGCTTGGAATGAGACCCAGAGTCTGTCTGACCTGCAGGAGCCTGGCTGGGGGGCACTGCCCCTCCCCGCCTCGATCTTTACCGGCCCCTCCACACCCCCATACACTCTGCCTGTGCTTGGCGGCCCCCCACCAAGTCACTGCCCTGCCCCTTCTGGTCCTCAAGTCTCCTCTTACATAACTCCTGAGGGGGCTGCTGCCCACCCAGGGAATCGCACCCCTCTAATTCCCTGTCACCACGCAGAGTGCTTGTCCATGTTGTGACCATCCGCCTTGCCTGTGACTTCCTGGGTGCTGTTCCCCCCACACACTGCTCTGGGACTCCAGCAAGCTGGGACCATGTGTGGCCTTGTACACCCCACCTAGTGTCCAGAGAGGTGGCACAAGGTAAGCACCCCTTGCCAAGGAGACGAGGGGATGCGGGGGTGACACTGGCAGGGTCAAACAAAAATCATGCCAAGACTGACTGACCTCTGCAGACAGCTGGATGGGTCCCGGTGTGACTTCCAGAAGTGGGTCTGACACCACCTCTGGAAAATGCAGACCCAAGTGTCCAGTCCACAGGCTGGGAGGACCAAGTAGAATAATGCATTTGACGGGCCAAGCACAGCCTGCACGGGGTGGGCACTCATTATCCTGTGATTTTTAAGCCATGATTAAGCTGATGGTGCCCGTGGTTTAAACCCTTTCTGAAAGCAACTCCACGCTATCACTCTTCCACATGCACGGACGGCTCCCATTCCATCTTGCCCATAAGTCGCACAAAAACAGCCCGTTGGGAAAGAAACGCCAACCAGCTACCTTCTCCTCCTGTCCTGGGTTCTGAATAGATTATAACAATACATTTTGAAGCAAATATTTCTTTTTCTCCTGGTCGTAAATAAAAGGTGAATTTTAAAACTCTGTTGAAAGGAGCACAGGGAGTTTGCGTGTGAACCCTGCAGTCCAAAGGAGAATCAAAAGAAAAGATGGAGCTGGACAGGAAAATAAAGGGGGGACAATAAGGCATCGAAACTCAGCCTCAGTCCCAGCTGCGCTTTCAAACTTCCTCCGGTCAAACGTCAAAAGAAAAAAATTCTTTTCTTACTGATACTTACAGCTCCAATCCCAAAAAGATGTAAAATGATCAGAAAAGCATAATTTATTGTAGCAAAGACAAATGTCTGTCAAGAAAAACAAAACACGTAAAGGAAAGCAAAGACAGAAACCCCTAACAATGGGCTGCCGCGGGGAGGGCTCCAGTGGCGACCCCGGGCCTGGTGCAACCATGCCCTGGAATAAAAGGAGAATCACACAGTTATTTGCCCCAAAAAAGGATCCATAAAAGTGGTGAGAGCGTGGCCCTGCTGGCGAGGGGTGTCGCAGGCTTTGTGCAGGTTCACCGGGGTTCCTGATGGATTGTCCAGACATGAGAGACCCTTATGCAGGGCAATAAAGAGACATCTGGTGAGTTCTCCGTGAGAGCCAGACAGTCATCGCCACTCGCTGTGCATAGACCGGCTCATTTCTGCTGTGGCCACTAAGACGGCTCTGCTGTGGCCACTAAGACAGCCACCCTGACCTGCCTGGGATGGCCGGGCTGAGCATGTGAGCCCAGGGCAGAGTCAGAGGACCAAGTGAAGGAGTGGGAAGCAGCCCAAGGCCCTTGAGTCCTGACTCTCTGCGCACCCAGGGTCAAAGCCACATGTGGCTCAACACATCTGCAGATACCACACACTGCCTGTCTTCTGAACTCAAGAAGTCAGGCCCAGACTCTCAAAGATGGACTCTCTGCCCAGCGATGCCAGCTTGGGAAAGTGCCTCACAGTTGGATAGCAATGCTGCCCGGCTCCTGCTCCAGGTCTTAGCGTGATGGTGGCCTTTCCAGTTAGGTCCTGAGTCACTGGAAAACACACAGTTGGGCAGGCTGGAGGACAGTCCAGGGGTCCAGGCAGGGCTGTCATCAGCTCAGGCCCATCTCAGCAAGCAGGCCACAACTCCCAGTCAAAACCACTGGAACTTCTGGTTTAGGCCAATTCTTAAGGGTTGAATGGGGGCATCAAAGATTTGTCCACATTCTCAAACCTTTGAATGTGACCTCATAAAACAAGAGTCTTTGCAGAGGCTACAAAGTGAAGGAACTTCAGATGAGACCATCCTGGACTAACTGGACAGGTCCCATCTCCAAGGTCAAGTGCAGCGCCCTTCTGAGAAATCAAAATGGAGAACACAGAGGGGAGAGGGTGGGGGGTGCGGAGAGACTGGAGGATGCCCAGAGCAAGGGACTGTTGGAGCCCTAGAAGCCAGCGGGGGCAGGAAACTCGCTTCCCTGGGAGAGTGGCCCCTAATTTTTGGACTCCAGAACTATAAGCAAATATATTTCTATTGTTTTAAGCTGCTTATTTGTGGTAATTTTTAGGAAGCCATGGAAACTACCACACTCAGTTTTCCCCAAGTCCAAACCTGGCTGCACGGGGCACAGTACGGGGAGGGAGCAGGTGAGGCAGGGAGCAGGGAGAGGAGGGCCGAGGACTATGACCAGCGTGGCATGGGTCCTGTGTATTGGTCCTGCACGTGTCCACCAGCGTGTGGCCCTGTGCTAAGCACTCAAAACACCCTGCCCCGCACCACGGTCCCCACACACAGGAGGGAAGGGGGCCCTTCACCAAGCTGCTGGGGCCAGCTCTGGCATGCCACCCACGCCCCTTTCTGACAGGACCCCAGTGTGCACTGCCCGGAGAGGGACAGTCCTTCTGAATTGCCCACTGGCTTCTGAGTAGGGCACAGGGACAGGAACCGTGGGGGAGAAGCTTGGCTTGAGCTGCACACGGAGGGCGGCTGGCCACGCGGAGAGACCCCCATCCTCACAGGGTCTGAATTAACCAAAATGCCGTCTTATTCCAGTACTCTCATGTGACAGCATCCCTGCCCTCCTCAGGCCTCTTGGGATGGACGGTCAGTGCTGAGGCTGAGACCATCCTGGCCACTACCATCCCACAGCCAGTAAGTACAGAGTCCAGAGTCTAGCTGTGCGAGGCTGGAGGCAGCTCTGCTGTCTCCCAAGGGAATATGAGACGTCCACTCCTCCTCGGGAGCCCAGAGTGGAGGAGAGACTGACCAACGACACCCCACCACGACCTGCCCCAAGGAGCCCCCTTGAGGCAGCCACACGGCCACAGAACCTGCTCGGCCCACATCAGAGCCCAAGGGCTGTACGCAGCTGTGCCCAGGCCAGTGAGCCCCCCAAGCTTCCTCATCAGCACAGGGCCCCATCACTGCCAGACGCTGATGCGCGAGTACTGTGCACACGGTCAGCAGCAGTGCTCTGGTCCTCGGGAGCTCAGCCCTTTTACAGGCAGCAGGGCAGTAATCAGCCCAGGCCAGGAGTTATGCTTGAGCCCACTCTCGTCCTCCTGGGTGAGGTGACCATGGGCCTAAATCTCAAAGGGTTAGCTGGAGTTGGGCACCATTCATATGTGCCAAAGATCCTGGAACATGTGCCAATGACTTAAGTCTTACTTCAGAACACTCCCATTTTTCTCAGGTCACACTAGAAACATCAAGATGGTATGGGGCAGGTTCGCTGCATGCCAGTGGCCAACTTGCTTGGATCCAGAGACAGAGTCTCACACACGGTACATGCCGTGGGTATGCTACGTACAGGAGGCAGCCAGGGCAGCAGAAGCCAGTGGCACAGGTGGGTCCCCCAGGAAGCATAGGCAGGCCCTCTGGGAGCACAGGAAAGTCCTCAGGGAGCACAGACAGGTCCCCAAGGGAGCACTGGTGGGTCCCATGGGGCACAGGGCCAGTCTGGTTTGCACCCACCCTTGCACCACAGCTGAGAAACGGAGGTGGTCCAAAGAAACGGAGGCCCTAGGTTGTACCCAGGACCATGCGGCCTCTCCAGACATCCCGCTTTGGACGGGGTGGAGCTGGCACAGAATCTGGAGGTTCTGCTCAGCCCCTCCTCTCTCAGGACAGCACTTTCCAGCACAGTCTACGATTATTCCTGAGAACCACAAGTGAGTAGAGACAGAGGTGGTAAAGAGTCAAGCCCTAGGAAGCTCAGGAGGCTGGGCCTTACACCCCTCATCTGCGACGCTGATGTTCTCAAATACTCTTGAGAACAGAACACCTCTCCCCGCTACACCTCCATCTCACATCGAATTATAATATGTCAAAGCGACCCAGGGGTTCTCTCAGGCTTAGATAGGAGCAAGGGTCTTGCCAAAGGCACCCTGGCCCATCCCTCTCCTTCCAGCCCAACTGTGGAACATCGGTCCATGGCCCCACAGGAACATCCACTCCATTGCCTGGAACTCTGGTCCCCAGGACATGAGAACTCTCTTCAGATGGGCGACTCAGTTCTGTCCCCTCTGCCTAGCCCCGGCATCAGCTCTGCCTCTCACAGCCTGGACACTGCCCACATGGAGCCTGGCAGTGCCCAAGACCTGCCCTCATGGCCTGGCCTGTGGAGCCAGCCAAGTTCCCTAGGTGACACCATGGGGGCTGGACCCCTCCCAAAGTGAGGCCACCCCAGGATTCTTCCAGGTTGAGAGAGAGACCCTGAGGACCCGGCCCCTTGTGCCAGCAGAGCACTTCAAAGGTGCTTTCCTGGGAACTGATGATGGTGACAAATGGCCCCCTTGTCTAAAAGGCACAGACAGCCATGATGGTGAGCACCCGGGTCATGCCACATTAGTGGGGTCCTGAGAAAAAGAGGCCTCCTGGGCCCCTCCCCAGGCCCTTATTCAGGTCTCCACGTTCTTTCTGAAGTGGACACAGCATCCAGGCAAGGGGGCAACAAGGTGGCGAGTTTGGTTTCTAAACAGTTGGCAGCTGGTTCCCTTGGGACTTAAGAGAAGTCTTTGTAGAAAGGTTTTGAGCTGGAGGCCGAGTGTAGTGTGGAATACTGAAACTGGGGCGCAGCCTCGGGAGGGAGGCACCCAGAGCACCCTTCCCGCCTCACCTCACCCACCCGTCATCCAAACAAGGCACAAGGCCCTGGCCCTGAGTGTCCGGTTCCCACGCGGCCTCCTGACCCCTGCCGCCCACCTCTAGTCCCATTTGATGTAATCCTTGGGACGGCTTTGTTCTGTCTCCCCTCTCCCTCCTTCAGTTTTCATTATCATTGCCAGCTGCTTTCTCGGACTTCACTGAACGCTCGCTCTGAAACTACTGATGAATTGGATTAAAAAGCTGGAAATTATTAAAAAGAAATCATCGTCCAGGAAGCCTGATCTCATTTCCAATCAGATTCTCTGTAACTGACAGATAGTAAGGACGCCCTTGACAGGACCCAGAGTCAGGGAGGCAGCCAAACTCAGGAGGCGGCATCTTGTCCAGCCTGCAGGGTGGACACTTGTGCAGGCTGCCTGGATGCCCTCACTCTCACCGGATGGACAAGACGTCACCTCTTCTTTGTGACCCCTGCCAAATAGCTCACCGCCCCTCCTGGTGCACCCCCAGCCCTTCCTGGAAATGCCTCAATGCACTGATCGCCAGGCCCTCCATGTAGCCCAGCTTGGGGTCATGGGTGAAAGGTCCGCATGGGGTGCTTGTCTGCTGGCCACACTATGCCCAGCAGTTGCCTGGCTGTGCAGCCGCCTCCACCCACAGTCCCAGGCTCCCCACCTCAGCTCCTTTCACACAGGAATCAGGGTGTAGCCACCTTTGCAGTGCGATGCCCACTGCTCTCAGTGCACACAGCCTCCTGCCCTCTACCCCACATTTTCCATTCTCTGCCCTCCCTGAGGTCAAGGGGACGTAGCTTCTGTAGCTTTGCCTTCCAGGACCTCAGTCAGCACCTGGAAAGCAGAACTGTTACGAGAGCATTCTGGGACGCACCTCCGGCTTTGTAATTCCAGCTCTGAGGTCTGCATCTATCACGCCATCAAGCTCTGACCCCTAAATACAGCAGCCAATAAGGCAAAGTCACCAAAACAAGACAAAACACTGAAAATAGGAGCCTCAGACCAGAGCCATCTAGAAGAATTTAGGATGATGGATAGGGGGACGTTGGAGGCACTGCCCGTGGGCACCCCCAGCAGACCTGGCCACCACAGGCAGAGGCCTCAGGGCAGGAAGAAGGAGCCAGCAGGGTCCCTCCCACCTCCCGAAACCCTGCTGCCCAACCCACACTGAGCAGAGGGCTGTGAGGCACCGTGTCAGTTCCCCGAGACGTGGAGAAGAAGAGGACACGCTCAGACTTGGGCGCCACCAGCAGCACCCGGGAGTCCCTAGGAGTCACCTGGGTTGATTGCTGAGGTTTTCCATGCAGGTCCCACAATAAGACATGCAGTCACCGGCTCTACTCCACCCTCAGGAAGGGGTGAGAGTCTCTCACGGGCGCCTCCATTGATGGGGACACTGTGACCTGGGAAATCGTCATGCTGAGCCCACCTCTCCTTGCCTGGACCCTCCCCGCAGGAGACATGCAGAGTGTGTCCCATGCACATCCCGATTGTTCCAACACCACCGGCTCCACTAGCCCCTCTCATCTTATGGCCAATGCTGTCCTTTGGCCTGAACACACCCAGCCCGTCCTCACTCCTCTGGAAGTCCAGCCTAGACCACAGGGCCATGCTCCCAGGGTAATGTGACCACAGCAGACCTCAGGGGGCCAGTCCCTTCTGTAGCCTTGATGTGATTGGCTATTTCCATCTCAGAGCCCAGGGACAATTG
>NW_003852528.1:1271339-1272438 GCF_000181295.1 Otolemur garnettii | reverse complement strand
TCTGACTGGCTCTTACCAGTTTGGCCTTTCTGTTCCTAAGTGTCAGAGTTTAAATAACCCCACTGCTTGTCTACATAGGACTCGAGTATCTTACAATAAACACACAGATGAGAAGCACACAGGAAGGCAACGTGGAGAGACCGCAGTGTACAAGGAATGCACTTGGCTGAGCTAAGTCCCCCAGTTCCTGGAAATCAGGGGTCACTGCACCTGCACAAGCATTCACACAGCAGGAAGAAAGGCACCAAGGCACGTGTGACAGATGGGAGGACGCACCCTCGGCACCTAATCAGGACCGATGGAGAGGCTTGTGTGTCAAGTCAGAGGATACCCCTGGGCATCTAATGGGGACCGATGGTTCCTGGCCGGAATCCCTAAGTCCGTGCCACATGGTTTCCCACATCAGCGGCATGAGGTCAGCCCTGGCAGTGCCCTTCAGGCCGGCACTTCCCGTGAGGCTAAGGAGGAGCAGCCCTGGCGCTCCTGCCGGGGTACGGGGCTGGAATGTGGTGCTGCGTGACCCACAGAGATCTTCGTGGGTCGGGAGTTGACTCTAGCAAACAAAATGTCCACCATGGCCTTATGTCATTTGAAAATTTCACCCACAGGTGGTCCAAGTTCTCCCCCATGGATGCTAAAACAGTGCTAAGCAGGGGAGTCCCGAGCTCCACCTGGGCTCCTCCCACACTGGGCCTGAGCATGTGGATAAGGGGTCGTAGCTGCAGCTCTCTCCTCGCTGTGGTCAAGAATGCAGCATCCCAGGTCAAGGAGAAGCCAGCGAGAGAGAGGGGACCCCAAGTGGCCAGTGGGACCCAGATCCAGGCCCCCAGGGAATTTACCTGCTGCTGTCCCAGTCAGCTAGGGTGAAATACCTTGTCATCCTGTTACATAGTTTCATCGTCCACCCCAGCTAACTCCACACCCACCACCCTGCCTGCCTGCTTGCACCCTGCATGGACTCATGAGCAGGACTTCAGACCAGCCCTTACCTCCTTACCTGCTCGGCCTCCTTCAGGACCCTAGAGAGGCCCCTCCTCTCGGGGACTTCCTGCACTGTCCCGGGGCATTTGCCACCCCATCTTCTATGCGCCCAGAACAC
>NW_003852528.1:1249955-1271033 GCF_000181295.1 Otolemur garnettii | reverse complement strand
CAACATGTACCTGTGACCGGCCAGGAAGAGGGCTTTGCACAGCTCTGGATATGCAGCCTCCACTGGTGTGTGGGAGTCTCCAGGCCCTGCAGCCTTCTACGGGGAGACAGTATAGACACTTGTCCCTGTTGCCACAGCACTGGCTGCTGGGTGCAGTAAAGTTCTCTGTGTCCGCCCTGCAAGCAAATGTCACGAAATGTTAAAGGTCACAGCAACTCTGGGAAAGGAACAAAAGCTGTCCTCTGCCAGCGGGGACAGTCAGGAAAACAGCTTGTTGTGTGACTGTCCGCATCTCCCCTTTAATCAGCTGCAAGGATTGGGTTACAGCCTGGAAGCAGGAACATTTTGGTTCAGTCCCCCAGGCAGGAAAGGCTGGAAGAGGAGAAAGCGTACTAGATAATAAAGAATTTGCTTCTCGGATTAGAATCTCCTCTGTGGGCTACAGAAACAAACACTTGGTGCTCTCTAATCTCACATTGTCTCCTTCAGAAAGTGGGACAAAACCCACAGCAGCAAAGCTTCATGTCAGATCCCTCAGGGGCCTGGTCAACACGGTTCGGCCCACCCCAGGCAGAGCTCACCCACTGAAGGCAGCCCCAGGCCTCTGAAGGAGCAGGTGGAGGGGGCTGGTCTGTTTCTCCCTTTCTCCCACAGCCCTGCCCAGCCTGCACCTCAGCTGCTCACATGAACTTAAAGAGCCTGCACTAGGGAGGGGCTGGTCAAGCACCGCCAACCCAACGTAGTCCTTCTGCAGCAAACACAACTTTGTCATGGACTGTCCAGTTATTCATTTGTGCATCCACAAGGACTTATGAGCACTTACGAGGTGCCAGGCACAGTTCTCAGTGCTGAGGAAAGTGTGGGGCCACGCCCGATCCTTCCCCCTTTCCTCCCTCACAAGCTCCACTTTCTTCCCTTCCCTGATGCCATAAGGGGGTTGCCATTAGGGTCTCACGGAAAAGCGATGTCGTGAAGAATAAGCACGCTTATTGAAATTGTGTTTTAAATAAAGGCAACCATCTGCTCGCTCAGGCAAAATGGCCAGCTTTCTTTATTTACTGTTGGTTGATATAATGAATCTTGTGCATGCGCACTATACAGCAATGACCTCATTAATATTCATTACGATCCCTCTGCACATGCGCACTGGACGTCAATGGCTTCATTAATCCATTTGAACATCTTGTGACTACCTGCCTTGTAAGTAGCTCCTTCCTAGTAATCTGATAATCCACCCAACATACACCTTTAAGCATAACCCGGTTTAACATAACTTAATGGAGAACATGTTGTTAGCCATTACTTCTTTTGTTCTTATCTGATGAAGCCTGAGCCTATGGAGGAAGGAGTCGGTTTGAAAGTCTTTTCTACTGACCTTGCTATTTGGAGGCAGTTACTTTGATTTTAAAAATGAGGCATAATTAAGAAACTTCTAGGGCATATAGAAATGTGTGTGCAAACCTCTACTCCCATGTGGGTCTTAAGTCAGGGGGGGTTTATGCCCACAACCAACCAGGCCAACCTTAGGTCAGGGAGGTTTTAGGCCCATAACCAACCTGGCCATATGGGATTCTGCCTCAGTTTCTCACAAGTATGCCTACACAAAGTCTTTTCACTGCTTTCTCTCAAACAGCTTTTTTGGCCACAGGCATATAGGCCTTTTGCCTATACTTCCTCAAACCCAGGTGCCTCCAATAACCTGTTTCCAGCCTTTCTTCTGCCTAGAGTTAAATAACACCCCATCTCCTCCCTAAGACAAAGACGCCCACGTCCTAATCTTCAGAAGCTGTGAATGCTTCTTTTCACTGCAGATATAAGGTAAAGACCCTAAAAGGGGCAGATTATCCCTGACTATTTAAGGGGACACTAAATGTAATCACTGGTGTCCTTATAAGAATGAGGCACAGACAGGACCACAGACGAAGAGAAACACTGTTGGTGACAGGAAGATGGAGGGAGGGGCTGTGAGCCAAGGGCACAGGCAGCCTCTGGAAGCTGGACAAGGTGAGGAAACAGGTGCTCCACAGAGCCTCCGAAAGCAGCCAGGCCGCCAGCACCTCAGGTTAGCCCCCTGAGAACAACCCAGGGCCTCCTAAAGAAGCCAGGCTGCCAGCACCTCACTCTAGCTCACTGAGAACAACCCAGGGCCTCCGAAAGGAGCCAGCCCTGCCAGAACCTCACTCTAGCCCACTGGAACAACTGCACACTTCTGGCCTCCAGAACCAAAAGAGAACCCACGTGTGTTTCTTCAGCACACTGAGACTGTAGTGACCTGTGACAGCAGCCAGGGCAAACCCATTCAAGCCTCTCCCTCAAGTGGGGTTTTGTGGTGCCACAGTATTCAGGATTAGAAGGAACATTCCTTGGCGCCGGATATTTCTCCAGATTTATAACACTCATAAACCCACAGACTGGGCAGATATCACGGAGCAGCTGAGCACCTCCCGCTGGGCATGGCAGGGCAGCAGCAGACAGACACAGGCCTGGGCCTGGGGCGCTCACCTCCCCAGGTGAGCTCCACCTGTACACACGCAGGCACAGGGAGGTCGCTGGTCCAGCCCAGCCCAGCCCATTCTGGCCTTGGACAGCTCTAGCTGTCTATTCTGTGAGCAGAACAGGATCCTTTGGAAATTTCTTCTTCCAACCACTTCTGGGAAAGTGAGCTGCTCAGAGAGGAAGACAGTAGTCCACAGACCCCTTCTGTGTCTTTATTCCACATCTTACACCATTGTGAGTGCAGCCTGAGTCAAATCCCCCACCTGCAGTTGAGTCCCTACATTACCCTTCAGAGCCCCCGGCCTCTCACGGACCCGCCATGGGCAGACACAAACTCCTTGTGCCTGGGCAGCTGGTTTTTTGAGGCCAAGTAAGTTTTGCTCATGAAACTACATTTTTTAAATAGATCTAGTATCCCTACCACCACTGATTCTACCATGCAACCTAGTCACAGGCCTTTCAACTTTGTCACCAGGGAAGTATTTCTTCTATTTTTTGGCCAAGGCAAAAACTTTCACAGTGATCCCTATGCAGATCGCTGCAGCCATGTCTCTGTTCCCAGGCCTGCTCTTCTAGGGACGCCTGGACGCACATCCCGAGGTCCTACAACCCAGTGCCTTTTGGTGCCAGCTCCCTGCTAAGCAAGAAGTGCTTCGGGCATTCCTCCCCCTCCTCTCTCTGGAGACCCAGGCCCCAGCTGCAGGGTGTGCATTCCACTGGCATTAGGGTACCAGGCAAAACCCTCCCCAAGGGATTCCCTGAGACGCCTGGAGCAAAGACTGGTGAGGCCTCCTTATCGGTCTGCATTGGGCGTGCTGCCCAAAGCACACGCTAATCCTCCCAGCAGAAAGCAGATGTCTGTAATTACGGACACGCCGTTTATTAGAGACAAAGAGCCGTATAACTGGGGAGATAAGCTGGGAGCTCTGGAGGAGAGCGATTGGCGGGGTCGAAGTCCTCGGTGAATCCTCCCCAGCCCTGAGGAGCACCATCTCCCTCTTTCAGGCCTGCTCAGGCCCTGATTACACTGGAGGAATGACGAGATGACCATGGCCTTTATGTGACAGATAAGGAAGTTCCCACACTCATCCCTGCCATCTCCTGCTACCCAGAAGCAGCCTCTAACAGCAATTTGTGGTCTATCTTTCTAGATCTCTTCTTGAGCGTGTGTATACATAAAGGCGTCATGGAATATACATGTCTGGAAGCACCTTCAAAAATCTATCTGATTTGGTGTGGGGATTTTTATTTTTTGGTTATATACATCTCATATGTTACAAATTGTTTTGCAACTTGTTTTTTCCAGTTAGCAATACGTGTTGAATTCCCATTCTAATGTGTGTGTGTAACTCACTTCACGTATTTTTGTGGCAGCAGAATGTTTTGTTGTTTGAACACACTTCTGCTGGTCTAATAGTTGTCCCCATGATGTTAGTTGTCCTTCAAATCTGCTTTCTGTCCCTGGTGGACGCTTCCCGCAGTCTTGGTTAACCTGCCCCTCTGCAATCGCCTGTCAGACTTCACCTCCCCAGTCCTGCCCCGGGCGCATCTTCTGGTGCTTCTCACCCACAGAACACCCCCTAGACGCCCCCTACCCTGCAGGCTGAGGCCCCGCCCCCACATGCTGAGGCCCCGCCCCCAAGCTCACTGAGGTCACGCCCCACATTCTGAGGCCACACCCCAAAGCTCACTGAGGCCTCGCTCCCTCAAGGTGCCCCCCCACCCACGCCCCCACAGCAAGCTCTCTGGAATGGGCTCTGCTCACCGCTCAGCTGTCCACATGTGCCTTCTCTTCCCCTGGGCTCTGCTCCACCAACACTGCTGCCGAAGCCGTCCCTGGCCGGCCCGTCTTCAGAATACGGCTCACTTTGTCAGACTCATTCTGTATCTCATCCTCTCACTGTGCCTGAGATATGGATGCAGATGCGTTTGATAAATATTCATTGAATGGATGGGAGAACAAATGAAACTCACCCCCAATTTGGCAAATGTGGGTACCTCCTTCAGTCTTGGGCACCCACAGGCAGCGTCCACCCCACATCGGCCTCTTAGGAGATGCACTTTGCACTTTCTGAGTCACTGTCACCCACCACTCGGTGCTGCAGCCCTTTGACAAACACCCATCTTTCTGCATGTCCTCCAGGTGAGGCTCTTGGTGGGGCTGCAGGTGGTGGAAAGGGGTTTATAGGAGCCACTGGTCCCCACAGGGCACGGAGGCAGAGCTGCCAGGCATGATCCCATTCAGTCTCCTTGAGGAACTCCCCAAGGCAATTCCTGCCTTGTCCGTCTGTGCTGAGTTGAGTAGTGACCTCAAAACATCCATGTCCTCTCAGAAGCTGCACGTGTGTCCTCATTTGGAAATGGGATCCCTGTGGATATCATCAAGTAAAGTGAAGGTCATATTGGATTAGGGTGAGGCCTAAACCCAATATCATCAGTGTTCCTCTAAGACAAAGAGAGGAGACCACAGGTCCACCCAAGGGAAGAGAGCAATGTGCTGTGGCTCCCGTCCAGTGAAGCTGAGTATTGCCAGGAAGGGCCTCCTCCCTGCGTGTCAGAGCGTCAGAGGGAGCCTGCCCTGGGTTTGGGCTGCTAGTCTGCAGAGCCCACAGGGAATGCAGACCTCATTACAGCAGCCCTGGACCAAATGTCTTCCTTCCCTCCTTCCACCCTCCACTGGGAGTGAAGACAGGGAACCCGGCTGCACAAACCCACCTCTCCCAGGGCGAGACATGCACAGGCTCTGCTACCCTCAGGAGGGGCCGTCAGACCCAGAGTCAGCTTTGTAATTCACAGAGTCCAGCACAAAGTGCAGGGTCTCTTGTCCAAGGGCCTTCTCTCCTCTCTGCTGCCTTTCCCTCCCCTGGTCATAACGGATGTGACAGGGACACATGCCGGGTGATAACACATATCCATGGTGCCTGTGCCCCACCCCGTCCCTCCCACGGCTGAGGTGAAGGGCAGCAGTGGGGCTGCAGGGAGGTGGCAGCGACTCAGAACCCTACACGTGCTCCACGGACCCACCAGCTTCACTCAGAAAGAAACACAGCTTCAAGGGTAACCCATGAAGGGCCTACACACATCAGCTGTAAACACTGAATCCCAGACGCATGTCCTTCTGAGCTCTCGTCACCCACCCAGGAGGCTGGCGCTGTGCAGACCAACCCCTAACCATTCAGAAGGACACAAACATTGCCAGGGCTCCGGAATTTAAAGGCCGTATCGCTGCCTTCCACCAGGCCCAGGCAAGGGCAAACAGTGTGGTTATTCCGTTTTTCTAGATGAGGCGCCCAAGGCTCATAGCCGGGGGTTGGGGGCGCCCAGCCTCCCTGTGCGTGCTCGCCCCCCTGCACTGTGCGTGCTCGCCTCTCTGCACCATGCATGCTCGCCTCCCAGTGCGTGCTCGCCCCCCTGCACTGTGCGTGCTCGCCTCTCTGCACCATGCATGCTCGCCTCTCCGCACTGTGCGTGCTCGCCTCCCTGTGCGTGCTCTTGCTGGGTCTGCTTCGCCTTTTCCCCCACGCTCTGTTCACCGGTACCTGGCTGATGCTCAGGGGATGGAGAGGAAAGCAGCCTATTTCCAGGGAGGGTTGGGGGCAATTTACACTAAGAAAGTGGTAATAGATCTTAAAACCACTGAAGTACAAATAAAGAGACAAAAGCCCAAGAAGACGGTGGGAGTGGTGAACATTTTTACCAGAAAACATACGCTGAGATAAAAAGACCTCGATCCCGGCTCAGAACTCGGCTCTGAGCGTTCTGGCAGCTGAGACAAAGCTTGGCCGATGACAAGCCCTGGTCCTCTCACAGAGAGCAGTGGCGCCAGGGGAACTGTTCTCCATAATTGGAACCACGGGAGGAGGGAGCAGACTGAAGCTTCCCCTGATGACACCACCAGCATCGTGGTCCTGGAAAGTCCGGAGGAGCAGTTTTACAAAAACGTACAGATCCTCCAAACCCAGTCATTTCATAAAATGCTGCTCTGAATGAAACCTGAGGGTGGTTCGTATGCAGGGAGTGTGGAGCCGAGGAGGGGACGCTGAGGACAGCGTGGAGGCCTGTTTCCACCAGACCTGGGGCACACAGCCCGAGCCCTGTGGGGTCAAGTGGCTTTCAGGAAGACCCATGAGGGAGTCAAGGCCATGACACCTCAGCACACAAAAAATTTATTTTAAGTAAACAATCAATGTAACCAAAATAATATTCTTTCTCATTTTCTTTTTTAAGACAGAGACTTGCTATGTCACCGTCAGTACAGTGTCGTTGCGTCACAACTCACAGCAACCACAAACTCTTGGGTTTAAGTGATTGTCTTGCCTCAGTTTCCCAAGTAGCTGAGACTATAGGCACCCACCACAACACCCAGCTATTTTTGTTGTTGTTGTTGTTGTCATTGTTGTTTAGCAGACCCCAGGCCAGGTTTGAACCCACCGGCCCCAGTGCATGTGGCCAGCGCTCTAACTACCGAACTGAGGGCACCAAGCCAGTAATATTCTCTTTTTTAAAAGGGGGGGGGGCTGTTTTTATTTAGAAAAACAGTATATGGTTCTAGCAGAATGACTTTGTTGCCATGCAGAATGTGACTTTGGCAGGGAAATGTTCATTTGGTGGCCTTCGCTGACGCTAACCTTGGAGAGACTTCAAGAGAAAACACAAACTCGGCAGATGGAATGACAGGCTCAGAGATCTGGCCATCAAGCATTGAGAAGGAAGGAGCAGCCTCGGCTGAGACAGGGACTTTCCACACAGGGTGGCCTCAGTGCCCACTTGTAGAGCTTGGGGTGGGCCAGGAGAGGCTCTGGGAGGCAGCGGAGGGTGCACTTACAGCCCAGCCTACCACCCACCGCCACCTACCCTCAGGCCACCTCATCCCCTCTCAATCCTGGGAATACAGCTAAAAAACCAATCCAACAAGTAGAATCAAGCTCAGGCCCTCCTGGGCATTGCTTCCCTCCTCTACCCACCCAGCCCACCTGGCCACCACCCTTCAAGCTCACCTTCATGTCCCACAACACCAGCACTGTTCAGGATCCCCTGGAGGAAGATAGCCTGTCATGGAAAGCTCACATAAGGGCAGGTCTCACAGCCCAGCAAATAAAGATCAATCATTTGTTGTTTCTCAGTGAATAAACTGCCCACCTGATCTTTTCTGGGCATCTACTCCTGCCCTTCATGGGAGAAGCATTGACTGGGAACCACACACCACATATGAGGTGCTGCACCTGAGTGCACCTGACAAGTTGCGCTGTCCCCAGACCAGGCTCTGACCTGCTCAGAGGCCAGGGCCTAGTCATGTGGTCCCCACCCCTTATCTGAGCACTCAGGCCTGAGGGCCAAGATGGTCATGAGCTTCCCCTTTGGGCCATCCCCAGCTGTCTGGCAGAGGTTTCTGTGGTCCTGTTTTAAAAGGGTTTGGAGCTGAACCTGCTGGACTCAATGGGAAAGAGAACCATGAGGGACGAGCCACATGGGAGACACCAAAGATGTCATCAATGCCACCTGCTTTCATCCCTGACCACTAGATATTTCCACTCAGCCAGCTCCATTGCCACAGATTGACCCAAGCGAATTACCCAGCTTCCTAAGAGTTCATCTGACTCAATGACTTCATACTGACCCTCACACCTTCACAGCGCAGCCGCCAGCCCTTGAACAAGCAACCCTGGAGGGAGCGTGCAACATGAAGTCTGCCTGGCACCAGGGCCCATCTCATCTGACATTGTCAGAAAAATAAATTTGGACCTGATCAGTTCATTCAAACACCACCCCAAGGAGCAGGCTAGAGGGTTTGGGCTGATTAATAATTGTTGCTGAGGCTGAATGCAATTAGTTATATAATTTTGAGCAGTTGTAATTCCACTGAGCTTACATCATGAGACAGAAGCATTAGCAAGGATTACTTTCAAAAGGCTAATAGGTATGACTAAACCCCCATGTGCACTCCACTTGTGTTTGAACTGGGTCCAATGCCAAAGGCTCACTATCAACTTGGCATTGCCGTAATAAAATGTTTATGGAACCAATGCACGTGAGGATTTCTCCCTTAAAGAAGCCCAGAGCCTGCCCTGAATGCACCCCTGGGTGGTGCATTCACACTGGCTGGTGTCAAGACCGCATCCCCCTGTGAGGGATTCTGGTTGCAGCTGTCCCTGCTGCTCTGTGACCCATTAATGCATGGCTTTCCTCCTCATCACTTCACTATCACGACGGACACACCACGGAGCTTCACTTTCCAGTTGCCACTGCGTTTGCCAGAGACTTGAGGTCAACATCTTGACCCCTCCTTCCCAAGGCTACACCCTGGAAGATCATGGGTGGTCATGGAGTCACTTGCTCACCCTCTGGGTATGTTCTATGTACAAGAACAAGAATTTGGCCCTGGAGACTAATTTATTTTTTAAAAGTATATAGGGTATACAGCTAACCCTCAAAATGCCTGGACAGCCCTAGACTCACACGGCTCTCCACATTTCTAAATTGGGTTTTGTGGTGCTGGGCGCCTCATCACAGCAAGCTGGTTCCACCTCTTTGTGACATTGCATGTGTTAGTATATAAGGCACTTCCAGGAGTGTCTGGCTGTGAGCAACTGCTCTGTAAACCTTTATCTTCATCAGCCGGTCACAAACCATCTCTTTCTACTTTATCCTAGATCGCATCAGATAGAAAATGTGGCCAGGCACAGTGGCTGGTGCCTATAATCTAAGCACTCTGGGAGGCTGAGGCAGGAGGACCATTTCAGTCCAAGAGTTTGCCGTTGCAGTGAGCTGTGACAATGCTACTGCGCTGTACTCTGGGTGACCAAGTGAGCCCCTGTCTCAAAAAGAAAAAAAGGAAAGGAAGGGAGGAAGAAACACTGCAGTCTAGCCCAGGTGACAAAGTGAGACCCTGTCTCAAGGAGGAAGAAAGGAAGGAGGGAGGGAGAGAGAGAGAGACGGAAAGAGGGAGGGAGGGAGGGAGGGAGGAAGGAAGGGAAAGACAAAAGAGTAGAGAAGAGAAAAGAAAAAATGAGAAGAGAAAAGGAAAGGAAAAAGAAAAGAAAAGCCATTCTATGGCACTATAAAGAAAACAAGAGCTCAGAAAGAAGCGCACCCATGCTCCAAGCCAGGACATCGCCCACTAGCCTTGCCGGCAGGAGAGCCCACAAAGACACCGCCCTGTGAAGTGGCTCTGACCGTGAGACATGACTGATGAAAAGTCCTCACCACATGGTAAGGACCAGTGAGTCAGGGCTGTCGTCATCAGGGCCACTGCTCTGCGGGGTCTGGTGACAGAAAGGAGAAGCACCCCTCCCATCACTGGACATCCACAGCTCTTCAACATTCATGTCTGCACGTCTCCCATTGCATCACAGGCCTGTCCCACCCACCCCCCGGTTCACTCCTGTCTAATGGCATCAGCCTCGTGAAGGTGCTGACATTTAAAAGCTTTGTTTTATTTTGAAAATCTAGTTCTACACAAATGGGAGACAATTTTGAGTTGGGTATTAGTTATCTTGTTTAATTCCCGCATTTCTGCTGCAATGTATCTAATGTGGGTGACAAATAAATATAATAACTTCATTTTCCAAAATAAAATAAAAAGAACCAAACAAAACAAAGAAAGTGAGTGAGTGAGTGGTGTGAGCCGAGTGTGGGACTAGTTAGGGTCGGCTGAGTCTTGCATCTGAAGAGTCTGAGTTCATGCACTTCACCCCCTCCATTCTAATTGCCCTGTGAATTATCTTTCAAAAATGGGAGGGAAATTCCATAGCTGGGTTGGAGAATGTTGCTGGTGTCACCACAGATAATAATTAACAAGGACTCCCAGAGATGGGTGGCTGATTCAATTCCTGGAGGACGAGCACAGAGTCGGGAAAGTTACTGTCATTTCTGGAGATGGGATCGGCTATGGTACTATCAGCTACTTTATCACCATCTGCAGTATTATTTCAACAAATGAACTAATCCAAGGAAGCAGCATGGAAATGTAATCTTATATTATTTGTCCATGTATCAATAACTAATAGAGACTGTCTGAGAGGCCTCTTGGTCATTGAACATTAGAAATCACAGTCACAGGTGCTGACTTGACGAGTCTCACAGCTGAGCTGGGTTGGTGGTTTCACACCCTTCCATAGCAGCACTTGGAGATTCCCTTGGTAGAGGCAGGGATATTCAAGGAGCCCTTGTTCCCCTGACTTCCCCTCAGCCAGAGCAGCCTCAGTCCATCAACTTTTGTCTGTGTTTAATTGCACCCAAAGAAGAGATTATGTATCTAAAAAAGTGTGGCACCATTGAGTTAATACAATCTACCTTGTTTACTGATCTGGAAATGGAAGCTCTTCTCCATAGGCCCTGCCTAAAGTTCTGTGGCTACCTTAAAACTGAGCCCAGCCCACCGCCCAGCCTGGGATTCTTCATTAAACATCAGGCAGCCCTCTCAAATTTGAAACTCCTTGCATTGCTGCAACGGTGGGATCAGCCAGATCATCTCGAGTGCAGCCTCGGCCATGCTTCTAGGCGATTAGTTGTTTTTAGTGCATACTATACATAAAACTGCATTATAACCTGACAGAATCCTACATTGCAGACCTGGCGTTTTTCTCACAGGACTTAATGAGCAATGGAGATATTGCATCTTTGCAGATTATTCCAGAAAGCAAAATGTAAAACAAGCCTGAGGAGACAGTGTGGCTCCCGGAGGTGTGCTGGGTTCTCGGGGGCCCATCCCGGCTGCCTAAAGACTCGGTATATGTCTGGAAACAGCAGTGACACCTACTTGTGGGGCCTGTGATCTTGTTTAAAGAAATGGTTAAAACCTGAGTTTTCTCTCCGGTTTACTTTGCAGAAATGTCAGGTCAGGTAGCACATGAGACTCACAAGCCAGGACGGTGGAGGGGCTCATCGCCCTGGCGTCCCTGGTCTCCCATCTGGTCTTCGTTAGCTGCTAACATTGTTAAGCTTCCAGTCTAAGAAGAAAAAGAATCGTATTCCTCACAAATGGGAAGGTATTCGAATGTCGACAGCCAGGCCCTACCTCCAGGGTAAGGTTTTCATGAAAGAAATGTTATTGCAGCAACAAATCTGTTTTTCTGGTGACTTCATCTCATTTCCACATTGTTGTCATCAAAGTTCACTTTCAAAACTGGAGCAGGAGACACAGCCGTTCCTCGCATGGGCGGGCACTTTGCAGCTCACTCATCATCACCCCAGCCCCGAGAGGTCAGAGGGCACCTGTCACTAGGTCAGGCAGGACTTGGCCACCATCACATAACTGAGATGTGGCAGAGCTGAGTGTTCAGGCTCCCAGCTCAGTGCACCACCCCAGGAACCCCCTCCCATCGTCCCCGAGCACCCCAGCACCTCTGCTATGGGCCAGATTGTGTCTTCCTCAGATATACGTACTGAAGCCCAAACCCCCATGTGATGGCATGTGAATCTTCAGGGATGTCATTAAGGTTACGAGAGGACATACAGGCAGGACCTCCCTCTGCAAGACCAGGACAGGCCTGAGAGAACCACACCTGCCAGCACCTTGGTTTTGGGCTTCCGGCCTCCAGATCTGTGGGAAAGGAATGTCTGTCTGTGGTTCTCCTTTATGATAGTTTATACATTTCATTTTATATCTAAATGAGGCTGTTTGAGTGGTTCCTAATCGAATGCCACTGGTGTCATCATAAGAAGAGGGAGTTTGGACAGGCAGAGAGCCACCAGGGATGCGCACACAGTGGTGAGGCCAGGCCAGGACACAGAGCGAAAGTGGCCGACCACACGCCCAGGAAGAAGGACTCAGGAGGAGTCAATTATTGTTGCTTTAGTCTCCTTGTCTGTGACACTTTGTCCGACAGCCCTAGCAGGGTAACTCACCACCAAGGACAACCAAGGAACTCTGCATAAAACAGGACCTGCAGGTGGAGGACAGGGCAGTGCCCTTGGTCTGGCCTCTTGCGATGAAAACCAAGGGCTGTTTCCATGGAGTAAGAGGAACAAGGCCAGCATGTCCTGGAGCTCAGGCCTAGGACACAGCAAGAGCACACTTGTTGAAGGGCAGAAACTGTGGGGCAGCAGCATGAGGAGGGGACAGAGGATGGGAGAAGAGCTTTATGTTTTGTGTTTGGTAAAGAGCGTGTGCATGAGAAATGCAAGACGCTTACACGGCCAACGGACAGTAGCATGTGTGTGGCTGGGATGTGATGTGTCCAGCAAGATCTCAGCGGAAAGCACGAAGCACCCTGGGCTGCATCGCCCCAGGTTCTCCAAGGTCTGCATTGTTAAGGGCTGTGGTCTGTGTTCAGGGGCGGGGCTGGAGTGGGAGCTGAGGGACTGGGCCAGAATGTGGGACATCTGGCAAGGAAGGGGACAGCAGTCGGAAAAAAGATCCCGTTACCAAGTGCCTGGGCGCTGCCCAGATAAAAAGCTGCCCACTTCATTGACCCCAGTCTACACAGGCTTGTGATTTTTCTCCAGTGGCAACTAACCTGGCACTGGAGTGTCGATCCAGAGCTGGGGTTTGCAGGGCCGCCCGACAGGACCTTCCAGGATGATGGAAATGCTCAGGGAACCTTCGCCGTCCCATGAGAGAGCCACCAGCCCCACGTGGCTACTAACCACCTCGGTTGTGGTTTGTGCAGTGGAGGAACCGGATTTTTTTAATTAATTTAAACTTAATGCCAGGTGGCTTGCGGCTACCCCATTGGACACAGGGTGTGATCCAGACATGGAGGAAAGGAAGGTCAGGTTGAGCCTGGAGCTCAGTCAGGAAGCTGGGAGGCAGGAAAACATAGGCCCAGGCGGGTCAGGAACAGCCCACAGTCTTTAGATGCTCCTTCCTCCACTCAGGGACTCAACAGGGAAGGTGGCAGGTGGCGCTGTGGGCATTTTTTAGGGGTGCAAGTTATGCTGAAGAGTGACCCTCTAGCAAGGGCTATTTTCTAACATTACAGCTCTTTTCTGGATTGACAGAGGTCATGGCGCCCTCCGAGTACCTTGTGCTCCTGTTACGAGTGTGCCGGGGAGAGTTGTCTCTGAGAAGTGGCGGGCACCGTACTATCATGGTGTTTATTGTATCATTGGATTCTCCTTCCACCATTTGAAGGAAACCTCTCAGGGGATAAGATGCCTGTTGAGTAATCAAACTCAGTAAGAAGCCATTTGCCCTCTCCTGGGGCTTGTTACGCTGCAGACATTCCATGAGGGGGCCCTAAAGGGAGAAAAATACTCAGTCACACCACTTACGACGGCCACCAAATTTCTCACTGGTTTTCTTGATGACAAATCCATGTTTTGAAACTGAGAGGTTTCCTCCATGCCCACGAGGCTCCTCCCATCAATCCTTGAGATCCTCGGAGGCAGGGGTCACCTGTGGCCCCCACACACATGTTAGGAAGCCACCTGGGTTGTGGTCGCCCTCCAGGGCCTGGGCAGGACACTCACATCCCCGCTCTTAGTTCCGTCCTCTCTGTGCCACTGAGCAACGTCATCCCTCAAACACTGTTGACCCAGAACAAAACAAAAATATTTTAAAATAACCCCTCTTCACAGAGTTGCTTAAAACTTCTACTCTGGATATACGTTCAGATGCAAGAAGAAATAAGTGTAAACAGCCACACAAGGGAATTCCAAGGCCAGAGGAAAGATAAACATTGGAGCACCTGTGCTCAAGCTGGCGATGGGAAGTTCCAGACACTGACAGTAATGAGCACTGGTGGACAGTCCGTCCGAGGATGGGAAACTCCAGCTGCAGGACCTGGAAACCTTAGTTCAAACCCATCCTGAGGGCAGCGCTGCTCTCCAAGTGCTGGCCACTAGTGGTCCTAAAGCTCCAATCATCGGGAGGCCAGGCGGCCCACTGTGTATTCTCCTGTGACAAAATTAACAGGATTAGTGAAAACTTACTTTGTACAGTATATTTATGGAATTGACAAAGCGATACACATTTGGCCTCTGTTTAGGTTGGCACTGCTGGTCTCAGCTCAGGGATGCCCATCGCAGGGCCCGTGGGGTCTGTGCCCTGGACGTTCTAGCTCAGCAGCTGGGGTACCAGGGAGCCATCGCTTTAGGGACACCCAGTTAACTGTGGGTTTATCCATGTAAAATCCCTACTGCTCTCAATTTTTTTCTTCTCCTCTTTTATTCAATGACTAGTCATTCAGAGAAACTTAAAAACTGTCATTTCAGAAGAGTTTTTATTTTAATGTAATGGCTATGATGTCATTTGGGAACTTTGAAAAACATCTTTGTTTCAAAACCTATGATGCTGGTGCCTTACCTCTTGAAGTCTGAGTGTTATCTCAGTAAAATGAGTGTCCCCAGATACTTTGCTTCCAGAGGCAAATAAGCTGGCCAGCCCACAGGAAGGTGCCCAAAGCTGCCGTGGTTCCTTCTAGCCAAACATCACGGGAGGTTTCTCTTACTAAAGCAACATCCAGAGCCCGCCTGTGGCTCCCACTGGTAAGAATCAATTATAATACCAGCGTGAAGAGTGGATTAATGATTAATGGAGTCATTCTTAGAGTATTTGGTGGCACAGCTGAACTTTTGCATGAGCTGTGGACCGTGGCAAACAAGAGGACCTTTGGCTTATGAGTTTTGTTCTCAGTAGGGAAAAAGATCATTCAAAGTAATATTTCCCATTTATCTCTTCTTGTGAAAGTGACGTGCCAGGAACTGAGGGTGGAGGTGGGAGTGGGGAGAGCCAGGCCCAGCTGGACTGGGAGCTTCCTCATTGTCCACTTGGAGCAGTGTCCCCCTACCGTGTCATTCCCAGGACGGGGGAGGGCACACTGTGACAACACAGGTGTAGCTGTGATGATGGATACTGTTTACAGATCTGTCCACACTCGGCCCCACCACCAGCCCCTGCTCCTGCAGATAATTAGAGAGGGGCCTCCGCTTCCCTGGGGCTGTCATTTGTGTGTCTTGGCACGATGCACGTTGTTTGGTTTTCATTAAAGAAACCTGCAGATAGTTGCTTTCAAAAACCCAGTCTGCCCTAAGGATAGATAGGCTAAGCTCTTGGCCAAATGTATGGGAGTTTCAAGACAGTGTGTACATCAGTCAGCTGGGTCTGAAGGAGTGAAGTTTCTTTGTTGCCACCAAGGCACAGGACTCAGTCACTCGCTCCTAATTCAGCAGATGCGTATTGGTCCTCCTGTGTTCTGGGCCCTGAGGACCCAAAGACACAAAGAAGAGTAGCACAGGGTCTCCATGTAGTGGTTCTGCTGCCTTCCCCCCACTTCTGTTCAGGTGAATATAGGGGCCAACCCAGGCCCATTGTCTTGCATGTCGGGGTGCTCCCAGGGGGACCTGCTTCCTAATCTTCCTCATCCCTTCTCAGCCACACCTGAGACTGGCAAACCAGCCCAAAGCAGCCAGTCACCTGGTGCTCAGAAACAGCTCAGAAAGCTGCAGGAAGGAACACTGGAGCAGGTTCTGACTCTGGCCCTAGAAGAATTCCACCTCCTCCAGGCAGCCCTCAGGGACAAGTAAACAGCCCCATGTTGCTGCCACTGTCCTGTTCCAATCACCCCAAGTGATCTGGCTGGATGGAGGGAAGCATGGTCACTATTTACTTGGGCCCTGGCTCAGACAGAGGATCACAAGAGTTGAGTCACTGTAGGTGCGGCCTCAAACTTGTTTTCTATTTTCCCCAGTGTTAACCAATTTTTAGAAATATGTGAATTCATCAGATGGTATGTATGTAACTGCAGGGCGTGGCTGTGGAAACTCACCCCAGAGGGCTGCCAAAATAGAAAGGAACTTCACCTTTGAAACACAAGAACAAAGACCTCTGGTAAATCCATATAAAAAGAGTGATGGTACAGAAAGAGTTCTTTAAGATAATGGGCTGCATCTGGCCGAGGGTGACCTCAGGCTAATCAGTTCCTTCCTTTGATAGTCATCCTCCTACCCCTCCTGTGAGCAGGGTGGTGGGACCCCAGGTACTTGCCTGCCCCTCAACTCTTCCTCACACACGCTGTCACTCCTCCGTTCACCACTAGGTCACAATGGAACAAGCCAAAAACAGAAGGTGGGCCAGGAGGAGACGGGGAGACCAGAGTATAGGGAGCAAGGACTCTGTGCACGGCGGTGTGGGCTCTGCCACATCTGAGTTCTCATATTGTCCTTGGAGGCAGGCACAGAATGGTGCACACATCCTAGAGGCTCAGAAAGACTAAGTCCCTTCCCCAGAGTGACAATTTTAATTTAGGTATGTCTGGTTCCCGAGTCCTATTTCTGTCTCTGCAGCAAAAGGTGTTAGAGAGAGAACTCAGCCTGGCAGGCGAGGAAGGCAGCTCTCTGGGGCCAGCAGTCTTTCCTTCCAGAACCAGCTCGTGAGCTCCAAAGTCCATCCCAGAGAAGTCTGGAATGAAAGACTGGGCTTATCAGGTCTTGGCAGTGCACATGCAAGGTGATGGGCCTGGCGAGGACGCAGCTGATGGTCTACCCTGAAGCCAGGGACATCAGAGAACTGACTCCGAGGGTGGAGCAGGACACCTTTCACCCAGCACCCAGTGCCAGAGCTCAGGGTTCTTTACCATCTCGGACTCGGCCCACTTCTTAGAGCTAAATTAAAACCCAAAGTGCTCAGCTCTGTCTGCATGTTTCCTGGTGGAGGGACAAGACAGGGCAGCCGCCTTCTGCACCCATTCCATGGCTAATGAAGTAAACCAGCCTCTGCCATGCCTGCTGTGTGGCCGGCACCGTGGTAGGCCTCAGAGATACAAGGGTGGCCTCTTCTCTTGGAATGTGATTGAATGAGATGCTTACTGCTGGGAATCGTATGCAACACTCTGCCAAGTATTCAAATCTCTGAGCATTTTCTAGATCAAGTAGCCCAAAGTAGGTGCTGGATATAAGAGAATGTCTCCTTACAGAAATGACTGTCATTTAAAGGAGATTAGTTCTTTCAGATTAGAAATGCAGCAGAGAGCTTGGCCTCCTCAATAAAGGGTCTTCTCAAAGTGGCACAGACTCTGGCCTCCCCTAAAGAACAATGTCTTTTTTCAGATATTTCAAGGTTAAACACCAAAAGCAAGCCACACAGTTTGGGTTTTCCGGCCCACTCAAACTACTGTGTCTTTAGCCCAGGGATCCAACTTCTAAGAATAACTATCCATGAAGGCCATCCATATTATTTCACGTACTGTCAGGAAAAAGAATGAGTTGTCAGTTTAACAACCTTAGGGTAATCTTTTAAGACCAGATCTAGTGATCAGAAAGAAGGTGGGAAAAATGAAAGTAAAAATATTGGTGTCTTTTGCTCAGTTGTAAACCTACCATCTCATCTTTCCTTCATTTCGAGTAGACACCAAAGGCTCTATTTTCTATTTTCAGATACCACTTCTGGCGTGCAATCTTATTTGGCCTTTGGATGACTTCTGGCTTTGGAGAATTCTGTAAAATAAATCTATACTTCATCAGGTGTATCTACTTTGAAACCAACAACTCAAGGACTTATGCCCAAACCTATAACACAGATAAGAGGAAAGAAAAAAGAAAATTCTTTTGTAAATTGGATGCGAGTTTCTGGCTGGGCTGTGTTTGCTCTGAGCAGCTAGCCTGACTGTCTCAGAATATCCACTGGTTTCCTGACTGGAAATCTGCATACACAGATTTTTTCCCCCCGAGTCAGCCAAGGAGAATGACTTCAGAACCAGCCGGACTGGGGTTCACGTAAGGGACTCCCAATCAACCGTGTCCAGTGGGCCACTCTCTTGGCACCACTAGAGCTGCAAAAGACCCAAAGCTCCAGCCAAGACTGCCGGGAGCCCCTGCTTTTGTGTGCCAAGAACACAGTAGCTTTTTTGTTTATTTCTTTTCACTTTGTAGGCCTGATACTACTTTATAAGTCAAAGCCCATAAAGATATTTCTTTTTCTTTCAGACAGAAGAAAGAAAATCCATATACTATTCAGTCTCTTGGTTTCCAGGGCTCTAAGAAGGAGCCCTTTTGACACGGGAAGGGAGTCCAAGGATGTCCCTCATGAGACGTGTGTGGGGGACTCAAGCTCCCTGTCTGTGATAATTTCTGAATGTCACCCATCAGCCGATGAGCGTGAGGCAATTGTGTGGTCAGTTTAAATCAGTCACGTTCCTGCTTTCACAGTGTTTGCTATCACGACATTCTCTGTAAAGGCACCAAGATGTGTGCAAAGAGCTTGGGGGCTTAGAGCTAGGAGCTCTGACTTTGATCATTCATTCTTTCATTGATTCATTCAACAACTATGCATTGAGTGCCTGGCGAACAGCCAGGTGTGGTGGTGGAAAGTGGGTGTAGGGGACAGATTGGCTCCTGGCTCAAGGAGCTCACACACTAGTTGGAGAAACACACCATGAAGGGAAGCAGGACAAAGCTCCCCCAAAGCCAGGGAGACAAGCACCTTCTGCTGGTGAGACTCACCCTGTCTCAAGTACCTGTGCGTGTCAGGCACGTGCCTTCCTCACTCTGTCTGACTTAGCCAGACAAGCCCATGAGGAGGATGCCAGAGCATCCCCATATTTCAGACATGGAAACTGAAGCTCTGAGATATTAAATACATTAACCAAGTGTGTACTTCCCAAATGTATACACATGCATGGATAATCATGCATGCACACATGCTCACACAGAGGTAAAGGGATATATTTGCACCCAAAGCTCCAGTTTTGCATGATATTTGTTTCACCTAAGACCTCTGAGACCAGCCCTTTGTCACTGGCCTCCCACTTAAAGCCCCTGAAGCCCCTTAGTAGAAGGGTGGGCAGGTAGGCGAACGTGCACTCATGCAGAGCATCATTTGGAAACTCTTGAGTTTTTCACACAGAAGTACTCAGTGAACTGAGCAGGATTTTGATGCATTATAATGACCCTGTGACTTAACATGATCACTTAAATGTGACTTATTCAACTGACTTTTAGATTCTTTTGTACAGCTGAAGTTAAGCATTATAAGATTCCTACAAGGTGACTGTTATGAGGATGCAGTTGATGGCCACTCACTGCAACCAGTTACAAAAGGATTGGACCACCCCCATTCTCGCTGGTCCCTGGGTCCCTCATGATGGCTTCATTGAGACAGGAGGCTGCCCAGCTTCACTGCTTAGGTTGAATTTCCTCTTGCTTAGGGTGCCTTACTAGAAGTGTCCACACAGACCTAGTCATTTCCCCATGACAGGAGAGGTGCCTTGTGGATCAATTCTGATCTGTGATCCCAGGCTCTTCCTAAAGACACCTTGGATGTCTCCTGGATATAATTTTTCCAAGTTATATTGAGTGCATTTCTTGGGATTGGTAGAAATCCATGATAAACATTTGTCTGAATACCACCCAAAATAAACATTCCCAGGGGAAACCAGGTCCTCCCTTTCCTCCCCAATGGCAGACTCACTTATTTAGCAGTACAGGCAAGCCCTTTAGTGACCTCATTTTTTACAGCCATCTTTGAGCTCACATTCTCACAGCCATCTTTTCCAGCCCTTGAAAGGCACAATTGCTCGGTCAAGATATCTACTGAGACAGCGTTTTCTAAGATGTTCCCCAACAGGGTGGGTGGAAGAAAAGGAAAAAACTTCAATTCTTGAACTTTGTAGCACCTGCGTCCGTATTCTAACCTGAGTGATGATCAGAGTCACCTGGAAAGTTTTAAAATGTGTGGATTGCAAGACCCACCTCGAGCTCCTAAATCAAAATACCCACAGGTGGAACTCAAGGATTCTCTTTGGTTTCAAAACCTTCCCAGTTGAGTTTCCATCCTGCCAGGCTTGGAAGCCCTGCCATGCTCAATGTTAGCACAACAGGCCCAACGAGCTCTGTAGGCCAGTGAGACGTGTTCTGTAAGGGAAAGCCTTGTGAGAGCCTGAGATGCTCCCAGGCTATATTGGGAATTTCCCACAATGCACTGTAACATTTCTGAAGCCTATTTGCCTACAGAGTACTGTTCCTGCTGCTTGGAGTTTAACTCAGCTGAAATCCCTCAGCCCAAGAGCAATCCTAACATTCTTTCTGGGAGACCTAACCAAGACACTTGCACTAGCTCCATCTGCTTCTTCCCCATAAATAAGTGCTGGCCTGTACCCTTCTGTCTGATGGCTGGGAAGTCAAGAGGCCATAACCTGACAGCCACAGCCAGAACTTTCAGGTTCCTTCACAAAGCAGGGGATGACTTAACTGGTCCAGCCTATGGTCTGTTGTGCCCCGTATGGACTCTGACCAGGAAGATAAATGTGCAGTGTCCCCACAGCCAACTGAGCCTACACAGTCCAGAAACGATGAATCAATTAAGTCAGCTTAAGGCAGGCAACCAGTGACCACACCTAGTTACTCACTGACCACTCGTGGCCTGTTTGAATTCCACGTCTGTGAGTCACTCGGCCTCATGAGGCTGCTGGGGCATGTTTCCTTCTCTAGCACACATTTTCCATGGTGGCCTTGGAAGGCATCAGCCCCCTGTGAGCACCATTGCCTTGGGGCACCTCTCAGCAACACAGAGGGGGTACTTGGGGTGCAGGAGTCCACTGCGCAGCATTAGAAATGATGTGAAGTTTTACCCATGTAGATGGCAAGTGTTGGAATTGACTAAAAAGAAAGAGATCAAATAAAAATACAAAGTGCAGGCTCGGCGCC